>NC_142871.1:112282500-112586333 GCF_051225735.1 Oryctolagus cuniculus
AACAGACTGAAATAAAATGCTAGTTATTTTAAAACTCAACAAAGTGCCTGCCCTATGGCATAGCAGGTAAAGCTACCACCTGCAGTGCCAGCATCCCATATGGGCCCCAGTTCAAGACCTGGCTGCTCCACTTCCAATCCAGCTCCCTGCTAATGTGCCTGGGAAAGCAATGGATGATGGCCCAAGAATTTGGGTCCCTGCAACCACATGGGAAACCTAGAAGAAGCTCCTAGCTCCTCCTTTGGCCTGGCTCAGCCCTAGCTATTGCAGCCATCTGGGAGTAAACCAGCAGATGGAAGAACTCTCTCTCTGCCTCTCTGCAACTCTGTCAAAAATAAATAAATCTTTTCTTAAAAAAAAAAAAGCCACTATTAAAAAAATTCAACAAAAATTTGATATAGATTAGATAATAACATAACAACAAAAAAAGGTAAGAAGAATTAATCCTGCATTTTTACAATATGAAATAAAATATGGTTAAGATGCCACTTGGGTGCATTTATGAGCTACATGAAATCTGTTTACCTTAAAATAAAAATAAATAAAAAGACACCACCTGGGGGCCTGCATTGTGGCTTCCCATATAGGCGCTAGTTCATGTCCTGGCTGTTCCACTTCCAATTCAGCTCCCTGCTAATGTGCCTGGGAAAGCAGCAGAAGATGGTCCAAGTGCCTGGGACTCTGCAACCACGTGGGAAGCGTAAAAGAAACTCTTGGCTCCTGGGTGCAGCCCTGGCCCAGACCTAGTAAATATGACCATCTGGGGAGTGAATCAGCAGATGAAAGATCTCTTTTTCTCTCTCTTTCTCCCTATCTCTCCCTCTCTCTGACTTTTCCAGATTAAATAAATAAATCTTAACAAAACCAACAATGGTACCACTTCAGATGCCTGCAACTCTTATGGGAGAACCTGGGTTAGAGTCCTGGCTCCACTCCCAATTCCAGCTTTCTGAAAAGGCACACCCTGGGAGGTAGCAGGTGAAAGCTTAAGTGACCAGGTGCCTGTCACCCATGTGGGAGACCCAGACTGAGTTCCATGCTCCTGTTTGCAGCCCGGGCTGTGTGGACATTTTGTGAAGTGAACTAGCAAATAGGAGATCTACTCTACCTCCCTGCCTTTCAAAAAAGATAAAAATGATGGAGCCAGCACTGTGGCATAGCAGGTAAAGCCGAAGCCTGCAGTGCCCACATCCCATATGGGTGCCAGTTCAAGTCCCACTTCTGATCCAGCTCTCTACTATGGCCTGGGAAAGCTATAGAAGATGGCCCAACTCCTTGGGCCCCTGCACCCACGTGGAGACCCAAGAAGAAGCTCCTGGCTCCTGGCTTCAGATTGGTGCAGCTCTGGCCGTTGCAGCCAATTGGGGAGTGAACCAATGGATGGAAAACCTCTTTCTCTGCCTCTCCTTCTCTGTGTAACTTTGACTTTCAAATAAATAAATATTTAAAAATAAAAAAGTGATTTATAAAAATATATCCCTTAAGCAAGAACAGATGATTGCTCAGGAGGAACACAGCATAACCACAAAAGGGAAAAAAATCAGTATACTGCATTTAATGAGATTAAAAACTTCTAGTTATTAAAAGATATAATTAATAATATGAATATAGAAAGTGATAGAGAAATAGTCAAAAATATTCATAATGTCTTAGTCTGTTTTATGCTACTCTAACAAAATACCTGAAGCTGGGTACTTTATAAAGAGATTTGCTTGGTTCATGGTTCTGAAGGCAGGAAAATTCACAATCTGACACCAGCAGGTAAGAGCCTCCTGCTGTATAACATATAGGATGATATCACCAGAAAAGCCTATGTGTGCGAATGGACAGCAGGCTTGTGTAGAAGAGGCTAAACATATGGGGTGGCCTCACTTTTTAATAACCCAGGCTCATGGTAACTGATCCAGTTCTACAAGACCTACCCCCATTCCTTTATGACAGGCATTAATCCCTTGGTAGTGTAATATCCCCATGACCTAATAACCTCTCATTAAGCCCAACATCTTTTTTTTTTTTTTTTTTTTTTTTTGACAGGCAGAGTGGACAATGAGAGAGAGAGAGAGACAGAGAGAAAGGTCTTCCTTTTGCCATTGGTTCACCTTCCAACGGAAGCCGCGGCCGGCGCACTGCAGCCAGCGCATCGCGCTGATCCGAAGCCAGGAGCCAGGTGCTTTTCCTCGTCTCCCATGTGGGTGCAGGGCCCAAGGACTTTGGCCATCCTCCACTGCACTCCCGGGCCACAGCAGAGAGCTGGCCTGGAAGAGGGGCAACTGGGACAGAATCCGGCGCCCCGACCGGGACTAGAACCCGGTGTGCCGGCGCCGCAAGGCAGAGGATTAGCATATTGAGCCACGGCGCCAGCCTAAGCCCAACATCTTAAAGGTTCTACCACATCTCAATACCATTACTTGAAGACCAAGCTTCCAGCACATGAACCTTTGTAGAACAAACCATATTCAAACCGTAGAACATACAAGGAAGGGTATTTTTAAATTTCATAAAAATAGAACTTTAAAAAATGCTTATTTTGGTGCAAAGAATCTTTAAATTGATGTATATTCATATATTTTAGAAATTCCTGTGGCCAGCATTGTGGCATAGTGGGTTAAGCTCTGCCTGCAATGCCAGCATTCCATTATGGGCACAAGTTCAATCTCGGCTGCTCCACTTGTGATCACAGAACACATACAGAAAAATACTCACAGAACTCAGAACTGTTGGCTTATTTTACATTCCAGTGGAATCAAAATATCCACTTTTTCCATACTTCTATCTTCTGTCACTATGCTAAACTTGATTAACTTCCAGACAAACACATATTCTCATTTTAAAAAGAGAGAAACATGGAAAAGGAATAGTTGTTGAATCTTCCCACTGGTGAAGAATTCACCAGGATTCCTTTATAACCCAAGACTAGACTTGTACAAACCTGAAATGGGCAGTGAGCTCCATATGGGAACGCAATGTCTGGTGGCAGGCCACACACTTAACTTGAAATGCAACATCTTTACACAGAGAGACCAAAAGTTTCTTTGCAAAAGATGGAAATGATATTGGATGTGCTATCCCCTTGTCATCTGAAAGACAAAATAAACTAAATTTGCAAAGTCATTTGAATACAGAGTGACTCAACACTTTTCCTCTTATTCTTTTTCAACATCAGTTGGAACAAGATATGTATTTAATAAAAATGCAAGAAAAGTCATTTTCTAGACTTAAATGCAAAGGATGCCTTACTCATATTCAAATTAAAATTTGAGTTTTAAATGCTGAGACATATTCAACTTTCCATACATCAGGAAAATAACAAAGTTATCTTCCTGAATAAATGTTCTCTTCTCATGTCTCTTCCACAAAATGGGTAAACCTTACTTGTAAGTACAAACAGAGAATCTTTTTTAAAAAATAAGAATTGAGGTAAAAAATATTTCACTTTCATGGTGCTAAAATGAAGATAAATAACTTCAGGAAAAATCTGGGAAATATGGTAAATCATCTAAGATGAAAGTAGTTTAATAATTTTCAGCAGAAGAGAGACTTAACATACCACCCAGTTTAAAACTCTGATGGAAGTGATTCTTTCCAGACATATGCTTCAAACACTCATCTTTGCTGCTAAAAAGAAGGAAGCAACTTGGACATGCAAAACATTGAATAACCTGAGGAAGAAGGCTGTTGGAATGTCCATCATCTGCAGCTCCCTAAAATATAACACAAAGCTGTATTATAAACAAGTAAAATCAATAATTATTTTTTTCAAATTAACTTCCAAAATTTCCTATTCATTATTTGGAACATTCTATCTCAACTCATAACATGTAAATTGTGTATCTTTTACCATAAATAAGATTTCCTGTGTAAAATATCAAATTTGTTTCCCTTCAAAAGAAATTCTGGCCATCTTTCTTAGTAATTTGCTAAGTATTTTTCATATTTTACATGCACATTCATTTACAATAGATGCATATAATCATACCACAGTTATGACTTTTTGCTTTACTAATTCTATCCTACAATATATAAACAATATTTACAAATATGTAGTCTACCATAAATTTCTCAGTGCTTAACCATTTACAAAAATAATGGAGAAATAAACATATAACAGCAAATGTCATTGTTTCATCAAATATGGTCATCTTACAGATTTTTCCCATTAGTTTTTTATTCCATAACACCTAATGGAAATTCCAAAAATCAACTGGTATGACTCTAATTCATGGTTCTTAATGTTTACAAAATACCCCATCATGTGGACCTATTATCACTTAGTAAACCATCCATTTCTAGGTACTGTTTTAGATTGGTTCCCCTTTCCACTATAAATAATGATATCAACAATAGCCTTAAATATATATAATATCAATGCTTGTGGGGTGTATTTATATGTATCTGTATATATGTTCAAATATGTATGTTACATACATACATACAAATATGTATTCACCATCCTTTAGGAAAAGTAATCATATTGTATCTTTTAATATGCAAATACATGCACCCTTGAGGTTAAAAGACACTTGGATATTAAAAGATATGGTATGACTGAATTTCAAAAAGGTTCTATCAAACTCATATATCCCCTGGCACTCAATGAGCCTGGCAGCAGTAGATATTACAGATCTTTTCATTTTGGTCAGTCTGCCCGATGTGATTACTCGTGGTTACTTTAATTTATATTTCCTTGTCTGAGCTTGAGCATTTATTCATAAATCTGCTATTTGAATACACTGTTCGGTGAATTTCTTACTCATATCCTTTCCCTTTAATTGTTTTGCTTTCTTCCCTTCTGATTAATCTGAAACAGTCCTTTGTAACTGAAGGTAATTTCTGTCTCATTCTCCAAATATTATTTCAAATATCTATTTCGTTTATAGTTACTTTCTACATTTGTCTATATAAGTTTTCTATCACCTATTTTTTATATTAAGTTAATTTCTCTTTATTCATAATTTTTTTAAATTTTATTTAATGAACATAAATTTCCAAAGTACAGCTTATGGATTACAATAGCTTCCCCCCCATAACTTCCCTCCCACCCACAAACTCCCCTCTCCCGCTCCCTCTCCCCTTCCATTCCCATCAAGATTAATTTTCAATTATCTTTACATACAGAAGATCAATTTAGCATATATTAAGTAAAGATTTCCAGTTTGCACCCACACAGAAACACAAAGTGTAAAATACTATTTGAGTACTAGTTATAGCATTAATTAAACACCTAAGAGTAATTTTATATTTTTTTCCCTCCCACTCACACCCCTCCCATCTCCCACTCCCTCTCCCATTCCATTCACATCAAGATTCATTTTCAATTATCTTTATATACAGAAGATCGATTTAGTATGTATTAAGTAAAGATTTCATCAGTTTACACTCACACAGAAACACAAAGTGTAAAATACTGTTTCAGTACTAGTTATAGCATTACTTCACATTGGACAACACACTAAGGACAGATCCCACATGAGAAGTAAGCACACAGTGACTCCTGTTGTTGACTTAACAATTTAACACTCTTGTTTATGGCATCAGTAATCTCCCTAGGCTCTAGTCATGAGTTGCCAAGGTTATGGAAGCCTTTTGAGTTCGCCGACTTTGATCTTATTCCGACAGGGTCATAGTCAAAGTGGAAGCTCTCTCCTCCCTTCAGAGAAAGGTACCTCCTTCTTTGATGGCCCCATTCTTTCCACTGGGATCTCACTCGCGGAGATCTTCCATTTAGGTCTTTTTTTTTTTTTTTTTTCCAGGGTGTCTTGGCTTTCCATGCCTAAAATACTCTCATGGGCTCTTCAGCCATATCCGAATGCCTTAAGGGCTGATTCTGAGGCCAGAGTGCTATTTAGGACATCTGCCATTCTATGAGTCTGCTGTCTATCACCTATTTTCAAACTTCGTTAAGCAACTTCTCCACTTAAAACTGAAGGTTCAGGATCATATTTGCAGCTGCTGTTGAGCCACCTCTAACTCTCCAAGCTCCATCAGGAGACATGGTAAATAGGAGGTGAGTATGCCATGGCTTGTACAAAGGCAACCATGACAGAGTTACAGAGAGAGGTAGAGACAGAGGTCTTCCATCCAATGGTTCACTCCCCAGATAGCCACAATGGCCGGAGCTACACCAATCCAAAGCCAGGAGTCAGAAGCTTCTTCCAGGTCTCCCACCATGGGTGCAGGGGCCCAAGGACTTGGGCCATCCTCTACTGCTATCACAGGCAATAGAAGAGAGCTGGATTGGAAGTGGAGCAGCTGAACTCGAACTGGCTCCCATATGGGATGCTGTCACTTCAGGCCAGGGCTTTAATCTGCTGCGCCACAGCGCCGGCCCCAAACTTACTATTGCTAACACTAGGAGTATCATAATGGTTTGTATTGTACATACAACATACAACAAGAAGAGAAATAGAAAACTTACATTTATGTTAAACACGTTATCAGGTACCACACCAGGGTACTGAACATATTTATTCACTTAATCCTGTGACAACCTCGTAAGTTTCATTATCTACAAATTAAAAAACTGAAATCCAAATAAGTTTACCAACTAAACATCTTACTCCAAACAACTTATATCCTTGGAAGGGGCAAATGAACCATTCAAACCTATATATTGTTGTTTATGAAGTCCATGGTGTTTTCACAACTCCCAATCCCTCCCTCCTGTTTTAATTTCAATTTCATCAGTGCCACATGGAAGAAACAATGCCTCTGAAAGGACATTCTGCATTCTAAACAGAAGATTTCAGGGGTAGGGAACGTCTGGCCCGCAGGCCATATAAGGCCCACAAAATCATTTAGTCTGGCCCTGCCAAGGCAACCTCTGGCAAGACTCAAAATTCAGTAATCTATAGCAGGCTAATTTTTAAGTTGATAACTTGGATGTTATAAACATCCAAATGGCTCTTGGCAGAAAAAAGGTTTCCCACTCCTGTATGATAACAGCAATAAACCAACAATTTCTACAAGTTTCTCCTACTTGAGGAACTCTAAGTAAATAAAATTTTTAGCTCAATTGTGAGTTACATGTGGATTCAAAATAAAACTTGCTTAGATGATGTGCTCCACAGAGCCCAAATTTTATCCTCGATGAAGTTTGCAAATTCCACAAGTTTGGTAAAGTGAAGGGAAATAAGATGTCTGGTAAGTTAAAGTGTTCAATTCCTACTTAGTACATTTGTGGCTCTATTAAAAATAAAACATACCACACAAATTTGTATACCAACAAAGCAGAAACACATCAGGATACTACTTCATACCCACAAGGATAACTACATTCAAAAAAGACAGATAATAACTGTTGGCCAAGAGTGTGGAGCAATTAAAACATTCATATTCTGCTGGTAGGAAAACAAAATGGTACAATATACTAGACAACAACTGGGCAGTTCTTCAAGAAAATTAAGTATAGTTACCACATGACCTAGCAATTTATCTTGCTGAAAGGAGCTAAAACACATATCCACACAGACATGGATAATTGTTTATAAAAGCCTTATTCATAACACACAAAAAGTTGAAACAATCCAAATGTGGTAATAAAATGGATTAAAATGTTTATATATGCTAAAATGTAGATGACCCTTAGTTCCTACTGACCCAAAACTGACACCGAGGCACAAAGAAGCTTACAGTTTATCTACTACCGGCACCACACACACAAACACACACACCCAGACACAAAGAAAAAAAAGAGGTGAGAGAGGGAAACAGGAAGCTACCTGGAGTTAAAATATCTCCTGGATGGGTTTAATGTCAAGTCACTAAAAGTGTGACCCAAAGCATTGTCATCACTCAGGAGCTTGTCAGAAATGTGAATCTAAGATTCCACTACAGACTACGGAATCAGAATCTGCATTTTAACAAAATCCCACAAGTTTCATGTATATATTAGAAAGTTAGAGAAGAACTGGTTTAGAGTCTGAGAAGAAAGTGGAGGTGAAAGAAAAGCAGGAAGGTGATGGGGAAAGCAAGGAAAGAAAATCAAAGTCGTGTCTCTTCCACTGGAGAATGCCATCTTTACAAAATAAAGTAGAAGAAAAAAAAAAAAATGAGGCCTGTAAAATTTTTCAGCGACCTCTTCTGGTTAAGAGAGGAAATTACAACCTATTGCACAGAAGTTTCCTTTAGTCTCCACTACAGACATTCCAAGGAATATTATTACTGGTAGGTCCAAAGTGCTTTACAGAATATTATGTTTTCCCTTAACAATCTTGTATGTTAGCATAACAATATCATTTTATATCATTTTAGAAACCAAGCTCACAGATCAGTAACTGCCGAGAACATGGAGCTAATAAGTGACTGAGAGATGGGTGGGCAGGGCATTATAAAACAGTAGGTTAAGCCACTACCTATGCGACATCCATAGCTATATCCTACAACAGAGAGCCATACTGAATCCCAGCTATTCTGCTACTGATTCAGCTTCCTACTAATGCACCTGGGAGGCACCACATAATTTTTCAAGTACTTGAGTACTTGCCATCTGGCAGACATGGATGAAATCCTGGGCTTAGTGAGGGCTTGACCCAGGCCTGGCTGATGAAAGCTTTTGTAGAGTGAACCAGTGCACAGGATATATCTCTGTATCTGTCATCAATGTAAACAAATATATGTGTGTGTGTGTGTGTGTGTGTGTGTGTATATATATATACATATATATATATATATAAAAGGTGGGGGGGGGGGTACCTGGAATCCAGTTCTGTCTGACACCAAAGTCTCTGCTCTATTTTATGCTTCTCAGAATGTTGAAAGTCCTAATTCTGTTTCCAGAGAGAAGGCAAAGGGGAAAGCAATACAAAATGGATTCTGTGATTCTTAAAGAAAAGAAAATGAGGGGCCAGCACTATGGTATAACAGGCTAAACCTCTGCCTTCTGCCTATGATGCCAGCATCCCACATGGGTGCCAGTTCAAGATCCAGCTGCTCTACTTCCTATCCAGCGCTCTGCTAGGTGGGGAAAGCAGCGGAAGATGGCCCAAGTGCTTGGCCCCCTCACCCATGTGGGAGACCAGGAAGAAACTCCTGGATCCTGGCTTCAGATCAGCTCTGCTCCAGCCATTACGGCCATATGGGGAGTGAACCAGCAGAGAGAAGACATTTTTCTCTGTCTCTCCCTTTCTCTGTTTGTAACTCTCTCAAATAAATAAAAAAAAAAAAAGAAAAGAAAATGAAGGACCGACATTGTGGTGCAGAGGATAAAGCAGCAGCTTGCAATGCCAAAATCTCACAATGCAGGAACAGTTCAAGTCCGGGCTGTTTCACTTCTGATCCAGCTTCCTGCTAATGTGCCTGGGAAAGCAGCATAAAATGGCCCAAGTACTTCAGTCCCTGACAACAATGTGGGAGACCTGGATAGACTTTTAGGCTCCTGGTTTCAGCCTGGCCCAGCCCAGGAAGTTGTGGCCATTTAGGGAGTGAACCAGCAGATGGAAGATCTGTTTCTGTCTGTCTGTCTGTTTCAAATAAAATTTGAAGAAAAACATAAATGCAAGTACTAAATGATTTTAAAATACCTTTTTCAATTTACTAAAGAAAAAAGACAGAAGCCTTATAGTGCAGTGGGTTAAACTGCTACTTGGGATGCCCATATCCCATATTGGAGGGTCAGTTCAAGTCCTGGATCCTCCAATTGCTATCTAGTTTCTTGCTGATATACCAGATTAATCATCCGATTAATCATCAAATTAAGCATCAGATTAATCATCAAATTATTGAGTCCCTCCCTGCCATCCATGAGGGAAATTTGGATGGAGTTCCCAGTTCTTGGCCTAGCTTTGGCTGTTACAGGCATTTGAAGAGAGTGAACCAACGTTCCTCTCTGTCTTTCTCCCCATCTCTCTTTCTAATACATAAATAAATAGTTAAAAAAAAGAAAGAAAGAAAAATATGTTCTCTACAACAGAGAAAAAAAGAGAATGGAATAGGAGAACATGCCCTTAAAGAGCTCTCGTTTTCAAAAAGGTAGAAAATTTAGGGATCTCATTCAAACAGGAAGGGAGGGAGGGAGGGAGGGAGGAAGGAATGCGGTTCTCTTGTGCTCTTTTCCTCTCCTTCCCCCTACCATCCATCTGTTATGGCAAGACAGCCCTATCATTTCTTTCCTCAATATGTCTTTTAGCACCACTTTAAGATCTTCATTCTAAATGTCATTATCTAAGTCAAACTCTCTTCTTATCTCAAAGCTAAGCTACTGCAAGTCACCTAAACCAGTCATCTTATCAAAATCTTTGAAACCACTCTGACCACTACTGCCATTCTAATACCTTTTGGTCTCTGGTAAAAGGAGGAAGGAGTTGGTTTCTAGAATTAAAAACATTTCTAGCTCTAAAGGTATTAAGCATTATTTTCATCATATCTCATTCTGTAACAGTACTTCTACTATACTGGTTCTATAATGGTTCTTCTTACCAATATACTCATCTTACAAATAAAATCCAAGGTTCAGGGTTTGCCAGGACTCACAGAACACCACATACAGTACTCACAGCTATGACTTTGTACTCATATCACAGCTATGCTTATTACACTAAAAGAATACAAAGGAAAAATCAACAGAAAAAGCAAATAAGGCAAAGTTCAGAGGAAACCAAGTTGAACACTACAAGAAATCTTTCCCAATGGAATCACATAGGATGCATTTAATTCCTCCAGCAACAAGTAGACACAATAAATGTGAACCGCGATCTACAAAGGAAGCTTATTAGATGCTCAGTATCCAGGGGCTGCTCATATAGGCAGGCTTTACCTAGCAGGCATCAAAATTCCAGACTCTCCTAAGGAAAGCAGGTATTTAGCGTAAGGCTTAATATTTGCCAATTTGGACACAGTGAACCATTCATAGCAAAAGAATGGCAGGAACCCTCACAGAATCCAAGTTTCTAGGTTTTCAGACATCAGTTCAGGGCCAACTTCATAAGCAAGGCTTTCTCAAGACAGTAGTGTGAGGCCTGTTATGATAACTTGTGGGAGACCAGGTGCAGAAGGTCACCACTGTGGAACGAAGTTGGGAAATCTGGGAACAATCAGACCTGAGGCCTTGCAGCTCGAAAAACCAGCATCAAGATAATAAGTTCAAAGAGCCTGTTAGCCCAGAGTTCTACTCCCTTCCCCTTTTAGGTCTGGTGGTGACCATTTGACAGTCTGGTTTGGAATTGCTCATGGAGAATATTGTCTTTAGCTAAACAGTAACTTGGCTTGATGTCAGCAAGAATGCCTGGAAGATAAATGCAGAAATAAAAACTTGGGGCTGGCGCTGTGGTGCAGCAGGTTAAAGCCCTGGCCTGAAGCACTGGCATCACAGTGGGTGCTGGTTCTAGTCCCAGCTGCTCCTCTTCCAATCCAGCTCTCTGCTATGGCCTTGGATAGCAGTGGAAGGTGGCCCAAGTCCTTGGGCCCCTGCACCCACATGAAAGACCTGGAGAAGCTCTTGGCTTCGGATCGGTGCAGCTCTTGCCGTTGCAGCCATCTGGGGAGTGAACCAGCGGATGGAAGACCTCTCTCTCTGTCTCTGCCTCTCTCTGTAACTCTTTCAAACAAATAAAATAAATCTTAAAAAAGAAAGAAAGAAAAACTGCAAGGCAAGTCAGAGAGGTATTCCTCCTCCTAACTCAGACAGCATCCCCTTATCCTCAGCTTTTCTATAATCTGTCTTTGCCTTTCTTTTATCATGGGCCATCCCCTCTTTGTCCTGGAAAGTTGTTGCACAAGTAGCAGCAATAACTAACTCTTTTCTGCATACTACCTACTCTCATAATCACTACTTTATTTAGGTTCTGCAAACCTTACTCAGAATTTAGGCTATTCAAGTTTACCTAGAAGTCTATCACCTACACTTTCCATCTAACCAAATACAATCCCTGAGAACCTTTTCTTTCTCGTAATGCTTTGTCAAATTCTCTGATACATCTCTTCCCTTTCTTTGAACTCCTATTTCACTTTTTTTTAAATTTTTATTTAATAAATGTAAATTCCCAAGGTACAGCTTTTGGATTACAGTGGCTTTCCCCGACCCATAACTTCCCTTAAACACGCTCTTACCTTAGTAAAAAGATGATCCCTATATTGCTGTTGGGTAACAAATTTTTTACAACATACTACACAAGCAAAGGAACTGGTGAAAGGTCCACGTAGTGTAATTGTTGGATCACATGGAGAGTGATCAAACCTATTTACCAAAAGATATAATATTAGAAACATCTACATTTTAGGATGAATGATGCTGCTTTATTTGAGAAGATAAATACATGCACACATACATTCAGAATTTTGCCCTTCTCTACTGAAATATTAAATAATGTTCTTCATATTTAGCAAACATCAAGTGGCTCCCCTATGCCAAGTAATACTTTCTTACAAGAAACCATTAGTTAGGTCAGGATTTCATAAAAGTACTTGAGGTCCAATAAAATGGATTTAAAGCATTCCTTGCAAAACTCATCATCTTTTCTGTCTTGCTATGATTTCCTTAAGACTCAAATAAATAATAACTGCAATAATAAACTCATGCTAAGATTTCTGGCATATCATTGTTACCTATAAATGACTTCTAGTCCTTTCAATATTCATTTTAACCATTTAACAAATTTTCATCATTTTCCACTGCCTTAAATACATTCAAAAATAAATATAATATGCTACCTAGTTATTTACAGAATGCTGCAACTCCCTCTAAAAATCTCTCACAATAAGGTAAGGAAGGCATAAGCAGAATGAGACACCAGCTGGAAAGATAACAGCTTAGAGTTCCAAACTCAATTTCCCATCTTTCAACTATTAGAAAGGGAGACTAGGAGACTATGGATGAGGTCAGCATTGTGGTGGAATGGGTTAGGCTGTCTTCTGCGATGGCAGCATCCCATATCAGCGTGGATTTGAGTCCTGGCTGTTCCACTAGTCTTCTACTTCCCTGTGTATGTGCCTGGGAAAGCCGTGGAAGATGGTCCAAGTGCTTGGGACCCTGCCATTTACATGGGAGACTAGGATGGACTTCCAGTCTCCTGGCTTAGGCCTGGTCCAGCCCTGGCCATTGCAGTCACTTGAGGAGTAAACCAGCAGAAGGAAGATCTCTTTCTCTAACTCTGCCTTTTAAATAAATATATAAATTTTTAAAAAGGGAGAGGCGGCATTGTGGCACAGCAAGTAAAGGCCATCCGGGCAGTTAAAGCCCATATGGACCTAGTGTGAGTCCTGGCAGCTCCACTTCTGATCCTGCTCCCTGCCGGTGTGCCTGAGACAGCAGCAGAGGATGGCCCAGGTCCTTGGGCCCCTGCACCCAAAGGGGAGACCCAGGAAGGGCTCCTGGCTCTTGGCTTAGGACCAGCCCAGCTCCAGCCATTGCGGCCATTTGAGGAATGAAATAGTAGATGGAAGATTTCTGTCTCTCTGTCTCTCCCTCTGCAACTCTGACTTTCAAATAAACAGGTAATTATTTTTTAAAAAGAAAAAATTTATAATTATGGACTAGATTTCTTTAAAATTCACACAACTACACTTCAATGTAAAAAGTTTATTGAGAATTTTATGAGATGTGTTAGGGAGAAATATATAGTTAAAGGCTATACTTTTTTTTTTTTGGACAGGCAGAGTGGACAGTGAGAGAGAGAGACAGAGAAAGGTCTTCCTTTGCGGTTGGTTCACCCCCCAATGGCTGCTGCAGCCGGCGCACCGCGCTGATCCAAAGCCAGGAGTCAGGTGCTTCTCCTGGTCACCCATGCGAGTACAGAGCCCAAGCACTTGGGCCATCCTCCACTGCCTTCCCGGGCCACAGCAGAGAGCTGGACTGGAAGAGGAGCAACCGGGACAGAATCCGGCACCCCGACCGGGACTAGAACCTGGGGTGCCAGAGCCGCAGGCAGAGGATTAGCCTATTGAGCTGCGGTGCTGGCCAAAGGCTATACTTTTAAACAACACAGAATATCACTAAAGAAATCTGACTTTACCAAGAAAAACCTTCTAGGAAACATAAAAAACATAAATTAGAATTATATCAAATTAGCACCAATCAGTTTGGAATATAAAGCTATAATCACAGTGGTACTTCATACTTCATTTGATCCTCAGAATCCACTATTCTAAATATGCTATTTACCTTTTCAAATGTCCTAACAGAAGGTGTCCATTGTCAAATTCCTTGTTACAATGCATTATGGGACATGAAATTGGCTTCCCAGACACCCGCATTTGACCTCCTCTTCGGGATGAGCTTCTTGTTCCACAATTAATTGTGCCTGTTTTAAGTCCTGCAGTATTAGAATATAAATTCTTAATTACTATTTCAGATATTTGTTGTTTTGACTGGTAATCAAAATTATGACAAAATAAAAATTATGAAACAGCAGTAACTGGATAGTCCTACTTATAAATAAACACTTGCAACATTACTTGTAAAATATAATACCTTAAAAGTAATCATTATTTGGTACAAAATAAAAAAAATTCTTAACATCTCCAAGTAGCATTCTCTTGAGGGGGAAAAAATACCTTTCCTTATATTCAATAGCAAAGAACTGTTAAAGTTCAAATGCTTTAGAAAACAAAGCCCCTAATCCCTTCATTTCAGTTATATAACTTAACAAACGTCTATTTTCTAAGTCTTATTTGTGTGGCCAGCACTGTGGTAAAGCTGCCAACTGCAGTGCCGGCATCCCATATGGGCACCAATTCATCCCAGCTGCTCCACTTCTGATGCAGCTCTCTGCTATGGTCTGGGAAAGCAGTAGAGAATGGCCCAGGTCCTTGGGCCCCTGTACCCATGTGGGAAACCCAGAAGAGGTTCGTGGCTCCTGGCTTCAGATTGGCGCAGCTCGAGCCATTGCAGCCAACTGGGGAGTAAACCAGCAAATGGAAGACGCGTCTCTCCCTCCTTCTCTCTCTGTGTAACTCTGACTTTCAAATAAATAAATAAATCTTTAAAAAAAAAATCTTATTTGTTCCAAAAATTTTAAACAATAGTTAAAATAACTCTGTCCTATCTCAGAATTAGTATCTGAGTTATATGAAAATTATGCTAATATAACTGGGGAGATGACAGGAGAGTAGTGAGGACACCAAAGCAAGGAAGATAAAGAGTTTTGTTTTCTGAGGAATCCAGCCACTGATCAGCTCCAACCTGGACATCAAATAATGCACAAGTCAGTAACACAAAACATGAATTCACTTATTGTTGTCTCTCCCTTTTTAGTTATCCTATTTTGTCCCTTCTCTTTTTCTCCTGGAAAAGCCAATTAGAAAACAGTTTGCCCATCATTACCTTCTAATTAATCCCCCTTAATCCTGGCCCATTCTTCATTCCTTTCTTACAATCTTTACATCTAGAGTCACAGAAGTCTTGTAGACTAGTTCCCCTGGCCAAATTTTCTCAGGAAAATTCCCAACACAAAATGTGATAGGCTTTCCAAAAGTTTGTGCAAGATGTGCAGTATCTTCTAACTCCATTTTCTATGACATTTTGAAGCCCCCTCATCGATAATTTTAAAGAGATACACTGTATTAAAACAAACAAAAAAACAACTGGGGCCCAGAGTTGTGGTGCATTGGGTTATTATGCTGTTACCTGCAAAGCCAGTAAACTATATGAGCACCAGTTCTAGTGCCAGCTACCGCATTTCTGATCCAGTTCTCTACTAATGTGCCAGGGAAAGCAGAGGTAGATGCTCCAAGTACCGGGTCTCTGTCGCCTATGAGGGAGACTCAGATGGAGTTCCTGGCTCCTGGTTTCAGCCTGGACTACCCTTGGCTGTTGCAGCCATTTGAGGAGTGAACTAGTAGATGGAAGATCTTTTGTCTGTCTCCCCTCAGCCTCCTCTCTAATAAAGAAAATTAAAAAAAAAAAAAAAATTGTAACACAGCCAGGAGGATTCTGATCTATAAGTAGTTTTATATCTCTCTTACTACTGTCAGTTGTTTACTGTTTGACTCAAATCCCTTGAATATTTCATTTAACAGAAGACTAAATATTTATCTTTATGGAAGTTTCCATAAAACTCCTAAGGATTTAACTAGAATAGAACTACTCCTTAACAAATTCAAGTTTTTAAAACTCAAAATGGTTGTATATTTTTAAAATTTTAACTTTCTGCTGTTTCAATCCTATGGAGGAAAAAGTTCCCATCAAACTATCAAAATGCCTTTAAATACATTCAAAGAAATAATGGATGGCACAAAATTAACCAAACTTTAGTTTTAATACAGCATTAAATAACAACACAACTTTTTATCTTGAACATTTCATATACATTCAGAATTATGACAATTTTTATAACTACCCACATTCCAGGTATCTCTCATTTGGATATTAACTTGGCTATACATAGAAGCTCTGGATAAAAATAAAGTTGGAGGAGACAGTGTTGTAGCACAGCAAGTAACGCTGCCACCTGCAATGCCAACATCCCATATGGGTGCCAGTGAGTCCCAGCTGCTCCATTTCCAATATAGCTCCCTACGAATGCTCCTGGGAAAGCAGTGGAAGATGGGCCAAGCGCCTGGGCCCCTGCACTCACAAGACACACAGAAAAAGCTCCTGGCTCCAGACTGGCCTAGTTCCAACTGCTGTAGCTATTTGGGGAGTGAACCAGCGAACAGCAGATCTCACTGTTTTTCCCTCTCTCTAACTCTCCCTTTCAAATAAATAAATAAATCTTAAAAAAAAAAAAAAAAAAAAGGATGGGTCGCTCTGTGGCATAGCGGGGAAAGCCACTGCCTGCAGTGCCGGCATCCCACATGGATGCTCCACTTCCAATCCATCTCTCTGCTATGGCCTGGGAAGACAGTAGAAGATGGTCCAAGTCCTTGGGCCCCTGCACCCACAGGGAGACCCAGAAGAAGCTCCTGGTTCCTGGCTTCAGATCAGCACAGCTCTGGCCATTGCAGCAATTTGGGAAGTGAACCAGCAGATGGAAGACCACTTTCTCTCTCTCTGCCTGTCCTTCTCTCTGTGTGTAACTCTGACTTTCAAGTAAAATAAATAAATCTTTAAAAAAAAATAAGATAAAGTTGGAGAAAATAATTCTTTGAAAGAAAATAAGTCTTTCCCATGGAAAGGCAGAATACAAAAAACTTAAAGAGCAGTTTTTCCTTAAATAGTATGTAGAGCACTGTTTTAGAATTACTAAGCATTCAAATTTACAAAAATGCCTTGAATATTTCAAGTAACAGAAAACTAGGTATTTATCTTTATGGTAGTTTTTATAAAACTTCTACGAATTTAACTAGATTTGAACTACCCTTTAACAAGATCAAGTTTTTAAATCCCTTTTTTGAAAACAGTCAATGAGATTTTTTTTAAAAGATTTATTTATTTATTTGAAAGGCAGAGTTAGAGAGAGACAGAGGCAGAGAAAGACAGAAAGAGCTCTTCCATCTGCTGGTTCATGCCACAAATGGCCAAAATGGCCGGAGCTGGACTGATCCAAAGCCAGGAGCCAGGAGCTTCTTCTGGGTCTCCCACATGGGTGCAGGGGCCCAAGGACTTTGGCCATCTTCTACTGCTTTCCTGAGCCACAGCAGAGAGCTGGACTGGAAGTGAAGCAGCTGGGACTTGGACTGGTGCCCATATGGGATGCCAGCACGGCAGGAGGCTTTACCTGCTCGGCCACAGCGCCAGCCCCTAAATCTCTTTAAATTGTTCCAATTCTAAATGTCCAACTATAAAGTATGAACTCTCTAAAATTAAATTATAAACAAAGCACATAAAGTAATTCTAACCAAAGAACTAAATTATAATAGCAATAGTCTGATTAGTAATTTAGTTATAATAGATTAATTAGTAATAGATTAATTAGTAATTAGTAATAGTTTAGTAATTTAATACTGAGAAGTAGAATCTACCTTTTTATAATTAAAGAGAACAATGACTCTTCTGTGTTCTTCAGCTATAACCTCCGAAAAGATCTCAACATCCTCTAAGATCCATTTACAGAACAGCACCATTCCAAATATAGTCCAATAATAGAACAACTTACTAGCAACAGCTCTGAAGCTTCAGTGAACCCATTACAAAAACAGTGAAACTACAGGCCTTATTTGCGGGATCTAGCTTATCACTCATCAATGACCTATGTGTAACCTAAAAATACACAAAACACCAAGTTTTAAAGTATCATAAAGAGGGGCTGGTGCTATGGTAGAGTGGGCTAAGCCTCTGGCTGCAGCACCATCGTCCCACTTGGGCACCACTTCAAGTCCCAGCTGCTCCTCTGCTGATCCAGCTCTCTGCTATGGCCTGGGGAAGCAGTAGAAGATGGTCCAAGTACTCAGTTCCCTGTACCTGTGTGGGAGACCCGGAGGAAGCTCCTGGCTCCTGGCTTCAGGTCAGCCTAGCTCCACCCATTGAAGCCATTTGGGGAGTGACCAGCGGATGGAAGACCTTTCTGTCTCTCCCTCTCTCTGTTAACTCTACTTCTCAAATAAAAACAAATAAAATCTTAAAAAGCATCATCAAGAGATAACTAATTTATTTGCTCCTACCTGGTATGCATAGGGATAAACATACACAGATGTTCAAGAATACAATGCACAACCTGATAAAATACAGACAACCTGACAATCGGAGAAAAGATGTAAGAGGGCAAGTTACTGACCCAACAAACCATTGTATAAGGGACTTGAAAGTGTTAGACTCCTATAAAATAAATAATTTTTAGAAGAAATCTTAGAGATGAAGTCTTATCATTCTAGCCTATTTGCCTATCCTCCTTCTCAAACTACTGTTGAAGACATGAGGACCAGAAATCTGTTCCAAAGTTCCCAGGCATTTTTAGTGAAGCTAAGATAAAGCCACTAAGCTAGTCATTAGATTGTTCCCCTGAGAAGTGAATGCACATCAAGAGGCAGTTTTTAAAAAACTGCAAACCTAGGGCTGGCATTGTGGCACTGTGGGTAAAGCCAACACCTGTGATGCCAGCATCCCCCATGGATGCTGGTTTGAGTACTGGCTGCTCCACTTCTGATCCAGCTACCTAACAATGGCCTGGGAACACAGCAGAAAACAGCCCAATTTCCTGGGTCCCAGCTACCCCTGTGGGACACCTGGATGAAGATCCTGGCTTTGGTCTGGTCAGCCCTGGCCACTGGGGCTATCTGGAGAGTGAACCAGTGGATGGAAGACCTCCCCCTCTCTACAATCTGATTTTCAAAATAAATGAATAAATCTTAAGAAAAAAAAAAAAACTTTAAACTTTAAAAGAACATCCTAGGAGTCAAAGCCATTTATCATATTTTTTCCAGTAATTTTTGCTGAAGCAGGTCTGGAATGTCATATAATCTTTTTTTTTTTTTTTAAATGATCATGATCATCAGATTTGTGACTCCAGGCTTCCTGTGTTCAGTATGCAAATACTTATGGCCCACTTTGATATAATATTCAAACAACCCTTACTGAGCATCTCTATGCTGGGGATTCTTTTTAGGAACTGACACTATAATGCATTAGTAAAAAATTGGTCTCTATCCTTAAGGAGCAGACAGTCTAATGGGAAAGACTGTGTTTGTCAACTAAACAGAGTAAATACTATGTTGAAGAGTAAATACTATGTTGAAGAGAAATGAATAAAGTACTGTGAGATTAAAGATGGCTGAGCAGACTAAACTTATGCAGAATAAACCTTGATAGTCTCATCACATGCAACAGGATATACAACAGCCATATTAACTCAACAATCCCTAGTATTCAGTTATTATCAAGGTTATACATCAGCCTCACATGGAATTAAGAAGAAAAGAGTAGAAAAGGTATTTAGAGATTGGAGGGAAGTTTCCTAGGCACAGCAGATTAAGATACAGAGGAAATATGGTTTGAGATGGATGGCCAAGTACCAAAATCTACTCCATCCAGTATCAAATAGGATGAGGTGTTGAATATCAATAAATATAAGTGATGAGAATTCTTTTGTAAGTGGTAATTTAAGTGTATTCAAAAGAAAGTCCTCCTAAAAACTTTAGAATGGCAAAATATCTAGGTTCAACAAAGCACTGCATCTGTGTACATTTTTGATGATATTTTGCAATTAAACTTCATGTTGGATTAAATCCATAGCTAAATTGTCTGTGGATATCTCATGTCTTTAAGGGCTCAATAGATAGTCTGGAAGAATTGCTAGAAAAGTTGTCACAGTCACGATCTCCTACTAGCTCTTGAAAATTCCACCAAATTTTCTGATAGAAATGTTCCATAATGACTGCTTCAAAAAGCTCAGAACTGAAAAGAATTAGTAATAAAGATGAAACCCATTGCTTTAGACAATTTTCTAACATGTATACTTCTGAAAAACAGATATAAGCTGCACCAATGAATAAATGAGTAAACACTAATCTTCCAGACCTGTTTAATTTCCATTTCCTTAGTGAAGTCTTTTCTGATCTCAAATAATCTATTATTCACCCTCCCATAGGCACAGGTACTACTTCATGCAATAATTATCAAATATATGAATGCATGCTCTTGTTCATTCCATCACTCAAAAAATTATTTGCAAGTTCCTAAGTATATGAAAAATGAGCGGCCGGCGCCGCGGCTCACTAGGCTAATCCTCCGCCTAGCGGCGCCGGCACACCGGGTTCTAGTCCCGGTCGGGGCGCCGGATTCTGTCCCGGTTGCTCCTCTTCCAGGCCAGCCCTCTGCTGTGGCCAGGGAGTGCAGTGGAGGATGGCCCAGGTGCTTGGGCCCTGCACCCCATGGGAGACCAGGAAAAGCACCTGGCTCCTGGCTCCTGCCATCGGATCAGCGCGGTGCGCCGGCCGCAGCGCGCCAGCCGCGGCGGCCATTGGAGGGTGAACCAACGGCAAAAGGAAGACCTTTCTCTCTGTCTCTCTCTCTCTCACTGTCCACTCTGCCTGTCACAAAAAAAAAAAAAAAAAAAAAAAAAGAGCAACACCTACTGAGTTCAGGGATGATCTATTTTGTTTATACTTAAGGTACAATGTGCCAAACAAAGATGATGATTGGCAAAGTAGGTCATTGAAAGGTAGGCCATTATGGAGTCGGCGCCATGGTGCAGTGGGTAAAGCTGCTGTCTGCAGTGCCGGCATCCCATAAGGGTGCTGGTTTAAGACCCGGTGGCTCCACTTCCCATCCAGCTCTCTGCTATGGGCTGGGAAAGCAGAAGATGGCCCAAGTTCTTGGGTGCGTGCACCCACATGGAAGACCTAGAGGAAGATCCTGGCTCCTGGATCCAGATTGGCCCAGCTCCGGCCACTGAAGCTATTTGGGAAGTGAACCAGCGGATGGAAGATCTCTCTCTCTGCCTCTGTCTCTCTGTAGCTCTGCCTTTCAAATAAATAAACTTTAAAAAAAAAAGATAGGCCATTATGACATAATACTATTATCACTAAAACTGTTTCAATATCTTATATGCTTATTAGCAATTTAATAGGACAGACATCCTTTCTGCCTTAATGTTTTTGGGAAGCTCCTTAACTTTAGTATAATCTCTAAAGAATACCTGGCATTTTCAGCCACTGATCCACACACAGTCTTGCTGCTTCAGTATCAGAATGTCCTCGAATAAATTCCAATTCTTGTAACCCATGAGCATGCTGAAAGTCGACTTTTTCCTAAAGACATCAAGAAAAAACTCAATTGATGTTTGATTACTACCCTGGTTTCCTTGTGAAAAAGATTTGACACACTAATGATAAAAAATACTAATTATTCCCAGAAATCCACATCTAGAAATATATTACAAAGAAACACATCAAAAGAAAGGTTCATGTTCTAAGATGCTGATCCCAATGTTATTTGCTCAAAATTTTCTACAAGCTACATCTCCAACAATTGAGAATTAAGTAAATTATAGTATAAACAGTTGATAAAAGTTATTAGCAATACTAACCAAAAATGTTCAGGAAATAATATTAATAGCACCAACTGCCACTTAAAAAGTGTTAATATAAAGCATTTGTTGCCATCTAGATCAAGAGTTGGTCAACTTTTCCCAAAAAGGACAGCATAGTAAATATTTTAGGCTTTTCAATTAATAATCTCTACAGCAACTACTCAACTCTTCTATTACAGCACAAAAAACAGACAAAAGACAATATGAAAACAAATGAACATGGCAGCTTTCATTGACAAAAACAGGAAACATGCCAGTGCTAACCACTGAACCACGTGCTTTGACTGCTCAAAGTCCCTAAATCCTTCTAGTTATATCATCCATCAATCGATTTGTATAACTCCCTGATCATGATACATATGACAACTAATAATCACTGACCACTTACCATGTGCCAGGCACTGTTTTAAAGGGACTTTATAATCCTCACAACAATCCTAAGAAATAGGTACTATTATTATTCCCATTTTATGATAGAAAATCTGACGTACACCAAGTAAACTTCTCAAAGATAAAATAGTGCCAGGATTCAAACTCTGGCAATCTGATTCTAGAATCCAAGCACTAAACAAATACACCAATTGCCTCTCAAAAACATATGGGCCAGTCGTTTGTTGCAGCAACAGTGAAGTCACTGCCTGGGATGTCTATGTGGGTCCCTGCCACCCATGTGAGAGATCCAGATGGAGTTCTGCGATCCAGTCTTCGGTCTGGCTCAGCACCAGCTGTTGTAGGTATCTGAGGAGTGAACTAGCATTTGGGGAGTGAATCTCTTTCAAATAAAATGAAAATATATTCTTAAAATTTTTAAAAGATTTATATATAGTTGGTTTTTACTTCCATGAATTCCATCAACTATGGATTAAAATATTACAAAAAAGAAGTGTGTCTACTGAACATGTACAGATATTTTGTTCTTATCATTATTCCCCAAATAATATACTATAACAGACATTAACATGGCATTTGCACTGAATTAGGTATTATAAGTGACCT
Source organism: Oryctolagus cuniculus (assembly GCF_051225735.1). NCBI lineage: Eukaryota > Metazoa > Chordata > Mammalia > Lagomorpha > Leporidae > Oryctolagus > Oryctolagus cuniculus. The sequence goes on from NC_142871.1 coordinate 112,305,333, forward strand.
AGAGATTTAAGTATACCAAAGGATGTATCTAAGTTATATGCAAAAACTGTGCCATTTTATATAAAGAGCGTTAGCATCCATGAATTTTTAGTATTCACAGGGAATCTACCTATCCTTGGTAGATTCAGAGGGAACATTGTACTTAAAGTGAAAACAGTCATAAACACCAGATTTCCAAGCTACAGACCTGAATAATATATGGCCTAATAGCAGTATAATAGGTTGTTCTACCAGGTGGGATCAAGATTTTAATCTTTTAATCTAAAGAAAATGTATATAGGGCTGCTCCACTTGCTGATTCAGCTACTCATTAATGTGCTTGTGAAAGCAGCAGAAGACCATGTGGGAGACCAAGATGGTTCTGCCCCAGTCCTGGCTATTGCAGTCATATGAGGAGTGAACCAGCAGATGGAAAGTCTCTTTCTCTTTCATCCCCTCTCTGTAACTGCCTTTCAAATAAATCTTTAAAAACACATATAATTGAGGGGGCAGGAACAGTGGCATAGTGAATAAAGTCACCATCTACAGCACCAGCATCGCATTTGCGTGCTGGTTTGAGTTCCGGCTACTCCATTTCTGTTCCAACTCCTTGCTAATGTTCCAAGGAAAGCAGTAGAAGATGGCCCAAGTGCTTGGGCCCCTGCCACCCACGTGGGAGACCCAGAGGAAGCTCCCTGTCCCTGGGATCAGACAGGTCCAGCTCTGGCCATTGCAGCCAATTGGAGAGTGAATGAGCAGATGGAAGATCGATCTCTCTCTCCCTCTGTAAATTATGCCTTTCTAATAAATAAATAAATCTTTAAAATATACATACATATATATATATATAACAAATAAAAACTATGTAAGATTCTAAGCTCACTACAAAAGTTTTTTTATACAGCTATTAACACTGCCTAGGAAAAGAACCCAGTGTCACTCAGGAAAAGTAAGACAACTTGAAAACACTTGTTCTCTCAAAGAGACTTGTATCCATAAATTATACAAAAAATAACAGACATACCTAATATAGTTTTGGGGAAAAAGTTTTCTTAAAAAATTGAATAGTGTTTCTGTCAAGACAAAAGTAATACTCTATGTATGGGTCTGTCTTTGTGTAGTAAGCACTTTATACATACAACTAGAATACCATGGTCTAAAATTTAATTAGTATTACATCATAAAATTTAAAGCTACAAAATAACCTACTTCTAAATTTAAAGATTAATTTATTACATACTAAATTATCAGCTATTAAAACAGGCTAAATAAATATGCAAATTATTTTATAATAAAGAATCAAAATCATGGATGTTATAAAATCACAGTGCTTCTCTTGATTGAGAAGAAAAGCTATAATTTCTCCCTTATAATGTCCTTTTATAAACCGAAAGTCTATAAAAACTAAGTGACCTGCTGAAATCCGAACAGTTTCTGGCACAGCGAAGCCTGAAGTTTCACTTTTATTCTTCTAGTATGAAGGGTTTTCTTTTTTTTAAAACAACTTATCAACATTCTACACCTGATAGACATCTGTCAATACTAAGAGAGTGCTTTCCAGTAATTTCATTTGGTGGCTTCCAAAGCAAGTCAAGCGAAAAAACCGCATCATGCAAGATTCCAAATTAGGGTTCATTTTCCACATAGCAATTCTTCTACATACCTGCTTCAAATGTCTTCATTCTATTAATATTTCAATTTGGAGACAAAGGATGAAGTTTGAGCAAGCAGTCTGGTTCTATTTGACAGAAAATAACCTTTCAACAGCTTTTGTCTACAAAAGGCCTAAAAATCTTTTAACTCTTGTGAAAAAGTAACCAGAAACCCTTAATTGTTCATCTGCTTTGAGAAATCCCACAAGTTTTAATTCCCAAAAAATAAATTCTAGTCAACTTTTTTTTTCTTCTTTTCCTGAATATGGCATAAAAATCCGAAAAGCTAAGAACAGATACAAAGAAATCATCATGAATTACTTAGGTTACATGCTGAACTTCAATTGAATCATCCATTTTTTGATTAAAGGCATCTCTTTACAACATAACAATTTGTATTTAATAACTTAGTAAAACATCAATTAAAATAGCTGCATACCCTGAATGCTCTATTCTTCTCTTCCTTCTGCTGTTTCTCCACTTCAACATGGCGGGCTAGACGAGCCAAAGTTAAAGCAACTTTATCCTTCTGACGGTCAATATAGTCTTTGTGTTTAACGTTCTCCTACAGTGGAAAAAACAATTTTCATTCCTTTTAATGAACAAAATTAGCATTTGGAAAACACATATCCATCTATCAAAACAGCTACTGCACTAAAAAACATTTACTTTGTTATCATATTTCTAAGAATTTGTCTTCTACATTTTGTATTTGATACTGTTGTTTTATATGTTAGCCAGTTGTCCATACCATCTTTGGTTTATATAAAGTTCAGACCAGCAGCGTGGTGCCTGTATACCATATGGGCGCCGGTTCTAGTCCCAGCTGCTCCTCTTCCAATCCAGCTCTCTGCTATGGCCTGGGAAAGCAGAAGATGGCCCAACTCCTTGGGCCCCTGTACCCACATGGGAGACTGGGAAGAAGCACCTGGCTCCTGGCTTCGGATCGGCACAGATCCAGCTATTGCAGCCATTTGGGGAGTGAACCAACGGACGTAAGACCTTTCTCTCTGTCTCTCCCTCTCACTGTCTGTAACTATACCTCTCAAATAAATAAAATCTTAAAAAAAAAAAAAAAGAAAGCTAAACAAACTGTTAGGACATCAATCATCTTTATTCACTTTATAATCATCTAAATCAAGTATGGGAAACATTTTTCTTGCCAAGGTCATTTGGATATTTATATCGTCTGCAGGCCATACAGAATTGTCAACTTAATAATTAGCCTGCTATAGATTTATTCATTTTCGAATCCTGCCTAAGGTGGCCTTGGCAAGCCCATACTAAAGATTTCACAGGCTTTATATGGCCTACAGAACAGGTGTTCCCTAACCCTGACTAGATACTGAAGTTTTGGGGTGCTTTGTTCTAAATTAATATGCTAATGTTGTCAAGCCATAAGTTCACCCTTCAAAAGGGCTAGCACTACAAACATCTCTGGCTCTGATTTTTCAGCAATGTCAGGACAGTATTTAGTGAAGAGAAATTACTATTAAAAATAACGTAGCTGGGGCCAGCGCCGCAGCTCAATAGGCTAATCTTCCACCTGTGGCGCCGGCACCCTGGGTCCTGGTCCTGGTTGGGGCGCCGGATTCTGTCCCGGTTGCTCCTCTTCCAGGCCAGCTCTCTGCTGTGGTTCGGGAGTGCAGTGGAGGATGGCCCAAGTGCTTGGGCCCCTGCAGCCGCATGGGAGACTGGGAGGAGGTACCTGGCTCCTGGCTTCGGATCGGCGCAGCGCGCCAGCCGCAAGACACGGGCCACAGCAGCCACTTGCGGGGTGAACCAGCAGATGGATGACCTCTCTCTCTCTTTGCCTTTCCTTCTCTCTGTGTGCAACTCTGACTTTCAAATAAAAAAAAAAAAGACTCATGAAGATAATAAGCTAATATAGCAAGGCAGCAGAATACAAAGCTAACAGACCATGGGCCACTTTGTGGCACAGCAGGGAAAGTCAATGCCTGTGACATCAGCATCCTGTATGGCTGCCAGCTCATGTCCTGTTGCTCCACTTCCGACCCAGCTCCCTGCTAATGGCCTGGAAAAAGTAGTGGAAGACGGCCCAAAATACCTAGGCCTCTGTTACCCAAAGGAGAGACTAAGATGAAGCTGCTGGTTCCTGGTTCCTGGCTTCAGCCTAGACCAGACCCAACCATTGCAGCCACCTGTGGAGTGAACCAGCAGATGGAAGATCTTTCTCTCTGTAACTCTTTCAAATAAGTATTTTTAAAAATTTGAAATAAAAGTCAACTGACAAAAATCAATTACTTTCCTATAAACCAGCAATGAGCAAGCAGAATTTGAAATTAAAACTATAAAACTCTGATGAAAAAACTCATAGAACTACCAAATAGATAGGAAGACTTAATATGAGTTATACGGTCAAGACATCAATCATTCTCAACTTGATCTACATATTTAACACAGCATCAATCAAAATTCCAGCAAGTTCTTTTGTGGATGTTGACAAACTCAGTCTCAAGTTTATACGTGAAAGCAAAAGACCCACAACAGCCAACTAGATATTACAGGACCATAAAGTTGTAGGACATCACCTGACTTCAAAAATTTTTATCAGGCTACAATAATTGAGACTCTGTGGTAACGGTTAAAGACCAGAGAAACTAATCATTGGAATAGAAAAGAGAGACCACACAAATACAGCCAAGTGATCTTTGATAATGGAGCAAAAGCAGTATGATGAAGAAAAGATACTCTTTTTTTCTTTCTTTCTTTCTCTCTCTTTTTTTTTTTTTTTTTTTTTTTTTGACAGGCAGAGTGGACAGTGAGAGAGAGACAGAGAGAAAGGTCTTCCTTTGCCGTTGGTTCACCCTCCAATGGCCACCGCGGCCGGCGCGCTGCGGCCGGCACACCGCGCTGATCCGATGGCAGGAGCCAGGTATTTATCCTGGTCTCCTATGGGGTGCAGGACCCAAGTACTTGGGCCATCCTCCACTGCACTCCCTGGCCACAGCAGAGAGCTGGCCTGGAAGAGGGGCAACCGGGACAGAATCCGGCGCCCCGACCGGGACTAGAACCCGGTGTGCCGGCGCCGCAAGGCGGAAGATTAGCCTAGCGAGCCGTGGCGCTGGCCAAAGACAGTCTTTTCAACAAATGGTGTTGGGATAATTGGGTAGCTGCACACAAAAAAATGAACATAGACCCTGATTTTACATCCTTCATGAAATTAACATAACAAAATTAAACACTTCATTGCAAAAGACATCATCAAGAGAATGAGGACAAATGCCAGACGGGGAGAAAAAAACCGTGTAACACATAACCAATAATGGGTATAATCAAATATAACAAAGAACACTTACAACTCAACAATAAGAAAACAGTCGAATTAAAAAATGGGCAGGGTTTGGCATTTGGCCAGCAGTTAGGATGCTGCCCCGGACACCTGTATTACATAGTAGAATTTAAGTCTCAACTCTGCTCTCAATTCCAGATTCCTGCTAACGGTGCCCAGGAAACAGCAGGTAATGGCTTAACTACTTAAGTCCCAGTCAGTCACTCATGTGGGAAAGCATTGAGTTCCCAGTTCCAGGCTTAACCCAGCCCAACTCTGGTCCTTACAAACATTTGAGGAGTACAGCAGCAGATGGAGATCTCTCTCTCTCTACCCCAACCCCCCCGCCTCACAAATTAAAAAAAAAAAAAAAGTTAAAAAAATGAACTATCAAGCCAACAAACAGACCTAGAAGAATCTTAAAAAGTGTATTAGTTGGCCGGTCCCGCGGCTCAATAGGCTAATCCTCCACCTAGCGGCGCCGGCACACCAGGTTCTAGTCCCGGTCGGGGCACTGGATTCTTTCCCGGTTGCCCTCTTCCAGGCCAGCTCTCTGCTGTGGCCCGGGAAGGCAGTGGAGGATGGCCCAAGTGCTAGGGCCCTGCACCCCATGGGAGACCAGGAGAAGCACCTGGCTCCTGCTTTTGGATCAGCGTGGCGCCAGCCGTGGCGCCAGCCGTGGCGGCCATTGGAGAGTGAACCAACGGCAAAGAGGAAGACCTTTCTCTCTGTCTCTATCTACTCTGTCAAAAAAAAAAAAAAAAAAAAGGAAAAAAAAAGAGTATATTAGCAAGCAAATGAAACCAATCTGAAAGACTACACACTGAATGATCCCAACTTTATACCACATTCTGGAAAAGGGAAAGCTACAGGGACACTAACAAGAGCAGTAGTTGCCAGGGGTTAGGGAGGAATGAACTCCAGAACAGGTTCCTAAGGCAGTGAACTACTCCTATTGTACTACAATGCCGTCATGCGTATGTCAAAACCCAGAGAACATTTAACAGCAAGAAAAAACATCTCAAGTAAACCATGGATTTGGGATAAGGACATGTAACAGTCAGCTGATCAACTTTAATAAATGTTATCACTGCTTGGGATGTTCATACTGAGGGAGGTAGGATGTGGTATATTCCTCAACAAAAGCTATATGGAAATCATCTGTACTTTCTTTTTGATTTTGCTATGAACCTCAAACTGCTATTCAACATGCACTGGCTGAAGTCTGGGAGCCAGGAACCCAATCCAGACCTCCCACAAGAGAGGCAAGAATCCATTCACTTGAGCCATCATCGATGCTTCTCAGGGTCTGCACCACTAGGAAACCCGAGACAGGTACCAGAGCCGGGTATTGAACTCAGGTACTCCAATGTGGGACACATACATTTTTTTCCCTCAAGCTTTTTAATTTCAGAATAGTTTTAATACAGGTCTTCAAAGAAGGAGGTACCTTTCTCTGAAGGGAGGAGAGAACCTCCACTTGGACTATGACCTTGTCTAAACAAGATAAGAGTCGGAGAACTCAAGGGGCTTCCATAGCCTTGGAAACTCATGACTGGAGCCTAGGGAGATTACTGATGCCATAAACAGGAGTGTCAATTTGTAAAGTCAACAACAGGAGTCACTGTGCACTTACTCCTCATGTAGGATCTCTGTCCTTAATGTGCTGTACATTGAGACTTAATGCTATAACGAGTACTCAAACAGTATATTTCACTTTGTGTTTCTATGGGGGTGCAAACTGTTGAAATCTTTACTTAATGTATACTAAACTTATCTTCTGTAAAAAAAAAAAAAAATTATCAATTCCCAACTTGACTCTCACTGGGATTAAACATAACAATAGGTCTGATCTGATTTCATCATCATTTAAAAAATCATCTATTATTTTTCACTTTATGTTTCTGCGTGGGAGCAAACTGTTGAAATCTTTATTTAATGTATACTAAACTGATCTTCTGTATATTAAGAGAATTGAAAATGAATCTTGATGTGAATGGAAGGGGAGAGGGAGTGGGAAAGGGGAGGGTTGCGGGTGGGAGGAACAGTATGGGGGGGAAGCCATTGTAATCCATAAGCCATACTTTGGAAATTTATATTCATTAAATAAAAGTTAAAAAAAAATAGTTTTAATATACAAAACAAAGATTGTGTAGAATAAAGAGTTCCCATGTACCCCAATCAGGGAGCCTTCTTAACCAAATAGTTTGTTTTAAGATTTATTTTATTTTTTTTTTAAAGACAGAGAGAGAGAGGTAGAGACAGAGCAAGAGGTCTTCCATCCACTGGTTCACTCCCCAGATGGATCAGCTGCTCTGAAGCCAGAAGCTTCTTCCAGGTCTCCCATGTGGGTGCAGGGACCCAAGGACTTGGGCCAAATTGTACTGCTTTCCCAGGCCATAGCAGAGAGCTGGATCGGAAGAGGAGCAGCCGGGACTAGAACCGGTGCCCATATGGGATGCTGGCGCTTCAGGTCAGAGCGTTAACCTGCTGCACCACAGTGCCAGCCCCTAACTACATAGTTAGCCACCTCTCCCACTCTCTCCATAAAACTTTGAGAGTCATTCACTATTACTGAAAAGCAGTGTTCATCAAAAATATTTTTCCACATTAAAATTCTGTATTGTTAGGACCTTTATTCTGTGCCTTCTAATATACTGTACCTCAAACATTTCTGGCTTTTAGGGGTGAAGGCACAAGAACTTTTAAACTAGGACTCCAAAATTTTACCTAACTTAAGCCTTAACTCCCAAACGAATTCTGTTGTTTCACAACTCTACTCTTTAAGCATTAGTCCTGGATAGAACAGTCTGCACAATCACTATTTTCCTTAATGTGGCATACTGTTAATTATTATTTGTACTGAGATTAGGACTAATTTCTTTGTAAGATAATGCATATTGGCCGGTGCCGCGGCTCACTAGGCTAATCCTCCGCCTAGCGGCGCCGGCACACCGGGTTCTAGTCCCGGTCGGGGCGCCGGATTCTGTCCCGGTTGCCCCTCTTCCAGGCCAGCTCTCTGCTGTGGCCAGGGAGTGCAGTGGAGGATGGCCCAGGTACTTGGGCCCTGCACCCCATGGGAGACCAGGAAAAGCACCTGGCTCCTGGCTCCTGCCATCGGATCAGCGTGGTGCGCCGGCCGCGGCGGCCATTGGAGGGTGAACCAACGGCAAAGGAAGACCTTTCTCTCTGTCTCTCTCTCACTGTCCACTCTGCCTGTCAAAAAAAAAAAAAAAATGCATATTAAGATTCCATAGCGGCCGGCGCCATGGCTCACGTGGTTAATACTCTGCCTGTGGCGCCGGCATCCCATATAGGTGCCAGGTTCTAGTCCCAGTTGCTCCTCTTCAAGGCCAGCTCTCTGCTATAGCCTGGGAGGGCAGTGGAGGATGGCCCAAGTCCTTGGGCCCCTGCACCCGCATGGGAGACCAGGAAGCACCTGGCTCCTGGCTTCGGATCAGTGCAACGCCAACCATAGCAGCCATTTGGGGAGTGAACCAATGGAAGGAAGACCTTTCTCTCTCTCTCTCTCTCACTATCTACAACTCCAGCCTCCAGTTTACAACTCTACCTGTCCAAAAAAAAAAAGACCCATAGACAGCAAACAAGTTACACAAACTATCCATTCAGTTATTTTGGAAGGAGAAGCAAAGGAAAGTTTTACAAAAATACTGAAGGAATGAGATTTTCTATTTGCCTATACTTTTAAGTTACTCTCTACAACAGTTTTCCTCCATACCTAGAACTGAACAGAACTATTCAAGACGCTATAAAGCCAAAAGAGGTTAAAAATTGATTCTGGTTTAAGTGCTTTGAAAGTCAGTCTCATACTTCTTTACATTTTTATTTGAAATTTGAGGTAAAACATGCACAAAGCAGGTTTAAGTTCTCCTACAGATGACAGATTCATGATACTAGTTAAATCTGAGTTCACATGTCCACAAAAGCAAAGCATATACGGGTGAAAAGTAAGCAAAAAGAATTCTTTTTTCCTAAAGAACAATATCTATCAGTGTAGCTTGGTAGTGTTATACCAAAAATTCCAGTCTAGAAAAAAGGTAAAACTTGGACAGGAAAGGAAGAGGACTTTCTTGCAACTTTTAGTAATAGAGTAGCAACAGTCATAACTCATTACGAGGGCTCGGGCTACCTGAAATATAATTTCCTTCTTTTGTCAAGTAAGGGCTTTTTTTTTTTTTTTTTTTTTGACAGGCAGAATGGACAGTGAGAGAGAGAGACAGAGAGAAAGGTCTTCCTTTCCTTTTGCCGTTGGTTCACCCTCCAATGGCCACCACGGCCGGCGCACCACGCTGATCCAAAGCCAGGAGCCAGGTGCCTCCTCCCGGTCTCCCACGCGGCTGCAGGGGCCCAAGCACTTGGGCCATCCTCCACTGCACTCCCGAGCCACAGCAGAGAGCTGGCCTGGAAGAGGGGCAACTGGGACAGAATCCAGTGCCCCGACTGGGACTAGAACCTGGTGTGCCGGCGCCACAGGCGGAGGATTAGCTTATTAAGCCGCAGCGCCGGCCGAACTAAGGGCATTTTAAAATAAGCAGTATCAATGATCAAAGCATTTCATAAGAACAAGGACAAATCTGAAGTTAATATTCTTGTTTCTCTGAAAGTCTCCCATACTTAACAAATTTAGCCTAATGACAAGGCTGCTGAACTGCACTTGTCTTTTTACTGAAAAACACTACTTCAATAAAAACTGGATTATGAACTCACCAACCCTGACCAAAATATCATTAACTCACATCCAATAAGACCCACTATTTAGAAGAAAGTTTTCACCGAATAATTGTTTTCCATTATTAATCAAGTTTAATTTAGAGGGATTTGCACTGTGGCCTACCGGGAAAAGCTCATGCCTACAGCACCAGCATCCCCATATTGGGTGGCCAGGAATTTCATCCAGGTCTCCCACATGGGTGGCAGGAGCCCAAGTACTTGGACCATCTTCCACTGATTCCCCAGGTGCATTAGCAGGGAGATGGATCGTAAGTTAAACAGTTGGGACATGAATCAGCGTCCATGTGGGATGTCTGCATCACAGGCAGTGGCTTTACTGCAATGCTGGCCTTATTTGTTCTATTTAAAAATGTTCTGAGGGGCACAGTGGGTTAAAGCCTGAAGCGCTGGCATCCCATATGGGCGCTGGTTCTAGTCCTGGCTGCTCCTCTTCCAATCCAGCTATCTGCTATGGTGTGGGATAGCAGAAGATGGCCCAAGTCCTTGGGCTCCTTGGGCCCCTTGGGCTCCGTGGGCCCCTGCACCGTGCGGGAGACCTGGAAGAGCTCCTGGCTTTGGATCAGTGCAGCTCCAGCCATTGTGGTCATCTGGGGAGAGAACCAGCAGATGGAAGACCTCTCTGTCTCTACCTTCTCTGTAACTCTTTCAAATAAATAAAATAAATCTTTAAAAAAAATGTTCTGGGGCCAACTTTGTGGCACAGTAGGTTAATCCTCCACCTATGGCACCAGCATCCCATAAGGGCACTGGTCTGTGTTCCAGCGGCTCCACTTCTGATCCAGCTCCTTGCTAATGTGCCTGGGAAAGCAGCAGAAAATGGCCCAAGTGCATGGGCCCCTGCACTTATGTGGGGGACCTAGAGGAAACTCCCAGCTCCTGGCTCTGGATCAGCCAAGCTCCAGCCATTGCACCCATTTGGGGAATGAACCAGCAGATCTAAACCTCTCTGTCTCTCCCTCTGTCTATAACTCTGCCTCTCAAATAAATAAAATTCTAAAAAAACAAAAACAAAAAAACTGTTCTAAGGGAGTCTCATGAATATACTCTGTCAAATATTATGAACAGGCAGATCTTTCACTCTACTCTTAACACACACACGCACACACACACACCTGCTCACCCAAAAGTTGAGCCTAAGTTAATTCTTCCTGCTGTAACTTGCTAAGTCAGTTTACAGATTTGGCAAGTTCAACCCAAAAGGAATTCAGAGTTAAAGCAATGATTCGGGGCCGGTGCTGTGGTGTAGCAGGTAAGTGGCCACCTGCAGTGCCAGCATCCCACGTGGGTGCCAGTTGAGTCCCAGCTTCTCCATTTCCAATTCAGTTCTCTGCTAATGTGCCTCGGAAAGCAGTGGAAGATGCTCAAGTCCTTGGGCCCCTGCTCAAATCCTTGGGATCCACATGGAAGACCTGGAAGAGGCTCCTGGCTTCAGGTAAGTCCAGCTATTGCAGCCATCTGCAGAGTGAACCAGCAGATGGAACACCTTTCTCTTCTCTCTCTCTGCCTCTGCCTCTCTGTAACTCTGCCTTTCAAATAAATAAATCCTCAAAAAAAAAAAGTGATTCTACTTCTGGCACAGTGATTTCTGAAAGAAACACAATGTTGACAAGCAGAACATCACAGATAAAATCATTTTAAGCAAGTTGTGTCACTCTATTAGCCTATGACTTCTTTTCCCCCGCAGAGATTTATTTTATTTTTATCTGAAAGGCAGAGTTAAAGAGAGAAAGGGAGAGACAGATCTTCCATCCACTGGTTCACTCTCCAGGAAAGGACAAAGCCAGGAGCTTCATCCGTGCCTCCAAGTGGGTGGAGGGGCCCAAGCACTTGGGCCATCCTCAGCTGCTTTCCAGGTACATTAGCAGTGAGCTGGACAGGAAGTGGAGAAGCCAGATCTCAAACAGCACCAAGATGGGATGCTGGTGTTGCAAGTGGCAGCTTAATGCTATGCCACAATGCTGGCCCCAGTGAATGGCTTTTGAACAATGAAGAAGTTATATTTTAAAATCATTATTACTAATCTCTAGAAAGCACTTTAGTTCTTGAGGAACTAGCAAAAAATTTAAAATTTTGCACTTTCTACAGAATTACTTTAACGAAAACATATAGTCACTGGAACTCTCTATGAAATGGAGAAATTCTTCTCCATCTATCCACACAAGATGGTGTACTCTAAAAGGCAAGCCCTGTGCAAAAGTACTTTTACCCAAGGAAGTGTCATAAACAATCCAGTTGCTTATCTGACTCATCAAAGGCACTTTCTGGACACCAAAAATGCCAGTAATAAGGAAATGTGATTGTTAGAAATAAAAGGAAAAATAATAACAACAGAGGTATACACAGAACAACTCAAAGCAGAGGTCTAATTATTAATACAGTGCCCCTGAATGTCAGCTGACACTGATTAGCTAGGGGCACTAAATGAAGGATAAGTAATTCCTCCACCATCTTTATCTTCTATATAAGGGTCCCAAGTTTAAAGGGCACTCAGCAGAGCAACCAATTGCAAAAGTGTAACGAATTAATTTTTTGCAACCCATCACACTATTCACCTAACACTCTTGGTTTGAAATGAATTCCTGGAATAAATGTGTTACTCAATTTCAAACCCTGCTTATTATTCCTCATGCTAAATCTTCAGTCCTTAGTTTGGCCTCAGGCATATACCCTCAAAAGTTCTGTTTACCAAAAGCCCCTTCTGCCCAACTTATAACTCAAACCACACTCCCAAGTAACATTTTGAAAAGCAGTAATTTTTCTCAAGAATTTTATAACTAAATACAGATAAAACAAAGAGATGAAACACAACACAGCAGTATAATATTTATTTACCATTTCAAGCAGCAAAGCTTTGAAACCAGGAAATTCCCTTTTTACAAAACAATTTCCTTCCCAACCCTAATGGTTATTGTTTGCAAATACAAAGGACACAAAACATCTGCTTTATAGCTTTGTATGAACAAATTTTAAAACATATATACAGACATACCCCATTCTGTAGGGTACTTCATTTAGTCAAGAAGGTTAGTATGACCAAACCTGTTATCAAAGATTGTACCTGTATTCTTTCTTGAGTGAATTGCCGATATCTAATTTCACAAAAATCCTACCCTAGAAAAATTACTTTGACCCTCCTTTATATAGGAGCAAAAGAACCACAAAAACCAAAAAACCAACTTTGGAACTAAGAGAAATTTTTAACATATCTGAATATGAAGTTGTGACAAAGCACAGAAGAGTTAGAACAGTTTAATCCTAAATGCCAAAGCTGTTTCTGGCACCACAAAAAAAGAGAGGGAGGGAGAAAGTTGAAGTGGCAACAATGGTAAGAAAAGATACTTAAACAAGAGAAAAAAGAAAGTTAACAAAATTAGCTCAGGGGCTGCTGCAGGTATCAATGGCACAAGGTTCACAGTTCCTTCTTCAGTACACCACCACCAAATGTCAATGCACTGACATTTTTATAAGTATCTTCATTCTCTTAAAATACACCCAGAAATTATCTGTATGTTAAAATTCATAGAAATAGCCACATTTAGCTATACTTCAGGACACCCCGCCAGAAGGCAACCCTAAAGTATGCAACTACATATCCATGATGGGATGCCATACTCCACTTCTCTGGCATTATCCTCGCTACCAATGCCTCCGTTCTTTCTCATTGCTGCAGTTATCCTGGCACCCAAGGTGCACTCTTGAAAGCCCTGCTTGGGCTCAGGTCAAGGAAAACAGTAAATAATGGTTTCTGATGTTGTTGGACTACAATACAAACCAACCTCTAGACAGACAATTTCTATAACCTTACAATTAATGGCTACACAAACAGTATACTTTCAATATACAAAAACCAATATATTTTCATGGGTAATTTTCCTCTTAAGCTTTGTCTCTGATTTTTGTGTCCCAAAAAGTTATTCATTGTAACTCTGAAATCAGACATACCTCATGATGTTCCCCACACTGCTGTACAAACAATTCCTCTATTCCTCTAATGCCTGGTTTCTGCTTCTCCGCCAGACCAAATCTTCCCTAACCAACCCTTTAAAACTCAGCTCAAGTGCTTGGTAAGAAACAGTTCCCTTATGCCTCTAAATGGCCCTCTTCTTTGTTCCATCAGGATAGTGACTACACTGTGTCAATATCTACTTCTCTTAAGAGAATAATGAGTCTCTTATTAACACTTAGTAGTCCCAGAACACCCTCAATGTCTACCTGCATGTAACAGGTATCGAGAAAGACGTTCAACAAATGAGACTGTTTCCAATACAGATACAAAATGACAAAATGCCATTCATCAAAAATCTTATATACATAAACACCCTAGCTCTTTATCTAACACTCTTTTATTTCTTATTATCTATTAGGAACATTTCTTAGTGTATACTTGAGAAACTTTTACTGTAAATACATCTTTAAATGTATTAGTATTTTCAATGACTTAGTCCATTGCTAGGCTTGAATACAACCTTAAAAAATTGTAAAATAAGGTGAACATGATCCAACAGCATGAAATAAAAATATTACATGCTATTAAACATATTAAATATGTTTCTATATAATCATCCTACAGTAATAAGAAATCTATAAACATAAAAAATAGAAGTCACTGAAAAAAGGAAATTTATATTGAGTTTTAGTTTTTCAAAGGACTCTCAGGTATGACCTCTTTTGAGAGTAAAAAAAACAGGCTTAGAGAGTGATCTGACTTGCTAATAATAATGATCAAGACCTCTGAATTCAACACCACGTGCTTTGAAACATTCCATCTTCCTTTCATTAAGCCAATATCCTCAAGATGTCAATTAAAAAATTAAGTATTATCTGAAATTAAGTGTGCAGCAAACAAAAAGGGTGGACAAAGATAAAAAGCAATACAACTAAAATTAATATAAATAAGAAATATATGAAACAAAATCCAATAACTGAATCAAGAATACTCTTAGTACAGCAGAGTGAAACCTCAATAGGAGAAATGAAAACAGGATTCCTGATCTGACAAGTGAAATAACCAAGAATTAACACAGCTAAGACTTGAGTGGGACCTTGAAAACAAATGGAAGCAGTTCAGTGCAATAATGAATTGAGACTTAATGCATATTTAAATCTCAGATCCACAAACTGAGCAAATTGCTTAATGACAATATACTAAGTTTCGCTTCCTTACCTGCAAATCAGGGATAAATTTCTATCTCAATAGTATCTAGTACATTTGTAAGTTCTATAAATGTAGACTGTCTCTTCTACTTCCTTCCAAGGCAGGAAGATGATAATTAGACACAATACTAACAAGATGTTTCCTAGACCTGTTAGAATATATAGGAGCTGTTGTAAGCCACTAGAAGAAGATTAAAAAAAAAAAAATCTGAATGTGACTACTTACCTTTTAACTGTATCCTACTCAAGGCAGAAAGGAATGGGTTGTTCACCTAACAGCTTTAAGCAATTAAACATGCAAAAAAAAAACAAAAAAAAACAAAAAAAACTTAAGGAATTAAAACCTTAAACTGTATTTAGTGACTCCAGGCAAGCGTTTGATTCCAACATCCACATCATTGTTGCCTCACTAATTAAAAGAGGTATAAAGGTACCAGAAACATAATAGCTATTTAGCACATAACTATATTACATATCAAGGTATTCTGAAAAATAATTACATAAAAGTAGAGGTTAACAAGAGGTCTAATTGTGTAGCCCTTGATGTGACAGAGCCACTTTAAGGGTAATGAAAGAATACAGCCTAAGACAGCTCATAGAGATTAGCAAGATAGGAAACAGAGATTAGCAGGATACAAAAGTTAGTCTCATAAAAAAAAATAATAATAACAAAATCTTATAACAAAATAATACTCGAAGCACTTAAGGTCAAACCATAATTAAAAAAAAAATCACCAAATATAAAACATTTACTTTCATTTCCACAAAGGAATATACTCAAGAATTCTATAAAATACTACAACTTGAAGGATTTTGAAAACCCTAAAAGAAAGTACAAGCAACTTGAGAACTCTACTGAACTCTTGACAATGCCATCAGAAAACCCAGTAAGTCATTTGAAATAGTTACCTCAAGAAAACTCTTAAGACTTAAAAAAAAATTGGTTAACTTTAAGATAAAATATATCAGTGCTGTACTACAGTTAGTCCATGGCAATGGGCTTCAAATCTCCATAAGATGCATTTGCCCATAAACTGTATGTAATAATAGTGAGAATATGTAGAAATGCTAAGATAATACCACCATTAAACAAGAAGGCAGTAAAAATGGATAAAAGTCCCTCTTAGTATTTTTTTTGTTCTACTTAACAATATTGGTTGAATTCTGTAATTAATACAGTTATTCTTAAGTGTTGAAACTTAACTGAAAAGTGATCCCTGTTAAATATAAGAGTGGGAATAGGAGAGGGAAGAGATGCACAATTTGGAACATGCTCAAGCTGACTTACCTCAAACGGACAAGAGTTAAAAACATACCAGGGGATTCCAATTCAATCCCATCAAGGTGGTACGTACCAATACCATCTCACTAGTCCCAGTGATCAATTTCTGTTCACAATTGATCACAATGATAGGACTAAGAGCCAAAGGGATCACATAAACAAGACTAGTGTCTGCAAATACTAACCAATAGAATAATAAAGGGAGAGAACGATCCAACATGGGAAGCAGGATACACAGCACACCCATAGAATGGCGGATGTCCTAAACAGCACTCTGGCCTCATAATCAGCCCTTAAGGCATGTGGATCCGGCTGAAAAGCCCATGAGAGTATTTCAGGCATGGAAAGCCAAGACACTCTGGCAAAACAAACAAACAAACAAACAAACACACACACACAAAACCTAAATGAAAGATCTCTGCGAGTGAGAACCCAGTGGAAAGAACAGGTCATCAAAGAAGGAGGTACCTTTCTCCGAAAGGAGGAGAGAACTTCTACTTTGACCTTGTCTAAATATGAAACGAGTCGGTGAACTCAAAAGGCTTCCATAGCCTTGGCAACTCCTGACAAGAGCCTAGGGTGATTACTGATGCCATAAACAAGAGTATCAATTTGTTAAGTCAACAACAGGAGTCACTGTGCACTTACTCCTCATGTAGGATCTCTGTCCTTAATGTACTGTACATTGTTATTTAATGCTATAACTACTACTCAAACAGTATTTTTCACTTTGTGTTTCTATGTGGGTGCAAACTGTTGAAATCTTTACCTAATATATGCTAAACTGATCTTCTATATATAAAGAGAATTGAAAATGAATCTTGATGTGAATGGAAGGGGAGAGGGAGCGGGAAAGGGGAGGGTTGTGGGTGGGAGGGAAGTTATGGGGGGAGGGGGGACATTGTAAGCCATAAGCTGTACTTTGGAAATTTATATATATTAAAGTTAAAAAAATTAAAAAAAAAAATGGATACAAGTTCAATAGCCAGGAATAGTTTGACACTAGATTGGCTATGTATTTTTTTAAAAAGATATTAGGGAAAGAATTTTTTTAAAAAACGTATTAGTTTTATAGGAAAAACTTGAAAAATCTGTTACAATAATTCTGTTGTATCACATTTAAATATAAAAACACAAATCCTAGATAGTATACACTGGTAGAATAAAAAATAACAATCTACCTAAGAGATTAAGGAGAAGATCAGATATCCTTTTAGAAATAAATGTTGCATAAAGAGTTAGAAAAGATCAACACAAACAGTAAAATAATTGACAGGCTAACCTCAAAAAGACAAGACTGGACTATGACTACCTTCCAGATACATCCCACGGGAAGCAAACATAATTTCCAGTACCAAATAGTACCATATAAAAGCTTTCATTAAAGTCAAACAAATGAAATGTCAAAAGTACAAAAATATGGCACAAATAAGAGGAAAAACATGACTTACTAAAACAGGGTTCTAGTCACTTACCCAGGAAGGGAATTCCATAAAAGAATATTTTAATAGCTTATAAATCTCATTAAATTAACAAAATGATCTATATTCAGTATAGTAACCATCACTGGTTTACTGAAAACCACTACCTGTATATTTTAAGTGAAAAGTAAATAAATGGTTTGTGTATCCATTAAAATCCATATGGAATGGATCTGGCCAATAAAATGATATTAATCTTATGATTAATGCAGACGTGAAAGTTGTTGGACTCACCACAAACATTAAGTACATAATAGTAAATTTCAAAAGACAAGCAAACTGAAACAGTGCCAAGGCTGGGGCAAAATATATCTCAAATTAAGAAAATATTTTCATTAATGCAATCTTTAAACTTTTCTACAAAGATCTAATCCACAGGGCTTCATTAGAATCCCGACTCAGTCTTCAAGAATAACAAATGTTGGGGCTGGCATTGTGGCACGGCAGGTAAAACTGCCACCCAAAATGCTGGTTGGGCACTGGTTTGTGTCCAGGCTGCTACACTTCTGATCCAGCTCCCTAATGAAATGAAAAAAACAGTGGAAGATGCTTTGACATGCTATTAGTGTTTAAGCCCCTTCACCCATGTGGGAGACCCAGATGAAGCTCCTGGCTCTGGGCCTTGGCCTGGCCCAGCCCTGGCTGTTGTAGCCATCTCAGGAGTGAACCAGCAGATGGAAAATCTCTTTCAAATAAATAAATAAATTTAGAAAAAAAAAAAAAAAGAATGAATGAATGAATGTCACTTAACTCTATATTCATCCATATCGGAATCCCATTTTTACACCTAGAAGGGATTCTGCAGTGGGTCTTTTTCAGCCTCCTTGTCTATAATACCTGAGAGGTTGATCCTGGATGTACTAGGCCCAAGAGGATGTTATTAATCAGGTCATTTAGTATCATGAAGTAAATTAGAAGTGCAGTACTAACAATATCCAAGTAGCCTGAAAATTAGCGTTCTCATAAAAATATCATTTTGAAGGCTAACAAATGAAATTATACTGATAAAAAAACTGTAACACAACTAAAAAGAAAAATAGTTTAAATGTAATTATACTGACAAGAAAGCTGTCACAGTCCAATAAAAAAGTGTCAGCAAATTTACTGTTTTAAATGTCTTTGCCTCTTCTGACCAAGTAAACATAAGCACTTATCAGATGTACATTGCATTACCATGGCTACAGAAAAAAGGGTAGACATAAGACAAAAGATTCAATCAAAAACCCTAAAACATACAGACAGAAAACAAAAAAACAAAGCTGCCTTAATACCCAGAAAACTGGTCCAGTCACTAATAACTAAAAAGAACTTCTGTGAAGCTAAATAAATAAGAGGGAGGGAGGTATACTCTATAACCTTCTTAAATGAATCAATAGTGCTATAAAGAATACAAATTAACATTCAGAAGGAGAGTACCTATAGATAGTGCAATTTTATGGGTGACAAACTACAAGACTGAGTCACTGTAAAGTATTCACATAAATACTATCAACAGATGCCAGACACTAAAAATTTGTTTTAAACAAAAGCATGAAATTTTAAAAGGCACTTCGTGTTAACAATGGAAATAGTATTTTTGTACACTAAGTAACCTTACAGTCTTATACATATTTTACATCAAGAAATAACTTTTTAAGAAAAAACTCATTAAATACACGCCTTTTGAGAACACCAAATCAAACTTGCAACTATTCCAAGGCCTCCTAGAAAACCTAGAGATTTTTTTAATGATAGCCTAGGGGTCAGTGCTGTGGCATAGCAGGTTAAGCCACTGCTTGAAGTGCCGCCATCCCTTATGGGCACCAGTTTGAGTCCCAGCTGCTCCATTTCCAATCCAGCTCCCCACTAATGCACCTAGGAAAAGACAGAAGACAGTCCAAGATACCCACATGGGAAATCTAGAAGAAGTTCCTGGCTCCTGGCTTTGGCCTGGCCTAGCCCTCACGCTTGGCCATTTGGGGAATGAACCATTGGATGGAAGATCTATCTGTATCTCTGCTTTTCAAATAAATAAAATAAATATTAAAAAAAAAAAGGTTAGCCTAATAAGGAATTTTGTTGCAGGTTCTGCATAGTGCAGGTATAACAATTATCTAATTGTGGAGTTCCCTATTCTATTTGGATCACCTATCTAGATCGAGTAGCCACTTCTAGTTTTATAACATCAATATCATTCAAGTATGACAATGGATGATTTTAAAATTTAAAAAAGATAAACAAGTTAAGGTTATTGTTTCTGCAGTCAAAAAACAAATCTATAGGTAAAAACCATCCCCATCTTAAGTGTCAAATATTTTGACGTTCCTACTTGATCACCGATTTGATGACTGTCCAATACTTTTTACTTTCAGGGAAACAGAAGTCTCTGGAGACACAAGAGCATATCAATTAAAGAGTTAAGCAAAGTTACTTTTAGTTTATTACTAGGCAACATAAATATCACAAACAAAAGAGAATAGTGATTGTTTTACAAATATTTAAAGAAGAGCTACACAATGAGAATACTGTTAACAGTAATGAAATACTTTAAGTGATTAAGGTGCTAAGTTTTGTGTGTTTTTTACCACAATGTAAAAAGGAAAAAAGAAAGTGGGAGCATGATATGAGAAATGCCAAATCAGTTTCACAGAATCATGTCTTCAAGCATTATTTATTTTGGTTTAGATTTTGGCAAATAAGGTTATCTCAAAAATCATCAAGTTTGTGATATAGCATCCTAATTCAAGACAAGGAAGAGAGAGAAATGGAAAAGTGGAATGGTTTGAAGTAGTCCAAGCTAAACAAGAATATGTATGTGCAGCCACATAAAATGTTTTTCAAAGTCTGTCTCTCCCATGAGATCCCTGGAAGTACTTTCACAGAAGACAACTACAGTCAAGAGCATGAGACTACTTGATTGGTATAATACACATTATGAGCTATAAAAATCTGTGCTATTACTTTTTACACCCTTGTTTCTTTTCAGGTAATCAGTGTTTTCCTCAAGTTCAGTTGGGAAGACAGTTTGTTGAGCCTGGCATAGATGTAATGAAATACAAGTAATACTTTGTGGGAAAGTTAGAAAAATAAGATAAATATTAACTCTAGAAATGATTTGGCTAAATGATCTTTTTCAACACTATTTCAGGATCAATCCACAAATAAGATGAACCGGACCAATAAAGTACCATGAAGTTATCTCATAAAATAACTTCCAGCAGGGAAATGGTGCCTTCAACCTCTATGGCACAAAAATAAGTGGAGAAGAAAAGTAGATTTTAAAAGGGGCACTAAATATGGATATGATGGGGATGGGGAACAAGCTTCCAAAAACTATTAAAAAGTTGGGCACCAGGAAAACGGTCAATCACCACTGTGCAAAATCTACAGCAAGAACAGAAACCACATAACCGCTGTATCAGTGCTGTATTCTACTAATAGCAAATACCCAAAACACCATGATCAAGCAGATGAAAAAAAAAACCTGATGTTTGACAAACCAAACCAAGAAGCTTCAGAATTATAAATCCATCAATTGGAAACTTTTTTTTTTTGGTTGCCAAGCAGGTAATACCAGATTATGTATTCAGACCCCTCAAACGTGACATTTTCTCCATTCCCAAAGTCAGGCTGTGAAGGGCTGGTGTAAGATATAGCCACTGCCTTGAAATTAAAGGGAAGATATCATCAGACATATAACTGAGGTATCTGCTGCTAGTTCCAAATGGTAGAAAATCATTATTGGGCGCAAAAAGATAAGTCATCTCTTATGGTGAGTCTGAGTAAATTAATCAGTTAACCAAAAACACATCACGGAAGTCTTGATTTCAAGATTAATGGATATCATCATTTAAATAGATACCCAGAAACAGAAGCCTGTGGGTTGTTCTCTTCACTATATCCACAGTTATTCTTTAAATCTCAAGGATTTCTCAACAAAATGTAGCTTGACGGCATCCCACTTTATTACAACAAGGAAAACAGACTGTCAGACATGTTCGGAATTTCTGCTCTTAATTAAGAGTTGAGAGTTGTATGCCTCGATGGTATGAATGACATCTTTAATTCCAGGGCACTGATGTGTGTATCTTTTTTTGTATTTAAAGTGTTGCACATTATCAAGCTTGAAAGAATTAACAACTTGTTTAGAAGGTAGGTTTGTTTAAGAAGGCCATTTTGGTGAAAGGCCCACGATGATTAGGTCTTACAGTTTGTCTGTAATGAGAGTTTGATAGGTAAAAGGCTATTAGGATTGATGACAACAAAGATTTCTCTCATATGTGGCTTTATGAGTGCTGATGGTATGGCAGCCAGCAATCTTGACGAAGACAGTTACTGAGAAAATTTCTAGAGATGGTAACAGGTCAAAAAGTCCTTTTCTAGCTGATGTCCATAGTAAACCTGTGATATCCAGCTATCCCAACTGGAAACAAACTGGATTTATCAAAATTTCATTTGAATTCCAGCTGACATATACTTCATAGCTGACAATGAAGTCTCATAGAGCTTGATGACAGTACTAACTCTTGGTGAGTTGATGGTCTTGACATAGAGACTGTAATAGATTTTTCACTTTGTGAAGATCTGTCAAGCTGAAGTTTGATCAAGGAAGCAAAGATGACCTAAAAATGACACATTTATCTCTGCTTTTAGTAAACGGGGATCCCGTAGTAGTTTATTTCCAGAATGAAAATCTGCTAGTCCTCAGTTTACCACTAAGATTTCCTGAGGAACAATGCATATATGTTTCTTTAATCACAAGAGGATTCAGATTCCTGAGTGCCCTCCTCCTCCTCCTCCTAGAAATAATAAACATCTTCCTAACAGGAATAGTCTTCATTGCTCACCTGGCCAATTATATACTTCATTCCAAAAATCTGGAATCCAAACATCAGCTGGGACCACACCAGACATTCAGTTTTTCAGATCTTTTCCCATCTGTTAATCTTGTTTGTATGAGAAGGAACGAGCAAAGGTTCTTGGATGACTGGCTAAATATGAACAGGTTACTAATTCTTGTACCCATGGCGTTCTGGAGATTCTCCTTTTTTTCTGTACCTATATGGATGATTTCGGGGTTTGTACCAATCTCCTTTGGTGTATCCTCTGTTGTAATAATGTGCTTTCTGATCATGACTATAAAAGTATCGATGCTGATTATAGTATCTGTGATCCTTATAGTCATTTTCTTTTATACTGTTTTCTTCTGCAACAATAGCATTCACATCTTGTCCAAAAAGGGAAATACCATCAAAGGGCAAGTGTGAGATCTTCTCTTGGGTTTTCTTACTGAGAGATGTAAGTCGAAGCCAGGCCTGCCTCCTATAGTCTATTGCCATGGCCATAACTCTGACTACAGAGTCCATGATGTCCCTAGTAGTACAAAGCTGCCAAAGACCTGCATCCATACCATCAGATATTATACATCTTGCTCTTCCACGATCAAACTCTGGGTCATGAACCAGATCCTCCATGTCTTCCCAGAGTTTACGCTGATACTGAGTCATGTAGGCCATGTAGCTAGCAGCCCGGGCTGCAATGGAGGCAGCATGATAGAACCTACAACCCATGACCTCCATTTCTTTTGAGGTAGAATCTAGAGGGGATGTTGTGCTTCCTCTTTTACTGTGCTCTAATGCTTCTACAATAGGGCCCTCAGCTGGTGGATTTGGTTGGAAAGGAGATGTGTCCTTAGCCACAGGATATACCCTGTGTCCCATGAAGGAAGAAGGATGGCAATCAGCAGGGTCCTTAAAAACCTCAGTAGTGGCAATTCTCAAAAGAGGATGCAATGGAGGAACCAAACGTTTTTTAGAGGTCACACAATCAGGTTTCCCTTCACATGATTCTGCTTCAGACTGTAATGTTACCCTCTTTATAACACCTCTTTGTTCCATTCTCTTCAAAAGACCTGTGAAACTAGATTGGCTGGGGTCAGCTGGCTGCCCTTTGTCATCAGCTGATGGGGATTTGCAATCAGCCTCTTCTTCAACTGTGGATAAATGTTCTTCTTTAGAGGTAGATATGTCCCAAGGCACTGAGGAGTTCTCACTTGGCCTAGAATGGTGAAATCGAAAACAGCTCCTAGACTGCAGATCACGTATCACCCGGGACATCTCAGCCACTTGTGTCTGGAGATAGAGGATGGCATCCTGTCCATGCTGTGAAGCTGAAGAAGACTCTATAGGTAAATTCTCCTTAACCTCAGAAGAGGCCAAGGATTCTTGGGGGATCAGAAGAGAAGGTGAATGCAGAGTCTGATAATTTTGTGATGGTTTAAGTGTCTCTGTATCAGAAATCTTAATATCTGAATTATTTTGATCATTTTTCTGTTTCTCCAATGGGTTCTCAACAGAGGAAGGTTGAGAAACTATCCTTTGTGGACTGCTGGAGCAACTCCCTAAGGAGGAGCTGCTGTCTCCAATGGGAAGAGGAGTATTGCAGCTAGAGCACATTTCTGGGCGATGATTCTCAGAGGATGGCACCTTAGATTCAGGCATTCTCTGGGTTATCCACATGAACAAGAAAACCAAGGAAGAAAAAAAATATGCTTTTAATATGTTAACTTTCAAGTGCAGAGATGCATGTCCAGTAAGTAGCACTCAATTTTTAAGGTATTATAATTAAAAGAACAATCCACTACAAGTCATCAAAATGATTACAAAAGTCAAATCCTTAAAATTCACTATTCCATATCACAGTATCAACCACTGGTATTAATCTAGAAGTCTAAAAATCAGTAACACTAAGCTCAGTTCAAGTGGTGCTATGCTGGCCTGCTACTTGGTTTTTGTGCAAGGATAAGAAGAGGTGTTCAGATCACAAGTATTAACAATTGAAAGAAAAAATCCATTTCAACATATAAGCCAGCAAGTGGAAGCTAATGATGGTAGAGAAAACTTGTGAAAAGTTCTACTGAAACAAAAAACAAGTTTACCAAAACTCTCTTATAAAAGAGAGTCATTTTTAAGCCCTTTCAAAACTACTGCCATTCACTCTCCATCAATAACGTTCCAGTTGTTTGGTCCGAAATTTTTAGCTTGTGGTTTTAAGGAGTTTACTTAGATATTTGTTACCTCATTTCATCCTCACAACAACCCTGTGAGGTAGGTATTTTCCTTAATTGATTAAAAAACATGTGAGGTGAAAAAGTAATTTAAATTGAAAAATTAGTAAAGAGTAAAGCTGCATCTTAAATCCAGGTATTTTGATTCAAGTCAAGTTTCAATTCCCTGTATCACAGAGCAAGACGCTTTTTGGACATTGTGAGCAAGTGCCAAGAGTTCCCTAATCCATCAAGAAAACAGCTCATTAATAGAAATCTGGGCTAGGGCAAAGAGATGAACGCAAGATTGCTACAAAGGCCCCAATTAGTTCGATTTTCAGAGTAACAAATACTGGTTTAAGGGTCAAACCCACAATCAGTAAGTCACCGGTTAACATAAATAACTCTAAAATGTAAGGGGAAAGAGGAGGCTGAAACGGATGACATAAATAACTTATCACCTATAAACTGTTACCCACATTCTATTCCCCAAAGGATCTTCACATATCCTTTCTTCTAAGAGGAAACAAATTTTCAGTAGCCACATAACTCTGGAAGAAAAAGGCTCAGTTCTATAGGGTGCCTGAGGAGAATACAACAAAGGAGAACGGCAAGAGGAGTCAAAAAGCTTGCAGATATCATTACATTTCCTCTTTATCAGGTATCACTTCCTAGGCTTAGAACTTCCTGAGGTCATATTATCTTTTCACTGAAAGTAGAGAAACAAAATTGAAGCAGGAGATGTTCTGAGTAAAGAATTCCTTTGACCACCAAGTATGGCCCTCTGAAACAGAAATGGGCCATTCTCTAAAGGACTATCACTTGAGATTGCCTCTTAAGTGACACAGGAAAAAATCTGAAGCATATGTACTTACATCACTATGAGAGGTGCTAGGCTCTTCGTCATCACTGCTGACCAGATCAATGTATTCAAGAACAGGTCTTAAAGGTCCTTCCTAAAAAAAAAATTTAGCAAATTCACAAATCATGAACAGTTATTCAAATCAAATTGATATTTAAAGCAATGAATATTTTCAGGATGGGCAAGAATTCCTCTGAAGCAGCAGCCTAATGGGCGGCAGAAAATAACTAGAACAAAAGAAAAGAAGGAAACATTTTGAGCACATTAACAAGAAATGATTATAAAACCTAAAAGCAAAAGCCTAAACCCTGGTAGAGTATTAAGTCCAAGCCTATTGCCTGGAAAAGGAAAGTACAAGAACAATGTTAATAAGAGAATAGATATTATGATCTTTTGAGCCAGAAGGGTATCAATAATCTGTTAAAATCTCCACACATCTCTGACAGCTTGGCTTCATCTCCTACCCTTAGAGACTCAAGGTCAAATGTCTTCTCCATCCTTTCCAATTATGATTATTTTTTTACAGACCAGATTTAAAAGCCTAGATTTTAATCTATAGGCAAAAGATAAGTAAGATGGGGATTACATTGAAAGCTGTGCTTCAGGCCGGCGCCGTAGCTCACTAGGCTAATCCTCCGCCTTGCGGCGCCGGCACACAGGGTTCTAGTGCCGGTTGGGGCGCCGGATTCTGTCCCGGTTGCCCCTCTTCCAGGCCAGCTCTCTGCTGTGGCCAGGGAGTGCAGTGGAGGATGGCCCAAGTACTTGGGCCCTGCATCCCATGGGAGACCAGGATAAGTACCTGGCTCCTGCCATCGGATCAGCGCGGTGCGCCGGCTGCAGCGCACCAGCCACGGTGGCCATTGGAGGGTGAACCAACGACAAAGGAAGACCTTTCTCTCTGTCTCTCTCTCTCTCACTGTCCACTCTGCCTGTCAAAAAAAGAAAAAAAGAAAAAAAGAAAAAAAGAAAAAAAAAAGCTGTGCTTCAACAAGATTAATCACCTAAGAATATAGGCAGTGGAGAAAGTCCAGTAACTAAAACAGGACCACAATGCAGAACAAACTGGTGATAAGAAAGGTGAGCTAGTGCACACATTAGAGAATATGGGTAAAACAGGGGAAAAAATTGGCTATTAAACAAAACCAAAGAATCAAAGCAGTCTCTCTAAGGTTTCCAACTCAGGTGACTAGAATACTAAAGCCATTAGTATGAATTTGGAACTCGGACACAGACAACCGATGTTATTACATAATGGATTGAAGTACCAGTGATACACAAGAGGTATCTGGCAGACAGCTGTAAATGCACACTTGTAATCTGCAGGTTTGAACATACCTGGAATTAGAGATTTAAGAGTTGTTCCCCTAAAGACTTAAAACTCTAGAATTAAAATAAAAATATGGTATTACCTCAACAAACTGTTAATCCTAAATGTACCAAAAACAATGAGCACCAAGAGGATGCCACTGAATTGGCAAAAGTACAATTTAAAATGTTTTTAAGAGAGTTTTAAAGAAAGAAGTGAGCATGGAAGTCAGACTCTAAAAAATTAACAGAAGGGGTCTTGCAAAGTTGAGCATCCCATATGGGCATAGGTTTGAGACCAGCTGCTCCTCTTTCTATCCAGCTCCCTGTTAATGTACCTAAAAAAGCAGTGAAATATGGCACAAGTATTTGGGCTCCTGCCACCCAATGTGGGAGGCACGGATGGAGTTCCTGGCTCCCAGCTTTGGCCTTGGACCAGCCAGGGGCCGGTGAGGCCATCTGGGGAGTGAGTCAACAGAGGGAAGATCTCTTTCTCCCTCTCTTGCTGTCACTCCACCTTTCAAGCAAATAAATACTTTTTAAAAAAAAAAGGATTATTATTTTTAAAAATTTAGTATACTGGAAATAAGATAAAGGATAACAGGAGAAAATATGGTTGAAGGAAAGATATCTTACGGTAGGGAAGTTGCCTATTTGAGATAGAGATTAAGATCTAGTTAATGATCACCTTTCCTAGAAGAGGCATCCAGTTTCAAAGATAGCTTATTTCTCCATAGGCTATGAATTCAACCCAACTAGAAAACTGTTATACTTTTGGGTAGATCCATCTGGACACCCAGCCAAAGGGTAAAACTTTTAGGGCATGATTCTGTAATAGAGATTTAGGATTTTCCTTTTTTTTTTTTTTTTTGATTCATTTATTTATTTGAAAGACATAATTAGAGAGAGGTGGTTCACTTCCCAGATGGCCACAATGCCAGGGCTGGGAAAGGCCAAAGCCAGGAGCTAGCAGCTTCATCCAGGTCTCTCACATGGGTGCAGAGGCCCAACACTTGGGCCATCTCCCGCTGCTTTCCTAGGCACATTAGCAGGGAGCTAGATCAGCAGTGGAGCAGCTGGGACTCGAACTCATGCCTATATGGAATGCTGACATTGCACACAGCAGCTTTATCACTACACCACAGTGCTAGCCCCAGGATTTTCTCTCAAATAAGAAGGGACGAAGGGAAGAAGGAAGGCAGGAAGGAAGGGAAAAAAAAGCAAGAGAGGAACAGAATGGCAGAACGCGATTGAAGTTGTCAAAATTATATGTTCAGTCCAAGAAGGAAGTAGAAGAGACAAAAATATAACAGCTTTTCGCATTCATATCATCACCTTGGATTGTTCTCTTCATGAAATGTGGTCTTAGGGGCAGGTACTGTGGCACAATGTGTTAAGCTGCCACCTGCAGTGCAGGCATCCCCAGCTGTTCCGCTTCCATCTAGCTCTCTGCTCTTCTGCCTGGGAAAGCAGCAGAGGATGACCCAAGAGCTTGGGCCCCTACACCCATGTTAGAGACCTGGAAAAAGCTTGGGTCCTGGCTTAGGACAGGACCAACTCCACAACATCCATTTTGGGAGTGAACCAGTGGATGGAAGCT
Source organism: Oryctolagus cuniculus (assembly GCF_051225735.1). Classification (NCBI taxonomy): domain Eukaryota; kingdom Metazoa; phylum Chordata; class Mammalia; order Lagomorpha; family Leporidae; genus Oryctolagus; species Oryctolagus cuniculus. The sequence goes on from NC_142871.1 coordinate 112,333,716, forward strand.
CACTCGTGCTCTAACTCTGCCTTTCAAATAAATTAATTAATTTTTAAAAAAATGTAGTTTAAGGCCAGCACTGTGGCACGGAGGTTAAACTGTCATGATGTCAGCATCCCACGAGTGCCAGTTCAATTCCTGGATGCTCCGCTTTCAATCCAGCTTCTTATTAACATGCCTGAGAATGCAGCAGAAAATGGCCCAAGTGCTTGGGCCCCTGCTACCCATGTGAGGGACCTGGATGGAGTTCCAGGATTCTGGCTTCAGTTTGGCCCAGCCCTGATTATAGCAGCCATTTGAGGAGTGAAACAGCATAGAAGAGCTCTTGATCTCTCTTTCTGTCTCTATATATAATTCTACCTTTCAAATTAATAAAACTTTTAAAAAATGTGTTTTTCAACCTTTTATCACAGGTCCACATACAGTAAACCAAGGGGCTGGTGGGGTGGCATAGTGGGCTAAGCCTCCACCGATGGCACTGGCATCCATATGGGTGCCAGTTCTAGTCCCAACTGCTCCTCTTCTGATTCAGCTTTCTGCTATGCTCTGGGAAAGCAGTAGTATATGGCCCAAGCAATTGAGGCCCTGCACCCGTGTGGGAGACCCAGAAGAAACTCCTGGATCCTGGCTTTGGCCCGGCCCAGCTCTGGCCATTGTGGCCATTTGGGGAGTGAACCAGCAGACTGTAGACTGTTCTCTCTCTCTCTCTCTCTAACTCTACCTCTCAAGTAAAGAAATAAAATCTTAAAAAAAAAAAAAAAGTAAACCAAGAAAGCCACCAGGGAACCAGAAACAGACAGGCAGGGACTGTTTCCACAAACAGAGAAAAAGTAAAGAACAAAGGGCAATAAAAAAATGACAAAACCTAAGGCAAATAAAATGGGTAGAAAAAAATAGAATAGTAAAGGGCCAGCACTGTGGCATATCAGGTAAAGCCACTGCCTGCAGTGCTGTCAGTCCATATGGATGCCAGTTCGAGTCCCAGCTGCTCATCTTCTGATCCAGCTCTGTGCTATAGCCTGGGAAAGCAGTGGAAGATGACCCAAGTGCTTAAGCCCTGCATCCACGTGGGAGACCTGGAAGAGGCTCCACGGTCCTGGCTTCGGATCAGCCCAGCTCCGGCTGTTGTAGCCACTTGGGAAGTGAATCAGAGGATGGAAGACCTCTCTCTCTCTCTGCCTCTCTATAACTCTGTCTTTCAAATAAATAAATAAATCTTTAAAAAAAATAAGAAAAACAGTAACAAACAGGATTAAAAAGTAGCTGCAGAAATAGAAAGGGCAAGAATAAGAATGAAAAAAACTTTCAAGAAATTTATTACTGGAGTGGACCATTATACTAGTATGCAACCATTTCTGAAGTACAAGAGAAACAATTTGATGTCACTTACATTAATAAAGAGAATAAAACAGAAGCAGGGTTTCTTAGTTAACAAAAAGCTTAAGTGATTCAGAATATTTATTCATTCAATATTTAATAATAGTTATAAGTGACAGAGTGGTAGAATAAGGGGAAATATGTTAGCAATCACCAAAAAGACAGACTGACTGGAAATGTATTTCAACAGAAAATATTAATACACAAATAGTATATACATTAACTAATTTTAGTAGATACAGAAAAGCTCCCAATATAATGAACTTAAAGAACCAAAATGTTCAATATACCATTTATTTTATTAAGAGATGACACTTATTGCATCTGGGCCACTGTGCAAAACTTACTGTATACATCATTTAATTCCCACAATTAGTCTACAAGTTGAGATTATTTTGCATGTGATCTTCCAATTCTAAGTTATTTGATCTGAATTTCCACTTTCAACTAATAAATGATCATTTTTCATTCCCTCTTGTAAACAACTAGAAAATCCAAGAATTCCACTCTTAATGTCATGCAATGTACAGAAGAGGCACAGCATGGCAAAACAATTTAGGAAAACACCTGAATTAACATTCTCAATTTAAAAAAAAAATAATAATCTCCTCATGAAATAAAAAGCTCTAATTGCTGTTATTAGAAAACAGATTCTTGGCCGGCGCTACAGCTCAATAGGCTAATCCTCCACCTTGCGGTGCCAGCACACCAGGTTCTAGTCCCAGTCAGGGCGCCAGATTCTGTCCCGGTTGCCCCTCTTCCAGGCCAGCTCTCTGCTGTGGCCCGGGAGTGCAGTGGAGGATGTCCCAAGTACTTGGGCCCTACACCCCATGGGAGACCAGGAGAAGCACCTGGCTCCTGCCTTCGGATCAGCGCGGTGCGCCGGCTGCAGCGGCCATTGGAGGGTGAACCAATGGCAAAAAGGAAGACCTTTCTCTCTGTCTCTCCCTCTCTCACTGTCCACTCTGCCTGTCAAAAAAAAAAAAAAAAAAAAAAACAGATTCTGCAAACCAAAGCATCTACTTTATACCATTTGCAAAAAGATTATCAACACACCAAGATACGGCCCACAAAAAATTTAGTTTATTTCAAAGAATTCTCTTAACAGTGAATATGGATTTGAACATAAAGGCAAAAACCAAATATAAAACTCTATATTTCATGACTTTTTTTGCCAATATAGAGTAAAAACTTCTGTAGTACTGCCCAGTTCAAAATTTTCAAATGGTTCCACTCTACGTACTTTATAATTCAAATTTAGTCCAGCATTCAAGACCTCCATCTTGTTGATACATCTTTCCCTATTTAAAAAATCTTATCCAGAATGTATAATTGTTTTCCCATTTTGATACATGTTCTTTTTTCTTCAAAGTGTCCTTTTAAACAAATACAAGTAACTACTTCCTGTGTGAAAGTGATAAACTACTAGTGTTGTACAAAAGAAGGCATTACGTAGTTTCTATAAAAAAATCTTTTACTACTTTCTATTAGAACTCTTTACATAGTTTTCATCTCCTAGCTCATACCTTAAACTAAACTACTGATACTTAAGGTATATATACTTCCAACTAACCTGTATAGCTCTAAGATACTTAACTCCTGGCTCAATACTTTTACTTATTGAATTTTGCCCAAAAGGTACTTATTTTTTACATGACTCCCTTCTGCAGTTAAAGTTTTGGTTTCTATTTTTATTTTTAAATTTATTTTTCCTATTTTTTGAAATGTAGAGAGAGAAAGATTTTTCATCTGCTAGTTCTCTCCCCAAATGTCCACTGGACTAGGCCAAAATCAGGAATCCGTAACTCAATCTTGGTCTTCCACATGGGTGGCAGGGACCCAATGACATAAGCCATCATCTGCTGCCTCCAGAGTTTGTGTGTATCAACAGAAAGTAGGATCTAAAGCAGAAAAGTCAGTGTTTGGGTGTCCCAAGTGCTGTCTTAACCACTGTGCAAAATGCCTACCCCTATAGCTCAAGTATTAATACTTAACCTACATGCTCTTGAACTTACTTATTAAAACATTTTAATTTCCTTGCTTACACCCATGTTTCCAGTGATTTCACATTGTACCAATAATCTTGGTGCAAAACTGAAACTCCTGCACTGTTATAAAGATGATAGGGTCCCTCAGCAGCTTTTATACCCACGGTAGCACAGTGAACAATTACGCCAACTTGGGATGCTCAATCCCATATTGGTAGCACCTCAGTATGAGTCCCAGCTCTACTTCTGATTCTAACTACCTGCTAACAGGTACCTGAGAGATTCTAGTTGAAAATTCAAGTAGTTGGGTCCCTGCCACCAATGTGGGATACTCAGACTGACTTCAGGGCTCCTGGTTTCAGCTTGTTTGTAGTTGCAGGCACCTGGGGAGTGAACTAGTAGATGGGAGATTTCTTTCTCCTCCTTTCTCTGCCTCAAATTTTTTTTTTTTAATTTTAAGACTTTTTTTTTTTTTTGACAGGCAGAGTGGACAGTGAGAGAGAGACAGAGAAAGGTCTTCCTTTGCCATTGGTTCACCCTCCAAAGGCCGCCGCGGCCGGCGTACCGCGCTGATCCGATGGCAGGAGCCAGGTGCTTCTCCTGGTCTCCCATGGGGTGCAGGGCCCAAGCATTTGGGCCATCCTCCACTGCACTCCCTGGCCACAGCAGAGAGCTGGCCTGGAAGAGGAGCAATCGGGACAGAATCCGGCGCCCCGACCAGGACTAGAACCCGGTGTGCCAGCGCTGCAAGGCGGAGGATTAGCCTAGTGAGCCGTGGCGCCGGCCTAAAATACTGTCTTAAAGAGCCATGGAACTCTGTCATCAAACTTATTCCACAGCGACAAAGGGGAAAGACGCAAGTCATTCTCACTCTCACATCAAATCCTTACAAGTTCAAGATGAGAACAGAATACAATTATGGTTTGAAAAAAAGGGGAACATCCAAGGAAAAAAATATTGTGACTGATTCCGTTCACAAAAACCCACTAAAATACCATACAACAGTCACCCAATGGCCGAATGTTGTATACCAAACTGCAACTAACTACAGCACTCCAAAAGCAGAGTTTGGAGGAGAAATACTCTCTGGATAATTAAGCTATCACTTTAAGGACAAACATTATAAAACTTTTTAAGTTATGAATGTAAACCATCCTAAAAAACAACATATGGCTTTCTTCCAAAAGGAATACTTCACAAAGTGTGTTCAGAGGTCCATAGGTGCTGCATTTGTTCCAAAACAAAGATTCCTACTGCCCCCATCCCTACCCCAGAGGAAATTCTGATTTAGTAGGTCTGGAGGAGAGTCCACAATCTGCCTGCTTACACTACTACTGCTAACATACTGTCCCAATGGGGATAAATTCAGAACAACACAGTTTGTTCCTGGTGATGCAGGACTCTCCATTATGAGCCTCAACTGTTGCACTGTGCTGTAACCTGACGAGCTCAGAGGGTGGTGAAACCTTCCAACGACTTGCCTCAAGTCTGAAGCTACATAATGCCAGATTCTGAGTTCTGGCAACCCTTTTTGTTTCCTGTCTCCTTCCTTACCGGCAGCCACCCCTACCCCTGTGTGTCATCTTGTAAAACAGTTCTGCCCATTTTAAAACTGCCAGTCTGAGATCAGAATTGTGTCATGGCGGAGTATAAATGGCTCTATATGAGGGCATGGGAGGAGTAACCAGGTGCACCATCTCTTCTTTAGGCCTCACTCTTTGTGATGGCCACCGGGGTTGCTCAGATACTACTTTGGGGGAAATTCCCCGAGTTCATGCCATGCTCCACCGTGTCCAGTGAGCGTCACACTTTCCTAAGTATTTGTTGAAAGCTGAATGACCTGGCGAAGTGTCACCCCGGAATGCCCTACCATGGCCCTTCACAATGGGGAAATCCCCGATTATGAGGTGCTACTTACACTAACAAACTGAATGTCGTCTTCATTTTCATCCGTTGTTGCCTCTGATGCTTCAGGCCCAGCTGGAGGGACAGATTCTATTATCTATAAAAATAAGCCAAAACATGCTTAACATGCAGCCACGCGCTTGAAGGGAGAGACTTTTCCAGAAAGCACGATGAAGACAAAAAGCTCTCGGGGAAAACAGCCCACGATTTCAGCAAACCCGACTACCATCAGACCTGGACGGAGTCCTGGTGCTTAGGAGCCGCTCAGAATCCCCACAGTTACAAAACAAGGGGCGACACAAGCTCACTACCCACGGGCAGTCCTCTCCTAAAACGTCGCTCCCAGCGGCAGAGCCGAGGCTGCAGGACCCCGCGACCATGGGAGGGCATCGGGGGGCGGCCATTGTTCCCGCCGGTTCCTTGCTCATCATACATGCGCAGGCCCAACTCCGGGCTCGGTCCGAGGGTTAAGAGACGTCGCCCCACAGGCCTGGGCGAGCACAGGCCTCCCCCCGGAGAACACAGGAAACCTTTCGCGGTTCGGCTCTCAGGACGCCAAAGCCCAAGGCTGCCCTACTCACCTCAGACCCTGGGTCTCCCATTTCTCCGCCGGCCTGACAGCACCACCGCGCCTGCTGTCCCTGCCGCAGCCGCCTAAGCTGCTGGCCCTGCCTCGGCCGCCGCCGCCGCCACGACGTCCCTTCCCGCCCTGCACTGCCCCGCGCCGCCGTCACCCGCCCCTGCGTGAGCGCCGACGCGGCTGACGCCGCAGGCTGCAAGAGACGCAGACCCGCTTGGAAGGAGGAGGAGCTCCCTCGCTGGCCCGCTAGCCCCGCGAGCCGCTTTCGCGCACTCCCGGGGTTCCTTCCTTTCGCCGCCCAGGATGCTGGGAATTGTAGTTCCTGCCAGACCCGAAAACGCGCCCCCCACCCCCCATGGATGTAAAAGAGGGGCAGACGCCTCCGAGGTAGAGCGCATGCGTTCAGGGCCGACATTGGCCTCTGGTGGGCGAAGCCGTTGTGTGGCCGGCCCAGCCCTGCCGGGAAGAGAAGCTCACGGAAGGTGGGGAGTGTGTTGAGTTGGTTTAGGTGTGGTTGTAAAAGGACATCTCGCTAATTTTCTCCGTCTTACCACTAAAGGTGGATGGTGGGAACTAATTTATGTTTTCTTTTTAAGCAGGTGGAGTATGTGTTCCTTTAGTGAAATTCTTAAGACCTAGGAAAGAATCTGGAGTGCCCTGAGGTGACCTACATCTAACCCAGCTTCACTGCCCCAGGCTCAACAAGTATTACAGTACACCCGAGGAAAAAGATCGAGAGGGGCGGACGGGAGCGCCTTCGTAAAAGTCCAGGATCCGAAGAAAGGGAGCTGAGGCCTGGCTAACCTTAACACCAAGCCCTAGACCGATTATACTTTCTCAAGGCATTCTCAAATACATCCCACTAAATAAAGTAGTCGATCTTTCTCAGTGTTCATACACGTAGCAGTCTATAAAACAGATCACCGACATTCAACTATGTGTTTTAATTTTTTCTCCAAAAATGCCTTCCCAACAAAAGGACTATTACACACACCAACAGTTGTCAATAACGTGTTTGAAAAGAATTTAAAGTGAGAAAATTCTTTTGAATCTTAGATGTCTGCTTTTGTCTGTCAGGTATGCAAGACTACCATCTAACTGGCCTATTTCGGTAATTACTGCTTAAAATTATTTCCTGCATATCCCCAAAGTGCTTTATGACATCATTGCTGTTACACTTATAGAGGACAACTGAGAATGAGACCCAGGAAGTGAATTTCTCAAATGCTGTCTATGTAAAATAAATATTTCTAAAGCTTTTAAATGTATAGGAAAAACTTGGGGCCGGCGCTATGGTGCAGGTTAATCCTCCACCTGCGGCGCAGGCATCCCATATGAGCGCAGGGTTCTAGTCCCGGCTGCTCCTCTTCTATCCAGCTCTCTGCTGTGGCCTGGGAAAGCAGTAGAAGATGGCCCTAGAGCTCCCTGCCACGGCGTGGGAGACTGGGAAGAAGCACCTGGTTCCTGCTTTGGATCGGCGATCAGCGCAGCTCCAGCCATTGTGGCCACTGGGAAGTGAACCAACGGAAACAAGACCTTTCTCTCTGTTTCTCTCTCTCACTGTCTGTAACTCTACCTCTCAAATAAATAAATAAATAAATAAAATCTTTGAAGAAATGTAAACTTGTATTTAAAAGATGCTTTTAATGTGCTGGTGGGATATTTAATAGCTTGCAGGTTACAAATTAATGGGTAAAACTCTTGGAAAACAAATAAGCAGTATGCAGCTGAAGCCAAAGCATGTTCATGCCATTCAGTTCGGTCACTGTAATTGCAGGGATTTATCCTGAGAATATATCACAGGTTTGTTTCAAAAGCAAAAGTTGGAAGACATCTCAATGTCTAATGATTCATGAATGGAATCGAATAGTTAAATTCTGGTATGTTATCTACATAAATAACTAGAGTGTTTTGCTTCCACTGAAAATGTTTACTTAACATTTCTAAAAGCTTCTTTTTCAAATCAGAGAAACCTAGTATGATTAGAACCATGTCAATCCATCAAACACACCATACCTGAAATAGGAAACCTACTTAAATATTAATAGTGATTTTTTTCTGGTTAGTTGGACTATGTATTTATAAGAAAATCTTTTGAAGATAAGAATTGTATCTGTAGTCACACAATAACCAGATTTATTTAGCTCTGTGTAGCAAAGAAGAAAAAAAAAAACACGGGCAAAACTTAGGAATCTCTCAATCTTGGGGGTAAAGGAAGGATTGGGTTGAGTGATTTTAAGGCCAATCTTATGAACTGAGGAACTGGTTAGAAGAAATAAAGTTGTTTGCTGACTGGCTCAATGTTAAATGTGAGGAATTTTAATTATGGGGAAATGTTTTTTATAATTGAGAAAGCTTTTTTATCCCCAGCAGACTTTTATTAAAGGTATACAAACTTCATGCATTTCATAAATACAACTTTAGAAACATAGTGATTCTTCCCACCGTACCCACCCTTCAACTTGCATTCCCACCCTTCTCACTCCTCCCTCTTCTATCGGGGAAGTTTTTACATGGGTTGTGTATTCATTATTTTCTTTTATGCATTAAGATCTTGAAGAGAGCACATCATTGGATTTTATGATCCTCTTAATTCTCTTGGATTTTGTCTTAAATGACATCAGAACAGATTTCTAGATTTACATCAGCAAGGTTATCTTGTTAGTCTTCCTTCAACTGATTATGTCTCAAAGAAGTCTAGGCTTCAACTTCTGTTTTTGGAGCTGGTGCTGTGGCATAGTAGGTTAAACATCTGCCTGTGGCACCAGCAGTCCTGGCTGTTCCACTTCTGATCTGGCTCCCTGATGGTGGCCTGGGAAAGCAATAGAAGGTAGTCCAAGTGCTCGGGCTCCTGTATCCACATTGGTGATCCAGAAAAAGCTTCTGGATCCTGGCTTCAGCCTGGCCCAGCTCCAGCCATTGTGGCAATTTGGGGAATGAACCAGCGGATGGAAGACCTTTCTGTTTCTCCCTCTCTCTGTAACTCTGCCTCTCAAGTAAATAAATAAATCTTTAAAAACAAACAGAAACTTTTGTTTCCATCACTTTGAAGTGACACTCTGACAGTAAGGACTCCATTTTAGAGCACCTGAGACTCCATCTTGAGAAAGTACCCCCCCACACACAGTGAAACTGCAGTCTAAAACTAAGACAATAACAGTACACTACATCCTGCTTGGCAAAACATAGAAATCCCTTAGCATGACTGCTCAAGCTTAAAACAGATAGGCTGTACCTGGATTAATGTTAAGATTGTAATTTGTGTATGTCCCACATATGATTTAGGTTGGTACCGGAACTAATGTCAAGATTATAATTTGTTAGTTTTGCATATGCTTTAGGTCAGTTTGACCCTAGTAACCATGTATTCCTCCTCCCCTGCTTGTGGTTTTTGCCTTTATAAACCCCGTTGCTTTGAGTTTCAGGGTCGAGAATTTTTCAGGGCGTGAGCCCACTCTTGACCACTGGCAATAAAGGACTGTCAAATATATCAGTACGTAGTTTCCTGTGTTTGCACTCACTCAATCACAACACCTTATCAATTTCTTGCTGTTTTTATTTTTTTAAAAGATTTATTTTATTTACTTGAAAGAGATGCAGAGAGAGGTAGAGACAGAGAGAGAGGTCTTCCATCCGCTGGTTCACTCCCCAGATGGCCACAATGGCCAGAGCTGCACAGATCTGAAGCCAGGAGCCAGGAGCTTCTTCCGGGTCTCCTACATGGGTGCAGGGGCCCAAGGACTTGGACCATCTTCTGCTGCTCTCCCAGGCCATAGCAGAGAGCTGAATTGGAAGTGGAGCCACCGGGTCTTGAACCGGCACCCATATGGGATGCCGATGCTTCAGCCCAGGACTGCTGTGCCACAGCGCCAGCCCTAGCTGTTTTTATTTAATGACAGAACTATCTGTCTACACATTCTTTGTTCAGTGACATTTAAGAATCTAGAGACCTGATTCTTGGGGCTGTCGCTGTGGTATAATGGGTAAAACCGCCGCTTTGAGCACCAGACTTTATTTTTATATCATGTCACATAATGATTCTTTCTTCTTACAATGACAAGTCTGTTGCCCATTTTCATCTAGTTACATTTTTTTTTTTTTTTTATTTTCAAGGGCATGTTTAGAGTATGGGTTACAATCACAGACAGGAGCGAGACAATGGGCTGCCCACAGAAGCCAAGGCCTGGAGTGCTGCCGAGCTATGCAGAAATTGGTTACAGAAGCTAGAGCAATACCCTCCTAATCTAATCTTTACCAGAAGCCCCAGTGTTCAAAGCAGGCCCCTTTTAAAAAGTATCCCTCTTTTGGAGTTCTTTCTGTAACTCTTTAATTTCTTTATTGTACTTATCTAAACATTCACTTAGATCTATTCCACGGTTTTGACATCCTAACCGTTGTTGTATTTGTTGCACATATTGAATTAAAGCTTTAATAACATTTATCTTTGTTTCAGTGGGAAGTTTATACCAGGGCACCTGTTGCCTTTTAACTCTTTCCCACAAATAGCTCAACTTGCATAAAGCATTAACCCCTTTTCCAACACTAACATTCAGCTTGATTAAAATTCTACAAAGCAGTGGACATTTGGGGGATTTTGAAACTAAGCGCTCTTCCCTAAAATTAGAAATACAGCAATCATTAGCGGGACCACCAGGAAGTTCCAGGTTGCTTATGTAGAGTGTAATTCCCAACAAACCTAAAACCACCAAGAGGACCACAGCTGTTGTTCTCACGCCTTGCTGAGATAGACCTTCTGCAGTGACCTTGTCAGCCAGCCGAAGTTGCTTGGCCTCGCCAGTTCACTTCCCATATGGCTGCAACCGAGCTGGGCCAGGCTGAAGCCAGGAGCTCCATCCAGGTCTCCCACATGATGGCAGGGACCCAAGTAGTTGAGCCATAATTTACTGCCTCCAAGGTGCATAAGCAGGTAGCTGGAGTAGCCAGCGCTCAAATCAGCACTCCAATACAGGTGTCACAAACGATGGCTTAAGCTGCTGTGTCAGCTGTGCCATCAACCTTGCTGTGAGTTTGTCTCTCATTTCTTCCTGTGCACACGCCTCCCACACCTTCAGGAACCCCTGGACCTGCTGGAGCTGGACTCCGGCAGTGAACCAACAGATGGAAGACCCATCTCTCTCTCTCTCTCTCCCTTTCAGATATAAGGCAAATGGTAAGTACCCTAGGTTTCAAGAGAACCAGTGGCCATCCAGCAAGTGAACCAGTAGATGAAAGATTTCTCTCTCTGTAACTCTGCCCCTCAAATAAAATAAACCTTTTAAAAAATTTTAAAGAATAGAAATACACAAATTAAATTATTAGTATAACAATGGAATAAATAGCAGGAAGAAGTTAGGAAACTCATAAATATGTGAAAATTAAGTAGCATAGTCCCAAAAATCCAATGAATCCAAGAAGAAAGAATTCAATGAGTCCAAGAAGGAATCAGAAAATATTTTGAGGTGAATGCAAAAATACAATATACCAAAACTGATGGGATGCAGCTACAGCAGTGATTAGGGAAAATTTATAAGTGCCTATACAAAGAAAAACAAAGGTAAATGAAGGAATGATTTTTTAATTAGCCGTTCCAGAATATACACATGTTTCGAAACATATTGTACACCTCATAGTTTTTAACGTGCCAGTTTAAAAATACTTTATAAAAAGGAGCACACTAAATCTAAAATGAACAAATGGCAGAAAATAATAAGGAACAGAGCAGAATTTAAGAACTCATAATATTCTAGATACTAATCCCTTGTTGCATATATTGTTTGCAAACATTTTCTTCCAGTGTGTAGCTTGTCTTTTATCTTCTCAATAGTTTATTTCATAGAGAAAAGCTTAATTTTGCTGAAGTCCAGTTTATCCATTGTTCCTTTTTATTGATCACACTTTTGGTGTCAACTCTAGAAACTCTGCTTCCCTTAGATCCTGTTTTTTCTCCTGTTTTTTTTTTTTTTCTAAAAGATTTATAGTTTTACATTTCAGCTTGTGATCCATTTTGAGTTTTTTTTTTTTTTAAGATTTATGTATTTATTTGAAGGCAGAGTTACAGGAAGAGACAAAGACAGAGATCTTCTATTCACTGGTTCACTTCCCAAAATGGCCAGTTCTCAGTCCAGCAGAAGCTAGGAGCCCAGAACCCCATCTGGGCCTCCCACGTGGGTGGCAGGGGCACAGGTACTTGGACCATCCTCTGCTGCTTTCCCAGACACACTGGAAGGAAGCTGGAAAGGAAGTAGAATAGCCAGGACTTCAACTAGTGCTCATATGGGATGCTGGCATCACAGAAAGCAGCTTAACCTCATGTGCCACAATGCCAGCCTCTAGTCCATTTCTTTTTTTTTATTTGAGAGGCAGACAGAGAGATCAAAAGCCCACCATCCGCTGGTTCACTCTCCAAATGACCACAAAGGCCATGGGTTGGCCAGGCAAAAGCCAAGTTCTGGAAATTCAACCCATGTTTCCCATGGATTGGGAGTGGCAGAGACCCAAGTACTTCAGTCATCACCTGCTGCCTCCCAGGGTTCAGATTAGCAGGAGGTTAGGCTCAAGAACAGAGCCAGGACTCAAACCCAGGACTCAAACCCAGGCATTACAATATGGGATGCAGATTTCTTAACTTATGTCTTAACTGCTAGGTCAATCGTCCACCACTTTTTAAATTTCTTTTAAGATGTGAGATTAAGGTTGTGATTTTGTTTTGTTTTCTTTTGTTCTACCATTGATATTCACTTCCTCCAACAATATTTATTGGAAAGGCTATTTAACCTCTATTTTTGCACCTTTGTCAAAAACCAAGTGGACATACTTGTATGGATCTATTTCTGGATTTTCTTTTATTTCATTGATTTATATGTCTATCTGTCCCCTAATATCACTATCTCCATTATAGCAGCTACATACATGTCTTTAAATTGGGTAGATTGATTGCTTCCATTTTAGTCTTTTAAATAATTATTGAAGCTTTTCTAGTTCATTTGCTTTTCCATAGATATTTTAGAATTCTCTTATCAAAAGTTACAAAAATCTTGCTCAGATTTTTGTTGAGGGTGCATTATATCATACATCAATTTGGTAAGGGTTGACATCTTTATTATGTTGAGTATTTCAACCCTTGAAAACAGCACACATCTTTCCATTCATTTAGATCATCTGTGATTCTTTTATCAGCATTTTGTAGTTTTTACATACAAGTCCTGTACATATTTTGTTAGTTTTATAACTATGCATTTCTTTCTTCTTCTTTTTTTGAGTAATGATAAACAGTATAGTATTTTGAATTCTGGTGTCTATATAATAATTGTTAATATATATAGGAATACAGCCTAGTTTTGTATATTGATCTAGTAATTTACAAGATGAAATAATCTACAAGTTTTAAGGTTTTTTTTTTTTTTATTTCTTTTGCAGATTCCATGGGATTTTCTATGTAGTTAAGTACATTACCTGCAAGTAGGGACAGGTTTTCTTTCTTTCTTTCCAATCTGTATACCTTCATTTCCTTTTCTTATCTGAATGTGTTGGCTAGAATGTCCAGCATTATGTTGAATAAGAGTGATGAAAGCAGACACCCATTCCTTCTTCCTGTTCTCAGGGGAAAGCATTCAGTTGTATACCATTAAGTATAATGTTAATTCTGGCTTTTGCATTGTTTTCCTGAGAGTTTTTGTAATGAATGAATGTTAGATTTTGTCAAATGCTTTTTCTGTGTCAACTGATAGGATAGTGTGGTTTTTCTTCTTTAGCCTGGTGGGGAAATACAGGTGAAGATGAGGACAACTTCTTACAGGCTAGTGAAGGTGAATGTCCTTCCCACTCAGCATTTGGTTACCATGATGTGGTCTCTGGACTTCAGAAATAATTAGGTCAGGGGTGGGTAATCAGCCTAGCTGCTAAGACTCTGACAAGATGTTAAGACTATCAGAACACCTGGTTCCAGTCCTAGCTCTGCTCAAGATTCCAGCTTCCTATTGTTGTGACTCTGGAAGGCAGCACATTCAAGTAGTTGGCCACCTGGGACCAGGACTGATTCCCAGTTCTCAACTTTGGCCTGTTTTAGCCCTGGTTGTTGACATTTGGGGAGTGAACCAGAGGATGGGAGCTCTCTGTCTCAAATAAATAAATAAACTTTAAAAATACTTCGGTGATATTTGGCATTCAATGTCCACTTTTTCTAACCAAGTCTTAATTCCTGAGGGTCATGCTAATAAGTATACTAATTGGGATAAATCGGGGAATGCAAGCTTTCAAGTCTCTAGGTTGATTCAAACTTTATTATCAATGCATCTCTGAATATAGAAAATGTATATCTAATATACGGCTCTGAAATGAACAGTTTTAGCCATAAGGATTCCTCCAGGGGCAGGCATTTTGGCCGAGACATTAAGATGCCCACATGCCATATGGGAATGCCTGTGTTCAGTGCCTGCTTCTGGCTCCTGACTCCAGCTTCCTGCTAATGCAAAACCTTGGTAGACACTGGTGATGGTTCAAATGATTGTGTTCCTGCCATCCAAATGGGAGACCCAAATTGAGTCTCCAGGTCCCAGCTATGACCCCAAGTCTAGCCCCAGTCAGATGCAGCAAGCATCCAGACAGTAAGCCATTGGAGGAGAGAGCTTGCTCGATCCTTCTATTTCTCTCTGTCTCCCTGCCACTCAAATTTTAAAAACAAAATCCCCCAAGTGCCTTACATCACTCCTGTAGTTCTCAATTATCTTTGGAAAATTGTAACATTTGGAAAGACAAGGACATGAATTAGAACAGTAATGAGAAAACATGTAAGAGCAAGTGTCCAACCAATTGGAGAAGAAACTAACCTATGAAAATTTATACAGCGTTGTTTTTGCACTTTATTTCTCCATATCCAAACTAATAGCTGGATATTGTAAACTGTAAGCCTGATAGCGTACATGCCTCGTTCAAGTAGATGACAATAATCAATTAAGTTCTCAGGGACACAAAGACAATACTGAGGAGAGGTTTAGTAAGACTTTGAAAGATGACCCGAAGCAAAGTTTGACAGTGGATATCATTCTAAACTTTTCTGTTTATTATTCTAGGGCCAACCCAAATGATTATATCATGCTAGTACTCTAGAATGACATCAGAGGGAAAGCTAAAAAAGGCACAGGAGACAATAACACAAGCCTAATTTAATTACAAGTTAAAATACAATTTGATCATAATTTAACATTTTATTCTTAGGAGGAAAGAATCTAAATTCATGCATAAATTCTGGGATATTCAGAGGTTATTTAATATTAATAACTACCGTTTATATAATGACCACTCCATGCCAGGTGCTCTGTTGTGCATATTGTATACATACCTTGTTTGCTCTATATAAAAACCTTATAAGTTAGATATTATCTTTATTATCTACATCAGATGGTAAGGAAATAAACTTTGGAAGACAAAAATAGATGGAGAAGTAATAACTAATGGGCAGTAGTAGGGAAGAGTCACTTTGCCTCAGGGAATCTAGGAGGAACTCAGAATTATAACACAGTTATAAGCAATAGAAGATGGACATACTTTGCCACATAACAAAAAGAAAGATTGAAAGATTACATACAGGAACTGTAAATCCTTCCTCTTACCCACCTATGGACTCACAAGACATCCTCTGTATTAAATAAAAATGAATCACCCAAGGCCCAGAACACCATATATAATTGT
This sequence comes from Oryctolagus cuniculus, assembly GCF_051225735.1. Lineage (NCBI taxonomy): Eukaryota > Metazoa > Chordata > Mammalia > Lagomorpha > Leporidae > Oryctolagus > Oryctolagus cuniculus. The sequence continues at coordinate 112,349,244 of NC_142871.1, forward strand.
GAACACTAGTAAGAGCTGAAACAGAATTGATCAAAAGTTTATTCTTAATATTGTTACTCCTGGCCGGCGCCGTGGCTCACTAGGCTAATCCTCCGCCTTGCGGTGCCGGCACACCAGGTTCTAGTCCCGGTCGGGGCGCCGGATTCTGTCCTGGTTGCCCCTCTTCCAGGCCAGCTCTCTGCTGTGGCCTGGGAGTGCAGTGGAGGATGGCCCAAGTGCTTGGGCCCTGCGCCCCATGGGAGACCAGGAGAAATACCTGGCTCCTGCCTTCGGATCAGCGCAGTGCGCTGGCCGCAGCGGCCATTAGAGAGTGAACCAACGGCAAAGGAAGACCTTTCTCTCTGTCTCTCTCTCTCACTGTCCACTCTGCCTGTCCAAAAAAAAAAAATATATATATATATATATATTGTTACTTCTAAGCCGCTTTTATCTGCCTTGAATGCAAAACATTATCAAATATGAGAACAAAGGAAACTTCTGGAGAAGCATTCAGCACCAACCAGAACACTCACTATCAGGCTGATACTGTAGGGGACTCCAACAAAACAATTGGCTTTCTACCCAGTGACTCACAGTGAACATCCCTGGGTCACCGAGGAAACATGAACATCCAGAGACCAAACGGAAAGGCCTTGGAGAAGAAAGCAAATTTAAGATAACAAGAAAAGGGGATTTTGAGTAGAACAAATAATACCCAGAAAATATTATTTTAAAGCTAATTTTTCTGAACTCAAAAGGCTTCCATAGCCTTGAAAACTCATGACTGGAGCATAGGGAGATTACTGATGCCATAAACAGGAATGTCAATTTGTAAAGTCAACAACAACAGGAGTCACTGTGCACTTACTCCTCATGTAAGATCTCTGTCCTTAATGTGCTGTACATTCAGATTTAATGCTATAACGAGTACTCAAACAGTATTTTTCACTTTGTGTTTCTATGTGGGTGCAAACTGTTGAAATCTTTACTTAATGTATACTAAACTGATCTTCTGTATATAAAGAAAATTGAAAATGAATCTTGATAAGCATGGAAGGGGAGAGAGAGTGGGAAAGGGGAAGGTTGCGGGTGGGAGGGAAGTCATTGTGGGGGGGGGAGCCAATGTAATCCATAAGCTGTACTTTGGAAATCTATATTCATTAAATAAAAGTTGAAAAAAAGCTAATTTTTCATAGGATAAAGGGCACAGAATAAGTATATTTAATGAAAAAAGAAAGGAGAGAACAATAAATAGCTGTTAGAAAAAAAAAACTTCAAGTTATAGAAACAAAAAAGAAAGCACAGAGATTAAAAAATATATATATAGAAAAGACACAAAGAGATTCCATAATAACTGGGTTCCCAGAATAACTTCAAGAAAAAGATAAGATGAAAAGTAGGGAGGAGAAATTTATGTATAAATTATAAAAAAGTAGTAAAGTAAATTTTCCCAGATTTGAAATATGTGAGAATTCAGATGTACACAGCACAATGAAGGAAAAAGATTAAAAAACAAAGGCATTTTCATCTAATTCTAGTATATCAGAGAAAAAGAAGATTAAATGAACCACAAGGAGTTTGGAGAGATAGCTTCTGAATTAAAAAAAAAAAAAAAAAAAGAACCAGAGTTGCCTTAGGCTTCCGAATGGCAACACTGAATGTTTTCTGGTCTGAAGACATTGATAGATAGCCTTACTATCTTTCTCCTCTGAGACAGCATACAAAGAAACAAAGAAAACTCAGAAACAAAGTAGAGATAAAAAAAAAAAAGTATCCCATTTTTTTTCAGCATGTAGGTGACATAAAGTATGCAGAATCCAAAGGAAAAGCAATTAAAATTAAGAAAATGCTGAGAACATCAAGCTGCCACATTAGTGGAGATGTCAAAGAGCACTTGCAAAGGTATACTTCCTGAAAAGGAGGAGCTCACCCAGAAATGCAAAATCCATAACCCATAAATCTAACTGAGCACAGGCTCTTAGCACATCTCAGAAATGTCCAACAAAAAATGTTCCCGGAAAGGGAAGGTTTCACCTGAAGGCGCAGGAGTCATGCGTGTTTTTTGTTTGCAGCTGCTTAAGGGCTTAGGGACTGCTGGGTTAGTAAAAGAAATCCCTCCAGCTGCAGCTTGGATCAGAGAACCAAAAGTAATGGGGATACATAAAAAAAAATTCTCAGAAAAGCCTTTCCCACCAGAATCTGTGCGTTGTGACAGAAAAGAGAGAGTCTTTGAAAGGCATGAAGCCTTTAGAAGGAAACCCCAGGGCCCGCCACCCTCCATGAACCTGCCTGCAAACTGGCACAGCATCCACACAAAGATCCTGTAAGAAAAAAAAAGTGCAGAAGAGCTACAAAATTCACAAAGACATTGAAAACAATTGCAAAAAAATGTCACAGAACAGATGAAAATGCTGATGTGTATCTTATCACATTGATTCTCAATGAAACTATCACCTCTGTGAAGGAAAAACATAACCTATACACTAATTTTTTTCTTTCTTTGGCACTTGCTACATATTTTGAGAAGTAGAGGGGGAGACAGACAGGCAGAGAGGAGAGAGAGCACTTGAGTGCAAAAATGTGCCTGCCCTCTATAATTTGGTTTGAGGTAGGAATAGCACTAAAATATTTTTCATTCACCAATTGTATTTTGTTTTGAGCCAGAAAGCATACTGTATGCTTATTTGGCTGGTAGAAATTCTTATGTTTGATGTATCCCTGGTATTTAGGGTAGAATCTACATGTGGCTTCTTCGGCAAGCTTACTGCTACATTATGACAGCCCAACAATGTCCTACAGCTTGTCACTGCATATGTGTTCATTGCCAGGAAGGTTGCAGATTTTCCTACAAAATCCAATGCTAGATTTAGAACTGAAGGTATTTTGCTTCAGATATGTATAGTAACCTAAAAAAAGCAAATTTCTAAAAATAGAACAAATTCATGGCCTTGCTTTGTAGTATTTTTGTTTCGTTTAAGGAATACAACTTCATGCGTTTAATATATACAGATTTAGGAACATGATAATTCTCCCACCCCTCTTCCCACCCATAATCCCAGATTTATTCCTCCTCCCTCTTCGTTTCCCATTCTTATTTTTTTAAGTTTATTTATTTATTTGAAAGTCAGAATTAGAGAGAGAGAGAGAGAGAGAGAGAGAGAGAGAGAGAGGTCTTCCATCCAATGGTTCACCCTCCAATTGGCTGCAATGGCTGGAGCTGTGCCGATCCGAAGCCAGGAGCCAGGAGCCAGGAGCTTCTTCCGGGTCTTCCACGCAGATGCAGGGGCCCAACAGATTGGGCCATCTTCTACTGCTTTCCCAGGCCATAGCAGAGAGCCGGATTGGAAGTGGAGCAGCCGGGTCTTGAACCAGCGCCCATATGGGATGCCCGTGCTTCAGGCCAGGGCATTAACCCACTGTGCCACAGTGCTGCCCCCCCATTCTTATTTTTTACAGAGATCAATTTGCATTTAATTTTTATACTCATAAAATTAACCCTACACTAAATAGAGAGTTCACTAGTTAGTATGCAGAAAAAAAGAACAAAACCAAACAACAACAAAAAAGATTGTTCCTCAACAGTCCAGGCAAGGGCTATTCAAGATCATCACATCTCAAAGTGTCAATTTCAATCCTATAGATTACATTTTAGGTATTCTATTAGTTACCACAGATCAGGGAGACCTTATGGTATTTGTCTTTTTGTGACTGGCTTATTTCACTAAGTATAATGGTTCCCAGTTGCACCCATTTTGTTGTAAATGACAGGATTTCATGTTTTTTACCACTGTGTAGTATTTCATAGTATATTCATACAATGATTTTTGTATCTAGTCTTCACTTTATGGACATTTGGATTGATTCCATAGTTTAGCTATTGTAAATTGAGCTGAAATGGACATAGGGGTACAGATCACTCATGTGCTGATTTCATTTCCTCTGGATAAATTCCTAGGAGTGGGATGGCTAGGTCATACAGTAGGTCTATATTCAGCTTTCTGAGTTATCTCTATTTTGTCTTCCACAGTGGCTGTACCAGTTTACATTCCACCCACAGTATATTAAGGTACCCTTCTCCCCACATCCTCACCAGCATTTGTTGCTTTTTAATTTCTGTATGAAATCCATTCTAACAGGGGTGAAGCAAAACTTCATTGTGGTTTTGACTTGTATTTCTTTGATGGCTAGCAAACCAGAGAATTTTTCATGTGTCTATTGGCCATTTGAATTTCGTCTCCTGAAAAAATATCTGTTTGGGTCCTTTACCCATTTCTTGACTAGTTGTTTGTTTTGTTTTTGTTGAGTTTTTTGAGCTCTTTATACATTCTTGAAGTTAATCCTTTGTCAATTTCATAGTTTGAAAATATTTTCTCCCTCTCCTATTCCCATTCTTATTTTTTATTAAGATCTATTTTCAATTAACTTTATTCACATATGAATAACTCTTTGTTAAGTAAAGAGTTCATCAGATACTACTGAAAAAAAAAAACTATTCCTCAACAGTCAAGACAAGGGCTGTTCAAAGTCATTGCTTCTAAAAGTGTCAGTTTCACTTCTAAAGATTACCTTTTAGGTGCTGTATTAGTTATTTCTGGTCAGGGAGAACATATGGCATTTGTCCTTTTGGGACTGGCTTACTTCTGTACTATGTCTTGAGGTCTGGTATTGTGATGCCTCCAGCTTTGTTTTTGTTGTTTAAGATTGCTTTGGCTATTCAGGGTCTCTTGTGTTTCCATACGAATTTTAGCATTATTTTTTCTATAATGAAGGAGAATGTTGTTGGTATTTTGATTGGGATCACATTGAATCTATAAATTGCTTTCAATAGTATGGACATTTTAAAGATGTTGATTCTTCCAATCCACACACACGGAAGATTTTCCCACTTTTTTATGTCTTCTTCTTTCTTTAATTGTCACTCCCCCTCTTCGTGGAGGAACAACACAGGACCCTGCACTGTTCTTTTGTCTGCTCAGCCCTTCCCGGGTTTGCTACTGGTCCTTCCTGGGTTGGCTGCTGATCCTTCCACCTCCGTGGAAGGGCGGCTCTCCTTGCCACTTTCCCCACTTCCACAGGGGAGCAGCACACCGCCGGCCAGCTCTCTCGGGGGCTGCTCAGATGTTATCCGGATGTTGTTCCCTTTAGATGTTCCTGGTGCATGTTGTCTCTCTCCTCCTTTATAGTCCTCTTCCACCAATCCCAACTCTGCTACCCACACGCCTAGTACACTGCTCTCCTCCAATCAGGAGCAGGATCAGCTCCTGCAGGTTATTGGTCGAACTGGAGGCAGCTGTGTAGAAGTTGTTTACTCCTCTCCCAGTGCCATACTGTGGAAGAGCAGATACATAGAATAAGTCTTAATTCCAGTAACTTAGTCTAGTCCGAGTTGCTCCCCACAGTTCCCCCTTTCTTTTTATTTTTTGGCGTTGGTATGCGCCTGTCTTCGGTGCCCTGCGGCGCACACTCTGCTCTGCTTGCTGGAGTTGCCACAGGTGCTTACAAGCCCTACCAATCAGGCAAACTGAATCCGGGTCCTCTCTTTGCCATGTTGTGAGGAGGTTTTTAGGCGCTGATGCGTGCCTGTGTTTGGTGCCCTGTAGTGCATGCTCTGCTCGAGCTGCCTGCAAGTGCTTATCGCCTTAATCAGGCAGACCGAATCCAAGCTCTCTCATTGCCATGTTGTGGGGAGACTTTTTAGTGTTGATAATGTGCCTGCCTTCAGTGACCTGCAGTGGATATTCTGCTAGCCACCCGCAGGTGCTATCATCTTACTAATCAGGCAGACCGAATCCAAGCCCTCTCATTGCCATGTTGTGGGGAGGCCTTATTTTTCTCTATTTCTCTATCTCCGGGCATTCCTATTTCTCTTATTTTACTTCTCTCTGCCAGCATTCCTATTTCGCTCATTTTACTTCTATACTTCTGCTTCTCTTATCCCCGCGGCTTCCCGGCGCCCGCCCCGAGGCTGCTTCTCGGCGCCTCGCCCCACGGTGGCTTCCTGGCTCTGCGGGGCTTCAGCCCGCACTTCTCTCTCTGTGCGGCTTCCCGGCTTCGCGCGCGCTCCGCGGTCTCCACGCCAGCCCCGCACTTCCTATCTACTCGCGCCTCGTGCACTCTCTCTGCTTGTGCCCCACGCGCTTTCTCTGCGTGCGGCGGCTTCCGCGAATCAGGGCCTAGCTCACATTTCTGCTTCTCGGTTTTCAGTCTAAGTTCCCCGGGCTAACCTGGCGAATTCCAACCTAGCTCACGTCTCCGCTTTTCGGTTTGGCTTCCCGTCTTTTGCTCCCCGGGCTAATCTGACACATTCCGATCTAGCTTACATCTCCGCTCCCGGTTCGGCTTCCCGTCCAACCTAGTTTACGTCTCCGCTTTTCGGTTTGGCTTCCCATCTTTTGCTCTCCGGGCTAATCTGACGGATTCCAACCTAGCTTACGTCTCTGCTTCTGGTTCTAGTTTTTCGCCTTTTGCTACCCGGGCTTACTTGACGAATCCCAACCTAGCTTACGTCTCCGCTTCGGCCTACCCCCACGGCTTCATTTTCCCTAACATATTTTTCTCTACCCGGTATGTTTCCTAACTTTTCTTCCAACAATATTTCTCTCTCATTTCTCCTGGCTTCTCCCCACAGTCCATATCCGAGTCTGTTTCTTCTAGCTTTCACTTTCGCTTTCAACCATAGCTTTCTCCTAGCTTCCCCGCCATAGTCCACATCCGAGTCTATGTTTCCTCCAGCCTTCACCTTCGCCCTCAATCCTAACTTCTTCTGGCACTTTTTCCATCCAGCTTTTCCCTAGGCTCTTCCCTAGTCTCTCTCTCCGGTATTTTCCCACTTCTTCCTGCTTCTTCCCTCCTAGGCTTCCTATCCGAGTCACAGCACCATTATGCCTCCTAGGCTTCATATCCGAGTCACGGCACCATTATGTCACTCCCCCATTCATGGAGGAACGACACAGGACCCTGCACTGTTCTTTTGTCTGCTTGGCCCTTCACGGGTTTGCTGCTGGTCCTTCCTGGGTTGGCTGCTGATCCTTCCACCTCCGTGGAAGGGCGGCTCCCCCTGCCACTTTCCCCACTTCCATGGGGGAGCGGCACACCACCGGCCAGCTCTCTCAGGGGCTGCTCAGATGTTATCCGGATGTTCCCCTTAGATGTTCCTGGTGCATGTTGTCTCTCTCCTCCTTTATAGTCCTCTTCCACCAATCCCAACTCTGCTACCCACATGCCGAGTACACTGCTCTCCTCCAATCAGGAGCAGGATCAGCTCCTGCAGGTTATTGGTCGAACTGGAGGCAGCTGTGTAGAAGTTGTTTACTCCTCTCCCAGTGCCATATTGTGGGAGAGCAGATGCATAGAATAAGTTTTAATTCCAGTAACTTAGTCTAGTCCGAGTTGCTCCCCACATTTAATGTTTTATAATTTTCATTGTAGAGATTTTTTACATGCTTGGTTAAATTTATTCCAAGGTATTTAAAAATTTTTGTAGCAATTGTGAATGCGATTAATCTTAGAAGGTCTTTCTCAGCTATGGCGTTGTCTGTGTATACAAAGCCAGGGGATGCTGGGCCCACCTGAAGCTGAGAGCTGGGAACTCAATTTGGGTCTATCACACTAATGGCAGAAATCCTACTGCTCTCTCCCAGGGTTCATATTAGCAGGAATTTGGAGCAGAACAAGGACTCAGACTCAGAGCTAGAACTTGAACCCAGCAGAGCCAGAACTCAGAGTATCCAAGTGGTATCTTAATCACCAGGTCAAAAAATGATACTAAAATTCATATGGAAACACAAGAGACCCTGAATAGCTAAAGTAATCTTATACAATAAAAACAAAGGCAGAGGTATCACAATACCGGATTTTAAGACATACCACAGGGCAGTTATAATGAAAACAGTCTTGTACTGGCACAAAAATAGACAAGTAGACCAATAGAATAGAATAGAAACCATTCATTTATGAACAATTAATCTTTGACAAAGAGGCTAAAATCAATCCCTGGAGCAAGAACAGTCTGTTCAACAGATGGTACTGGGAAAATTGGATCTCTGGTGCAGAAGTATGAAATGAGATCCCTACCTTAAACCTTACATAAAACTCAACACAAAAGGATCAAAGATAAGAATTTGTGACCTTGTAACATCAAATTCCTAGAGGAGAACATTGGGGAAACTCTGCAGGACATTGGCATAGGCAAAAAACTTCTTCGAAAAGACTCTAGATGCACAGATAGACAAAGCCAAAACAGACAAATGGGATTACACCAAGCTGAGTAGCTTCTGTGCTGCAAAAGAAACACTCAGGAGAGTGAAGAGGCAACCAACAGAATGGGAGATATTCGAAAACTATCAAACTCATAAAAGATTAATATCCAGAATCTCTAAAGAGTTCAAGAAACTCAACAACAAAACAATCCAGTTAAGAAATGGGCAAAGAAGTTGAACAGGCATTTTGTAAAAGAAAAAATTCAAATGGTCAACAGACACATGAATAAATGCTCAGGAACACCAGCCATCAGGGAAATGCAAATCAAAACCATAATGAGGATTCACATCACCCCAATTAGAATGGCTCTCATATAGAAATCAACAAATAATAAATGCTGGTGAGGATGTGGGGAAAAAGGTACCCTAATTCATCGTTGGTGGGAATATAAACTAGTACAGCCATTGTGGAAGATAGTATGGAGATACCTCAGAAAGCTGAAAATAGATAAATAATATGATCCAGCAATCCCACACCTGGGAATTTACCCAAGGAAAATGAAATCAGCATATGAAAGAGTTATCTGTACCCCCATGTTTACTGCAGATCAAATACAATAGTTATGATATGGAATTAACCCAGATGCCCACCAACTGATGATTGGATAAAGAAATTATGATATATATAGATAGATAGATATTGATATATCTATCTATCTATCTATATATAAATATATATCACAGGGTGCTACTCAGTCATTAAAAAAGAATGGAATCCTGTTGTTTGCAACAAAATGGATACAACTGGAAGCCATTATTCTTAGTGAAATAAGCCAGTCCCAAAAAAGACAAATACTATACATTTTCCCTAATCTGTGGTAACTAATAGAGAACCAAAAATGTAATGTGTAGCAGTGAAAATAATATTTTGAGCTTTGATGATTTGTCTCTACTGTTGAAGAACAGTGTGTTTTTCTTCATCCTATTTGTTGAACTCTTGATCTAGTGTAGGGTTAATCTTATGAGTAAACTGAAAGTAGGTCATTGTAAAAATTAAGAGAGGGAGAAGGAGGAGGAAGGGAGGGAAGATAGGGTGAGAAGTATCCCTATGTTCCTAAATCTGTATACATGAAATACATGAAATTTATATACCTTAAATAAATTTTTTTAAAAATTGCACCTATAAAGTACATGAAATCTGTTCTCCTTGTATTAATAAAAAGTTTTACAAAGGAAAAAAAATGCCCATCCCTAAAATCACATTTTTAGTACCTGAGACATTACATAGCAAATATGTACTGTAATTTTGGTTCTCATACATGACAAACTAGGATTATGCCAATTCACTTAACCTCTTGAAACTTTAGTTTCACTACATAAAAAAGAAAGAGATGCCATTATATCATCTTTGTCTCTTCATAACTAGGCCAATGACAGGTACCTTGAGCTCAGTATTGGATGAAGAACACAGACTCCTTATTTCAATCTTAATTAAAAATTGAACCCAACTATCTTGAAGAAAGTGGGAATTCAGTGAAGGCCTTTCAGTGGAGGAAAAACATGGTGGAGTTCATAGACTGTCTAACCCACCATTCATTTCCAATCCTTTCTTCCTTGTTTACTTCTATTATAGAAGCTGAAAAAGATAAAAGCTCACATGCTAAGCCTCTCTTGCAGTGATTTGCCCATACCGATACAGTTCCAGCCAGTGAAATCTAAACGTACTTGGGAAAGCTTCTGGCAGCACTTTTGATTTCCTGGTCAATGTCCAAGGCTTGCTCCACCCCTTGCCAGGCAGCCTTAAACGAAGCAAATGTAAAACTGTGTCTGGCATTCTACAACCACGAGAGCAAGACCAAAATCATCTCAGATAACACAACAATGACACTGCAGAGGGACTCAAAGCCACCTGCCAAATCCAGATTTGTTACACAAGATTATAAATCCATTTAACCAGTTTCAGTTGGATTTTCCATTGAGTCAACATCTTCCTGACTAATAAATTATAAGAATAAATGTGGACTTTATAATGGCCATTCCTGAGCTACTGTGGAGAATGGATTAAAGGCTCCAGAATGAAGGCAGGGAGATTTGTTAGAAAGCCTTATTGGTACTCTAAGTGAGAAAAACAAGCACTTGAATTAAGATACTGCAGTGAGAGAAGTAAAAGAAACAGGGAAAACTGGATAAAGAAGAGTTTCAAATCTCTTCTAAGTTTTTAGATTGAACAAAAAGAGAGATGGTTGGGCCATTCTCCCAAAACAGACACGGTGATAGATTGACAAATTCAGCTTTGTCATACTTAGTTTGAGATGACCATGAGGTAACCATCTGAGATTGATGAAAAAGGCACCTAACTATGGATCTTGAAATTAAGAGTAAGGTCTGGATTGACCAAATCCAATTTGAAAGAAACCATCACTAAGGTAATACTACTTACTTACTTACTACTACTGCAATGTGCATTTTATACTTAAAGCACATCTGAATTACTCAGAATGCATTTTTCATCACAAATATAACTTACGTGAAAAAGTATACTCAATTATCTAAAACTGTTCCAAACATAGTTTTCTTATTCACCTCACACTAAACAAAGTCTTATTCATCTTTTTAAAAATAGTTGATTTGACTTTGGACCAAAAGTATATCAGTTTGAAAGTTAATGAATTCAGTAAAACTAATGTCAGCAATGAATTTAGATTTACAGAGTAAATTGAAAAGTAATTCAAATTTATCAATATTCTTCAAATTTTTCTTGCAGTTTTTGTGGTAACTTTATATAACATTGTTAAATACAGTTCAAATCTTGTACAAATTGATTCAGGTTAGAAATATGTGTGAAATTATTCTAATTTTTATTTTTAAAAGATTTTATTTCAACATAAACTTTAGTCTTGTCTAGGTACTAGAGAACAAGTAAATTTTTTCCTATCCTTGGAGCTTCAAATTTTAATCTTTCATATGCAGTGAAGAGTGGGGAGAAAACAAACTGCCCCCTTTTTCTGTAATTATTATATATTTGGCTGGCATTGTTTCAGGAAAACCTTGATTTAGAGTTAAAAGTACAGTTAGTCTTCTACAATTCCACCAACTGGCAGCATGTACAAAATCATCAAACTTGCTTTTAATTCCTTCAACAATCTAGTAAAACCAGTGTTGACTCATTTATATAATGCACACTTAATTGTACCCATGGCACTTCCTGTTGAGCATTTCAGAAACCTGAGCACAAATTTTTTAAAAAAGATTTTATTTATTTATTTCAGAGGTAGAGTTACATACAGTGAGAGGGAGAGACAGACAGAAAGGTCTTCCATCTGCTGGTTCACTCCCAAAATCACTGCAATGGCCAGAACTGGGCTGATCCGAAGCCATAAGCCAGGAGCTTCCTCTGGGTCTCCCACAAGGCTGCAGGGACCCAGGTGCTTAGGCCATCTTCTACCGCCTTCCCAGGCCATGGCAGAGAGCTAAGAGTAGAACAGGCGCCCATACGGGATGCCAGCACTGCAGGCGAAGGATTAACCTACTGTGTCCCAGTGCTGGCCCCAAGCACAAATATTTTCGAACTGTATCATATGTACAAGATATAAAAAAATAAAAATTCTATGAAATATGCATTTTGACATAATTTAGACAATATGCCACCTATTATAATAGAAAATATTTTTTCTCATCTAGATGAAATCCTTACAACATGTGTAAAAGATTTAAAAGTAGGAGTTGGAGCTGTAGTATGGTAGGTTAAGCACCTGCCTGTGGCGCTGGCATCCCATATGGGCTACAGTTCAAGTCCTGGATGCTCCACTTCCAGCTCTCTGCTATGGCCTAGGAAGGCAGTGGGAGACAGCCCAAGTGCTTGGGCCCCTGCACCCACAAGGGAGGCTTGGAGGAGGCTCCTGGCTCTTGGCTTCAGATTGACCAACTCTGGCATTTGAGGCCATTTCGGGAGGGAACTAGCAGATGGAAGATCTCTCTTTCTGTGTCTCCCTTTCTCTCTCTCTAGCTCTGCCTCTCAAGTAAATAAATAAATCTTTTTAAAAAAATTTTAAATATTGATGTACATGGTTTTTCTTAGACCATGAGTTTAAATTATTTCTTCATAATTTTTAAGCCTTAAAAGACAGAATGGAATTACAGTACTAGTTGGGTCATATCTCTTAGTGAATAACTTATCTAAAGGTATATAAAAGGTTTTGGAATATTTCAGGTTTTGAGACAATTTGATACTGTGAGGTACTGTATTTTACTATTTTGTTGATGATGTTAACTGAAGACCTTGCACTTTGTAAAACATTTCTTTTAGGCTTTTATTCAAAATTTTGTAACAATTTATGTAACTAAAATAATTTATCATTTATCCCTCGAAAACCAGTTCTCTTCCATTCAAGAATCAAAGCTGTGTTGTATCTGGCCATGCATCTAAGTGCATAACCTTTTGAAAAAATTCTGATTTCAAGTGACGTTTTGTTGACACATAATTATACATATTTATGGGATACAATTCTTTTTTGACCTCAACCAGCAGTTTATCCAATTAATTTTTCATTTGCTCAATGCAAATACATTCCTATTTCCCATTTTACCTTTTCTTGTTAAATAACAGCTTGTTTTACTCTTCTCTAGCAACTTCAATTGCCATTCATCGTGAAATCTACAACATCCTTTCTTCCAGTTTTTTACTGTTCCAGCTGTAGTAGCTTCTGCATCGCCACTTGATTCTTTTAAAATTTTAAAATGTGTTCATATTCACGTGTAAACTAGAAAAGGAATGTAATTATAACTAAAATAAGTGTTTCAGTTCAATTACCAATTATAATTAAATAGATATCATTGTAATTCCTGTGGTTTGCATAAAATATTTGGAGAGACACCTATAATGCTATATCAGTTGCTAAAATGTGCATTGATCCATCTGTTAACATGGACTGAATCAGTGATGGCATTTATATGTGTATTAGAAATGATACCAAGGGGCCAGCACTGTGGCCCAGTGGGTTAAGCTGCTGCCCGTGTGACTGACAGCAGTGCCAGAATCCCATATGGGCACTGGGTAGAGTTCTGGCTGCTCCACTTTTGATCCAGCTCCCCGTTAATGCACCTGGAAAAGCAGCAGAAGATGACCCAAGTGCTAGGGCCCCTGCCACCAATGTGGGGAACCTGGAAGAAGCTCCTGGCACCTGGCATTGGCCTGGCCTAGCCTGGCCATTGTGGCCAGTTGAGGAGTGAACCAGCAGATGGAAGATCTCTCATTTTCTCTGTCTCTCCCTCTCTCTGTAACTCTGCTTTTCAAATAAATAAATAAATCTTTCTTTTAAAAAAAGAAATGATACTAGGTTTGATAAGCACATTACAACAAGCTTATCTTTTGTAAGGTAAGAAAGTAAAATGTGTTCTGAAAACAGCAACATTGAGCTGCCTAGAAAAATAGTTGATAGTGCTTAAGTTTTTATGTTTAATTAGAATAAACTAAAATTTTATTTTCTTTGTACTGAGCTCAGTTCAAGAACGTAATAGGCATATGTAGTTAATGCTACTATATCAGATAGTGCAGGTATGGGAATGAAAAAGATAATAGTCAAAAGACTTAGTGCTTTCATTTCATTTCTCTTTTATTTGAAATAACCTTTAAGGCTTAGAACTTGTCAGTCATGTTATTTTATTGCATTCGTACTTAAAGTAATACAGTGCAAAAGTGAAAATGTTCTTTACAGGACTTCTTGGAATTTATAAAATTACCTACTCCAGCAGACATTAGGTAAATCAAACCAATCATCATCAACTTTATATCTTCAGGGAATGCTTTCTAAATAGCAACATACTAATAAGTTTAACTGGCTTTCCAAAGGAAATAATTATGTATATAAAGGATGTGAAGCACACAATTTACATATGATAAAAATATACATAGTACTCCTTATTGTTAAGTTCCATATAGCCAATTGTCACAGAAGGCCTTTGTCGATTTTTGCCAAAATCTCGTATCTGTAGCCAACCTATGATTGCAATTTGACCAGGATTTTACAAATGGAGCTGCATCCCAATCTAACTCTTTCCTCAATAAATTTATTGTTGTTAAATCTGATATGTGATCTACTATTTTATTTTTAAAGATTTATTTATTTATTTGGAAGGCAGAGTTACAGAGAGGCAGAGGCAGAGAGAGAGTCTTCCATCTGGTTTACTCTTCAGATGGCCGCAACAGCAGGAATTGTACCAATACAAAACCAGGAGCCAATAGCTTCTTCTGGGTCTCTCATGTGGGCGCAGGGTCCCAAGGATTTGGGCCATCAGCCATTGCCTTCCCAGGCTACAGCAGAGAAGTGGATCAGAAGTGGAGCAGCCAGGACAACCATATGGGATGCCAGCACCACAGGCAGCAGCTCCACCCACTACATCACAGCGCTGGCCCCTGATCTACTGTTAAACTATTTCTCACCCTTGTACAAATGATGTTCATTAAACTGAAACCTCTTTCAGCTTCAGTGCTATTGATTGCAATAGTGCTAAATATCTTTTCAGCTTTTTGTATGGTTGTAGGAATCGAAACACTGTTTGATTTTATATTATTATTTACAAATCCTGAAACTCATTGAAATTAATTTTATATTTTAAAATTTCACATAAATGAAATAATTTCTCTTCACCAGCTATCCATAGTGAAGTTATTTCTTCATAAGGTCATGTAGAAGGTTCTAGCAAATTAAAATAATTAAAAATACTTTCTTCATTTCTGTCAAATAAAAGGTATAAATTCATATATTGAATTATATTGTCTTAATACATTTATAGGAAATGCATTACATTTTTTATTAAATGGAATATCTTTACATTTATCTGACTTAATTAAATCTTCAATTTGAGATTCATATTTTCCAGTACCAATTTTTAAATTTCCCAAAGCTCTTATTGGTGTGTTTGATCAATTTTTGTGCTTTCTGAATGTTAGTTAGTTGACCTTGACTGTAATGCTGTTGAAAATAGTGAAAATTGTTCAAGAATGTCAATCATTAAAGCAAAGTTTTGTGAGAAATTAATGTTAGCTAATCTCTTTGCCAAACCAGATGGAGAATGAGAAAAATGCGTATATAACACAGAATATGCATGCCATACAGCAGTAGCAGCTTGTAAACTACATGCTGCCCATCTTGGTCCCATTACCTGACCAATTTTAAAAATTTCAATTTTAAGTTCTTTAGCCACAGTTCCTAAAAATTGGTTTGATTTTTATTTTAAAATGATTAACTTGTTTTATTTCAGATATTGAATCATCAAGTGACAATTGCAATTGATGGTTTAAACAGTTCCAAACGATGATTTCAGGAAAATTTTCTAATAACTTTGTAGCTACTCCAGACTTTCTTCCCGAAGTTGTATTAGCACCATCAGAACAAAACGCAACTAAATTTGCTAGCAAATATTCATTTGTAAAGCCACAATCATTTAAAGTAGTCAATAATGTATGTAAAATATACTCTGCTGTGGTTGACACCAACTCTTTCAAAGCAACAAATAAAGTAACAGGTGCAAGAGCTGAATGAACTACACACTGGAGATAAACCACCAGAGTATTTTTCTTTGAAACTATATGCCTCATCAACTCTGATACATATTTTTGGCATTCTCTTCAATAATATTCTTAAATATCTTCATATTCATTTCTTTTGTGATACGTTCTGCTACTCTTGTTGCACTATAGCATGTATTTAAACAATCACTCTCTCCATTTTTCTCTCATAATTCTATTGCTCCCTCAATATCAGATGAAGGTCTATTATTATTATTATTTTTTAATTTGACAGCCAGAGTTAGACAGTGAGAGAGAGCGACCAAGAGAAAGGTCTTCCTTCCATTGGTTCACTCCTCAAATGGCCGCCACAGCTGGCGCTGCGCCAATCCGAAGCCAGGAGCCAGGTGCTTCTCCTGGTCTCCCATGTGGGTGCAGGGCCCAAGCACTAGGGCCATCCTCCACTGCCTTCCCGGGACACAGCAGAGAGCTGGCCTGGAAGAGGAGCAACCGGGACTAGAACATAGCGCCCATATGGGATGCTGGCGCCACGGGCAGAGGATTAACCAAATGAGCCACGGCGCCGGCCTTGGTCTATTATGTTTTACTAAACTGTAAACAGTATATAAAACTTTTACAGCAGCATCAATATTTTTGTCATTTTGCTTATGTGCTAAGTTAGAAACTTAATCATTAACTGATTCCTTTAACAAATTCTGAATTTTACCATGGGCTTTAGAAACATCATGTTCCCTAATTTTTTTTCATAGAGGTCTTTGCCTACTAGTTTTATTACTGTCATTAGGGATTACTAGATATGCAATCCATTCCTTGGACATACGGATGTGCTTTTCTGCTTTTGATCCCAAATTCCGAACTGCTGAACAATCCTTACATCCTAATTTACCTTCTTTTATTTCAAGCCATTTGTACTGTTATGTAAACATAAATGCTTGTTTTTTTAATCCAACAATCTGGAAGCACAAGATTATCAGTTTCTTCTTTTGATGAACAAGATGTTTTTTCTTCAAATATTGGTTGTTCAATAATGTTCAATCATTGGGTTTCTCTGATTTAGGCAATCCACAGTGATTTTTGTTCCTATTGTTGCTTTCTGTATCTGTTTTCATCTTCTTCACATTTAAAAAATGGAAAATGTTATTCTGCCATTTTGGCATTTTAGAGGGAACAGAATCAGAAAAATAATTGTATGTACCTTAGTAAAATTCATGGTTGTACATCAAAGCTTAATGTAGAAAGTTCTCAATGATTTCTTTACATAACTTCAGAATTATAAGCTAAAATACTTACCTTGATTTTCAGTTTATACCTATAATTTCTTTTTTTTAATTATTATTTATTTGAAAGTCAGAGTTATGCAGAGAGAGAAAGAGAGGTCTTCCATCCGCTGATTCACTCCCCAGATGGCCGCAACTGCCGAAGCTATGCTGATCTGAAGCCAGGAGCCAGGAGCCTCTTCCGGGTCTCCCATGTGGGTGCAGGGGCCCAAGGACTTAGGCCACCTTCCACTGCTTTCCCAGGCCATAGCAGAGAGTTGGGTGGGAAGTGAAGCAGCCAGGACTCGAACCAGCACCCATATGGGATGCCGGCGCTTCAGGCAGGGCGTTCTCCCGCTGCACCACAGCACCGGCCCCATACCTATAATTTCAATGTGACTTGACATCTCTAGGAAAATCCACTACCTGTTTTTAAAATTATATAGTCAACAGCATCACAAAATCTGACATGAATGTTTTGATTATTATCCAGTTCTACAAAAAGCTTGGTCATATTATTTGCAAATAAGTATATATATATATATATATATTTGATAGGCAGAGTGGACAGTGAGAGAGACAGAGAGAAAGGTCTTCCTTTTGCCGTTGGTTCACCCTCCAATGGCCGCTGCTGCCGGTGCACCGCGCTGATCCGAAGCCCGGAGCCAGGTGCTTCTCCTGCTCTCCCATGCGGGTGCAGGGCCCAAGGACTTGGGCCATCCTCCACTGCCTTCCCTGGCCACAGCAGAGAGCTGGCCTGGAAGAGGGGCAACCGGGACAGAATCCGGCACCCCGACCGGGACTAGAACCCGTGGTGCCACAGGCAGAGGATTAGCCAAGTGAGCCGCAGCACCAGCCCGCAAATAAGTATAGTTTAACATGAAGAGTCGATGATATTTTCATTTATGTTAATAAGCTAAAAGTGAAACCAATAAAGATATCAGAGTTCCACTCATTCATCAAAGATGACACCAACATCTTTGCTGAATTGATAGAGTATTCATATATTACAAGGCAATTTGTTCAAGTTTTGACTGCATATATTCTAGTAGATTAGTTATACC
The DNA here is from genome assembly GCF_051225735.1 of Oryctolagus cuniculus. Classification (NCBI taxonomy): domain Eukaryota; kingdom Metazoa; phylum Chordata; class Mammalia; order Lagomorpha; family Leporidae; genus Oryctolagus; species Oryctolagus cuniculus. The sequence continues at coordinate 112,367,269 of NC_142871.1, forward strand.
ACATTTTGAAGTTTAATCTGTATTAATATTTTATCCATAATTTTATTAAGTTTAGGCCAGGGATGGGGAATGTCTGGTCCACGGGCCATACAAGGCCTGTGAAATCATTTGGTCTTGTCCTGCCAAGGCAATGAAAGGTAAAAATCAAAATTCAACAAACCTACAGCAGGCTAATTTTCAAGTTCATTATTTTGTATGATCTACAAATCTTGTCAGAAATATCCAAATGGCCCTTGGCAGAAAAAAGTTTCCCAGCCCTGGTTTAGCTAATCAACAAATAAAAAATCTAGCTCTTATTTGTGTTTTATCAATTACTACAGGGTAAATACTCCCACCATGCTATAGTAGCAATTTATTATGTGGTATCCCCACCATTTGCATACAATAGACACAAATAATGTGAAATGCAAATTAGGAAATGATGAGTTTGAATATTGCCTTAAATATAGTGATAATTTATTACTTGTATGCTTATATGGTTTAATTTTTAATAATTCTTATATCTACAGTCAACTCACAGAACCCCTGAAAATTTAACAATATTTCTTGCAACCCAGTTTAATACATCTCCAACATACTACTGTACTTCATGACAGAACTGTATAAATACAAATATGTACCTTACATCACTATGACAAGTGCTAGGCTCTTCATCATCACCACAGACCAGATCAATGTATTCAAGAACAGGTCTTAATGGTCCTTCCTAAAAAGGAATTGGGCAAACGGATAATAATAATTTTATTATTAAATTTTTTAGTATTATTAAATTCATATTATTTTATATAATATTTAAATACAAATATGGAATAATGAAAAATCTAAAAAGAGCTTAAATCTACATATAAGAATAAAGCCATGTGGATATCTTTGGGAATGGGAAAGAGTAGGAGTGATAATATTAAAAAGACACAAATCAATTGTTACATCAACAAGAGTCACTGCGCACTTACTCCCCATGTAGGACCTCTGTCCTCAATGTGTTGTACTATGAGAATTAATGGTAAAACTAGTCTTTAAACAGTAGTTTATACTTTGTGTGTCTGTGTGGGTGCAAACTGCTGAAATCTTTACTTAGTATAGAGTTGATCTTCTGAATATAAAGATAATTAAAAATGAATCTTAATGAAGAATGGGGTGGGAGAGTGAGTAGGAGATGAGATGGTTGTGGGTGGGAGGGTGGTTATGGGGGGAAGAACCGCTATAATCCAAAAGTTGTACTTTTGAAATTTATATTTATTAAAGTTTTCTATAAAAAAGACACAGATTTCATGGAACACTTTTAAAATTTACATAAAAATATTTACAAGTTTTTTATTGATTTTTATTGATTTGAAAGACAGAGAGAGAGAGAGGAGAGAGACATATCTTCCATCCATGGGTTCATTCCCTAAATGTCTACAACAGTCAGGGCTTAGCCAGGAGCCTAGAACTCAGTTGAGGTCTCCCACATGGGTGGCAGAAACCCAAGTACTTGAGCCATCATCTGCTGCCTCCCTGGATAAACATCAGCAGAAAGCTGTAATGGGAGGTGAAGCTGGAACTCCAATCCAGGCTATCCCAAGTGGCATCTTAACTGCTATACCAAACACCTGCCCCAACAGCTCTTTTTATACACCCAAATATTTATCATTTCTTTCTTCCAGCATACTGTGTTTACTTTGGGGATATATTCAAAGCAGAATGCAAAGAGGGTACTATGCCAAAATACAGACTACTGGCCAAAAAAAAAAAAAAATCAAGATTTATATGAAAAGACTATGGAATTAAAATCAGAATATAAGTCACTTTTTTTTTTTTTTTTGGATGTTGAGAACCCTGAAGCAGAGAACTACACCCAGTAGCATTTCATTTTTACTGGATGGTACAATAAAAGACCTAAGAGAAGTGTGCATACCCTAGAAGAGCTCAGTAAAGGATGGATTTAGAGGAAAGTTGTAGATTCTGCCTCTGAATATATTTTAAAGAACTGAATTTATTATCTTTTAGGTGACACCATTTAAATGCAATAGTAATTTTTGATCAGGTTCTTCCTGATACTATAATTCCATTGAGAGTATGTAATTCACATCTCCAAAGGATCAATGCTGACAAACCTTTGATTTTTTTTTTAAGATTTATTTATTTACTTGAAAGTCAGAGTTACACACAGAGAGAAGGTGAGGCAGAGAGAGAAAGAGAAAGAGAGAGAGAGGTCTTCCACCTGCTGGTTCACTCCCCAAATGGCTACAATGGCTGGAGATGCGCTGATCCGAAGCCAGGAGCCAGGGGCTTCTTTCAGGTCTCCCACGTGGGTGCAGGGGCCCAAGGACTTGGGCCATCTTCCACTGCTTTCCCAGCCATCGCAGAGAGCTATATGGGAAGAGGAGCAGCCGGGACTTGAACCAGCACCCATATGGGATACCAGCACTGCAGGCAGAGGCTTTACCCAATACGCCACAGCGCCAGCCCCAAACCTTTGATTTTCTGTTTGAAACAGTGAGATTCTATCATGTTGAACATACAAAATTTTGTATATAAAAATGCTAGACTGCAGAGAAATTTGAGACCACACTGAGGGCTGCATAAACTCTTTGTGTGGTCCCAGGGGTAGAGCAAATACCCACAGGGGCCAGATTTCATACATCAACTACCCTCAATTCCACTCAGCTGTGTGGAATTACTCCTGAGTCAAAAAGAGAGAGAGAGAGAGAAAGAGAGAGAGAGAGAGAGAGTGAGAGAACAATCTGGGTGAGTCACCTTTGGCACAACCTTAACCCTGAAGAACCAAACAGAGCTCTCTGGACACACCCATCACAGCCTCTAAGGATCCATCAAAAACAGACAGTCCACTTAATCTAGAGTCATAGTATAACGAGAAAAAGCACCACAGCGAAGAAACCAAAGAATATCTCCACAATGTCAAACAAACACAGAAACTGAGGTAACAAGAACAAGGAAGACACTATGATGCCCCCAAATGAAAAAGACACTCCAATTCAAGATTATGAAGATGATGAGATAGAAGAAATGCAAGAAGTGGATCTCAAAAATTGATAAGAACATTAAGAAGTTCTCAAAAACAAATTCTTGAACTACAGAAATCCTTAATGGACAGGATAGAAAATCTCTCTCGTGAAAATGAAATATTAAGGAGGAATCAAAATGAAATGAAACAACTAGTACAACAGGAAACTGTGATAGTGATGAGAAAGCATAATGAAATGAAGAATTCAATAGATCAAATGACAAACACATTAGAGAGCCTTAAAAACAGAATGGGTGAAGCAGAAGAGAGAATATCAGACTTAGAAGACAGAGAACACAAAAGTATACAGTCAAACCAAAGAAAAGAAGAGGAAATTAGAAATCTAAAAAATATTGTGGGGAATCGACAGGATACTATTAAAAAACCCAACATTCGGGTTCTAGGAGTTCCTGAAGGCATGGAGAGGGAGAAAAGATTAGAAGGCCTTTTTAGTGAGATACTAGCAGAAAATTTCCCAGGTTTGGAGAAGGACAGAGACATCCTAGTACAGGAAGTTCATAAAACCCCTAATAAACATGACCAAAAGAGATCCTCACCACAACACGTTGTAATTAAACTCACCACAGTGAAATATAAAGAAAAGATCCTAAAATGTGCAAGAGAGAAATGTCAGATTACTCTCAGAGGATCTCCAATTAGATTCATAGCTGACTTCTCATCAGAAACCCTACAAACTAGGAGGGAATGGCGAGATATAGCCCAGGTACTAAGAGAGAAAAACTGCCAGCCCAGAATATTATCTCCTGCAAAGCTATCATTTGTGAATGAAGGTGAAATAAAGACCTTTCACAGCAAACAGAAATTGAAAGAATTTGTTGCCACTCATCCAGCCCTGCAAAAGATGCTTAAAGATGTGTTACACACAGAAACACAGAAACATGGTCATCAATATGAAAGAAGGTAAAGGAAGGAAACCTCACAGCAAAAGATCACAGGAAGTTCAAAACATACGTTAGAAAATATCTTTGGCAAATGGCAGGGCAAAGTTACTACTTATCAATAGTCACATTGAACGTTAATGGCCTGAACTGTCCAGTTAAAAGACACAGATTGGCTGATTGGGTTAAGGAACAAAACCCATCTATTTGCTGCTTACAAGAAACACATCTTTCCAACAAAGATCCATATAGACTGAAAGTGAAAGGCTGGAAAAAGATATACCATGCCAGCAGAAATGAAAAAAGAGCGGGCATAGCCATCTTAATATCAGACAACATAAACTTTAACACAAAAACTGTTAAGAGAGACAAAGCGGGGGCACTATATAATTATTAAGGGATCAACTCAACAGGAAGATATAACGATTACCAATGTATTTGCACCTAATTACAGGGCACCAGTTTATTTAAAAGATTTGTTAAGGGACTTAAAGGGAGACTTAGACCCTAATACAATAGTATGGGGGACTTCAATACTCCACTTTCAGAAGTAGACATATCAACAGGACAGAAGATCAACAAGGAGACAGTAGATTTAAATGACACTATAGCCCAAATGGATCTAACAGATATCTACAGAACTTTTCATCCTACACAGAAAGCATTTACATTCTTCTCAGCAGTACATGGAACCTTCTCTAGGATTGACCACATACTAGGCCATAAAGCAAGTCTCAGCAAATTCAAAAGAATTAGAATCATACCATGCAGCTTCTCAGACCATAAAGGAATGAAGTTGGAAATTAGCAACTCAGGAATCCCTAGAGCATACACAAACACATGGAGATTGAACAACATGCTCCTGAATGAACAATGGGTCATAGAAGAAATTAAAAGAGAAATCAAAAATTTTCTGGAAGTAAATGAGGATAACAACACAACATACCAAAACTTATGGGATACAGCAAAAGCAGTGTTAAGAGGAAAGTTTATATCAATAGGTGCCTACATCAAGAAATTGGAAAGGCACCAAATAAATGAGCTTTCAATTCATCTCAAGGATCTAGAAAATCTGCAGCAAACCAGACCCAAATCTAGTAGGAGAAGAGAAATAATTAAAATCAGAGAAGAAATCAACAGGATTGAATACAAAAAAAATTACAAAAAATCAGCCAAACGAGGAGCTGGTTTTTTGAAAAAATAAACAAAATTGACACCCCATTGGCCCAACTAACTAAAAAAAGAAGAGAAAAGACCCAAATCAATAAAATCAGAGATGAGAAAGGAAATGTAACAACAGACACCACAGAAATAAAAAGAATCATCAGAAATTACTACAAGGACTTGTATGCCAGCAAACAGGGAAACCTATCAGAAATGGATAGATTCCTGGACACATGAAACCTACCTAAATTGAACCAGGAAGACATAGAAAACCTAAACAGACCCATAACTGAGACAGAAATTGAAGCAGTAATAAAGTCCCTCCCAACAAAGAAAAGCCCAGGACCAGATGGATTCACTGCTGAATTCTACCAGACATTTAAAGAAGAACTAACTCCAATTCTTCTCAAACTATTCAGAACAATCGAAAAAGAGGGAGTCCTCCCAAATTCTTTTTATGAAGCTAGCATCACCTTAATTCCTAAGCCGGAAAAAGATGCAGCATTGAAAGAGAATTAAAGACCAATGTCCCTGATGAACATAGATGCAAAAATCCTCAATAAAATTCTCGCCAATAGAATGCAACAACACATCAGAAAGATCATCCACCCAGACCAAGTGGGATTTATCCCTGGTATGCAGGGATGGTTTAATGTGCGCAAAACAATCAATGTGATACACCACATTAACAGACTGCAGAAGAAAAACCATATGATTACCTCAATAGACACAGAGAAAGCATTTGATAAAATACAACACCCTTTCATGATGAAAACTCTAAGCAAACTGGGTTTGGAAGGAACATTCTTCAATACAATCAAAGCAATTTATGAAAAACCCACAGCCAACATCCTATTGAATGGGGAAAAGTTGGAAGCATTTCCACTGAGATCTGGTACCAGACAGGGATGCCCACTCTCACCACTGCTATTCAATATAGTTCTGGAAGTTTTAGCCAGAGATATTAGGCAAGAAAAAGAAATTAAAGGGATAGAAATTGGGAAGGAAGAACTCAAACTATACCTCTTTGCAGATGATATGATTCTTTATTTAGGGAACCCAAAGAGCTCTACTAAGAGACTATTGGAACTCATAGAAGAGTTTGGCAAAGTAGCAGGATATAAAATGAATGAACAAAAATCAACAGCCTTTATATACACAGGCAATGCCACGGCTGAGGAAGAATTTCTAAGATCAGTCCCATTCACAATAGCTACAAAAACAATCAAATACCTTGGAATAAACTTAACCAAGGATGTTAAAGATCTCTATGATGAAAATTACAAAACCTTAAAGAAAGAAATAGAAGAGGATACCAAAAAATGGAAAAATCTTCCATGCTCATGGATTGAAAGAATCAATATCATCAAAATGTCCATTCTCCCAAAAGCAATTTATACATTCAATGCAATACAAATCAAGATACCAAAGACCTTCTTCTCAGATCTGGACAAAAATGATTCTGAAATTCATATGGAGACACAGGAGACCTCGAATAGCTAAAGCAATCTTGTACAACAAAAACTAAGCTGGAGGCATCACAAGACCAAATTTCAGGACATACTACAGGGCAGTTGTTATCAAAACAGCATGGTACTGGTACAGAAACAGATGGATAGACCAATGGAACAGAATAGAAACACCAGAAATCAATCCAAACATCTACAGCCAACTTATATTTGATCAAGGATCCAAAACCAATCCCTGGAGTAAGGACAGTCTATTCAATAAATGGTGCTGGGAAAATTGGATTTCCACGTGCAGAATCATGAAGCAAGACCCCTACCTTTCACCTTACACAAAAATTCACTCAACATGGATTAAAGACTTAAATCTATGACCCAACACAATCAAATTACTAGAGAGCATTGGAGAAACCCTGCAAGATATAGGTACCGGCAATGACTTCTTGGAAAAGACCCCAGAAGCACAGGCAGTTAAAGCCAAAATTTTTTTTTTATCTTTTATTTAATGAATATAAATTTCCAAAGTACGACTTATGGATTACAATGGCTTCCCCCCCATACCATCCCTCCCACCCACAACCCTCCCCTTTCCCACTCCCTGTCCCCTTCCATTCACATCAAGATTCATTTTCAATTCTCTTAATATACAGAAGATCAGCTTAGTATACATTAAGTAAGGATTTCAACAGTTTGCTCCCACACAGAAACATAAAGTGAAAAATAATAGATGATTTTTTTTAAATGATCATGAAATCAGATCAGACCTATTGTCATGTTTAATACCAGTGAGAGTCAAGTTGGGAATTGATAATTTCTTTCTTTTTTTTTTTTTTTTTTTTTTTTTACGGAAGATCAGTTTAGTATACATTAAGTAAAGATTTCAACCGTTTGCACCCCCATAGAAACACAAAGTGAAATATACTGTTTGAGTACTCGTTATAGCATTAAGCCTCAATGTACAGCACATTAAGGACAGAGATCCTACATGAGGAGTAAGTGCACCGTGACTCCTGTTGTTGACTTTACAAATTGACACTCCTGTTTATGGCATCAGTAATCTCCCTATGCACCAGTCATGAGTTTCCAAGGCTATGGAAGCCCCTTGAGTTCTCTGACTCTTATCTTGTTTAGACAAGGTCATAGTCCAAGTGGAGGTTCTCTCCTCCCTTCAGAGAAAGGTACCTCCTTCTTTGAAGACCTGTTCTTTCCACTGGGATCTCACTCATAGAGATCTTTTGCCAGAGTGTCTTGGCTTTCCATGCCTGAAATACTCTCATGGGCTTTTCAGCCAGATCCGAGTGCCTTTAGGGCTGATTCTGAGGCCAGAGTGCTATTTAGGACATCCGCCATTCTATGAGTCTGCTGAGTATCTCACTTCCCATGTTGGATCACTCTCCCCTTTATTTATTCTATCGGTTAGTGTTAGCAGGTACTAGACTTGTTTATGTGCTCCCTTTGACTCTTAGTCCTTTCATTATGATCAATTGTGAACTGAAATTGATCACTTGGAATAGTGAGATGGCATTGGTACATGCCACCTTGATGGGATTGGATTGGAATCCCCTGCTATGTTTCTAACTCTACCAATTGGGGCAAGTCAGCTTGAGCATGTCCCAAATTATACATCTCTTCCCTCTCTTATTCCCACTCTTATGTTTAACAGGGATCACATTTCAGTTAATTTTCAACACTTAAGAATAACTGTGTGATAATTACAGAATTAAACCAGTCATATTAAGTAGAACAGACAAAAAAAACTACTAAGAGGGATAATGTATTAAGTTGTTCATTAACAGTCAGGGCTATGCTGATCAAGTCACCATTTCTCATGTGTCCATTTCACTTCAGGAGGTTTCCTTTTTGGTGTTCAGTCAGTTGTCACCGATCAGGGAGAACATATGGTATTTGTCCCTTTGGGACTGGCTTACTTCACTCAGCATGATGTGTTCCAGATTCCTCCATTTTGTTGCAAATGACTGGATTTCGTTGTTTCTTACTGCAGTATAGTATTCTAAAGAATACATATCCCATAATTTCTTTATCCAGTCTACTGTTGATGGGCATTTAGGTTGTTTCCAGGTCTTGGCTATTGTGAATTGAGCTGCAATAAACATTAGGGTGCAGACCTCTTTTTTGTTTGCCAATTTAAACTCCTTTGGGTAAATTCCAAGGAATGGGATGGCTGGGTCAAACGGTAGGGTTATCTTCAGGTTTCTGAGGAATCTCCAGACTGACTTCCATAGTGGCTTGACCAGTTTGCATTCCCACCAACAGTGGGTTAGTGTCCCTTTTTCCCCACATCCTCGCCAGCATCTGTTGTTGGTAGATCTGTATGTGAGCCATTCTAACCGGGGTGAGGTGAAACCTCATTGTGGTTTTGATTTGCATTTCCCTGATTGCTAGCGACCTTGAACATTTTTTCATGTGTCTGTTGGCCCTTTGGATTTCCTCTTTTGAAAAATGTCTATTGAGGTCCTTGGCCCATCTCTTAAGTGGGTTGTTGGTTTTGTTTTTGTGGAGTTTCTTGATCTCTTTGTAGATTCTGGTTATTAACCCTTTATCTGTTGCATAGTTTGCAAATATTTTTTCCCATTCTGTCGGTTGTCTCTTCATTCTCCTGACTGTTTCTTTTGCAGTACAGAAACTTCTCAATTTGATGCAATCCCAATAGTTGATTTTGGCTTTGACTGCCTGTGCCTCCCGGGTCTTTTCCAGAAATTCTTTGCCTGTGCCAATATCTTGAAGGGTTTCTCCAATGTTCTCTAATAACTTAATGCTGTCAGGACGTAGATTTAGGTCTTTAATCCACGTTGAGTGAATTTTTGTGTAAGGTGTAAGGTAGGGGTCTTGCTTCATGCTTCTGCACGTGGAAATCCAATTTTCCCAGCACCATTTATTGAATAGACTGTCCTTGCTCCAGGAATTGGTTTTGGATCCTTGGTCAAATATAAGTTGGCTGTAGATGTTTGGGTTGATTTCTGGTGTTTCAATTCTGTTCCATTGGTCTATCCATCTGTTTCTGTACCAGTACCATGCTGTTTTGATTACAACTGCCCTGTAGTATGTCCTGAAATCTGGTATTGTGATGCCTCCGGCTTTGTTTTTGTTGTACAAGATTGTAAAGCCAAAATTAACATTTGGGACTGCTCAAATTGAGAAGTTTCTGTACTGCAAAAGAAACAGTCAGGAAAGTGAAGAGGCAACCGAAAGAATGGGAAAAAATATTTGCAAACTATGCAACAGATAAAGGGTTGATAACCAGAATCTACAAAGTGATCAAGAAACTCCACAACATCAAAACAAACAACCCACTTAAGAGATGGGCCAAGGACCTCAATAGACATTTTTCAAAAGAGGAAATCCAAAGGGCCAACAGACACATGAAAAAATGTTCAAGATCACTAGCAATCAGAGAAATGCAAATCAAAACCACAATGAGGTTTCACCTCACCCCGGTTAGAATGGCTCACATTCAGAAATCTACCAACAATAGATGATGGAGAGGATGTGAGTAAAAAGGGACACTAACCCACTGTTGGTGGGAATGCAAACTGGTTAAGCCTCTATGGAAGTCAGTCTGGAGATTCCTCAGAAACCTGAATATAACCCTACCATTCAACCCAGCTATACCACTCCTTGGAATTTATCCAAAGGAAATGAAAGTGGCAAACAAACAAGCTGTCTGCACATTAATGTTTATCGCAGCTCAGTTCACAATAGCCAAGACCTGGAACCAACCCAAACGCCCATCAACAGTAGACTGGATAAAGAAATTATGGGACATGTACTCTGTAGAATACTATACAGCAGTCAAAAACAATGAAATCCGATCATTTGCAACAAGGTGGAGGAATCTGGAAAACATTATGCTGGGTGAATTAAGCCAGTCCCAAAGGGACAAATATCATATGTTCTCCCAGATTGGCGATAACTAACTGAGCACCAAAGGGGAAACCTGTTGAAGTGAAATGGACCCTATGAGAAACAGTGACTTGATCAGCCCTGGTCCTGACTGTTGATGTACAATGTAATACTTTATCCATTTTAGTTTTTTTTTTTTCTGTTTTAGTACTATTGGTTGAACTCTGTAATTAACACACAATTATTCTTAGGTGTTTAACTTTTAACTGAAAAGTAATCCCTGTTAAATATAAGAGTGGGAATAAGAGAGGGAGGAGATGTACAATTTGGGACATGCTCAATCGGACTTGCACCAAATGGTGGAGTTTAAATGTGCCAGGGGATTCTGATACAATCCCATCAAGGTTGAATGTACCAATGCCATCTCACTAGTCCAAGTGATCAACTTCAGTTCACAATTGGTCACACTGATAGATCTAAGAGTCAAAGGGATCACACAGACAAGACTAGTGTCTGCTAATACTAACTGATAGAATCAAAAAGGGAGAGAATGATCCAACATGAGAAGTGGGATACACAGCAGACTCATAGAATGGCTGATGTCCTAAATAGCACTCTGGCCTCAGAATCAGCCCTTAAGGCATTCGGATCTGGCTGAAGAGCCCATGAGAGTATTTTAGGGATGGAAAGCCAAGACACTCTGGGAAAAAAAAAAAAGAAGACCTAAATGAAAGATCTTTGCGAGTGAGATCCCAGTGGAAAGAATGGGGCCATCAAAGAAGGAGGGACCTTTCTCTGAAGGGAGAAGAGAACTTCCACTTTGACTATGACCCTGTCGGAATAAGATCGAAGTCAGCGAACTCAAAAGGCTTCCATAGCCTTGGCAACTCATGAATAGAGCCTAGGGAGATTACTGACGCCATAAACAAGAGTGTCATATTGTTAAGTCAACAACAGGAGTCACTGTGTACTTACCTCTCATGTGGGATCTGTCCTTAATGTGTTGTCCAATGTGAAGTAATGCTATAACTGTCGCTCCCCCTCTTCGTGGAGGAACGACACAGGACCCTGCACTGTTCTTTCGTCTGCTCGGCCCTTCCCGGGTTTGCTGCTGGTTCTTCCCGGGTTGGCTGCCGTCCCTTCCACCTCCGTGGAAGGGCGGTTCCCCCTGGCCACTTTCCCCACTTCCACAAGGGAGCAGCACACCGCTGGCCGGCTCTCTTGGGGGCTGCACAGGTGTTCCCCTCAGACGTTCCTCTTAGATGTTCCTGGTGCATGCCGTCTCTCTCCTCCTTCACAGTCCTCCTCCGCCAATCCCAACTCGGCTGCCCACACGCCGAGTATGCTGCTCTCCTCCAATCAGGAGTAGGTCCTACAGTTTATTGGCTGAACTGGAGGCAGCTGTGTAGAAGCTGTTTTCTCCTCTCCCAGCGCCATATTGTGGGAGAGCAGATGCATAGAATAAGTCCCAATTCCAGTAACTTAGTCTAGTCCGAGTTGCTCCCCACAATAACTAGTACTGAAACAGTATTTTTACACTTTGTGTTTCTGTGTGGGTGCAAACTGATGAAATCTTTACTTAATATATACTGAATCGATCTTCTGTATATAAAGATAATTGAAAATGAATCTTAGCCGGCGCCACGGCTCACTAGGCTAATCCTCTGCCTTGCGGCGCTGGCACACGGGGTTCTAGTCCCAGTCGGGGCGCCGGATTCTGTCCCGGTTGCCCCTCTTCTAGGCCAGCTCTCTGCTGTGGCCAGGGAGTGCAGTGGAGGATGGCCCAAGTACTTGAGCTCTGCACCCCATGGGAGACCAGGAGAAGAACCTGGCTCTTGCCATCGGATCAGAGCGGTGCGCCGGCCGCGTCGGCCATTGGAGGGTGAACCAATGGCAAAGGAAGACCTTTCTCTCTGTCTCTCTCTCCCACTGTCCAGTCTGCCTGTCAAAAAAATTAAAAAAATAAAAAAGAAAGAAAATGAATCTTGATGTGAATGGAATGGGAGAGGGAGCTGGAGATGGGACGGGTGCGAGTGGGAGGGAAATTATGGGGGGGAAGCCAATGTAACCCATAAACTGTACTTTGGAAATTTATATTTCCTAAATAAAAAAAAGAATCATTTTTTGGTATCATGGACTTTTCTTTGTTTTTGACTGTTTTCTTTTGACTGTCTTCATTAATTTATACTCTGATTTCCATTATTTCCTTTCTTTTGCTTAATTTGTTTCATTTGCACTTCCTTTTTGAGTTCCTTAAGGGAAAAGCTTAGATAATTAATTTTAGTTGTCCTTTTTTCTAATATAAGCATTTAATGTAAAACTCTTCCCTCTCAGAACTGCTTTCAGTAAATTCACACAAGTTTGATATGCTGTGTTTTCACTCACTACAAAGTCTCTTCTAAATTTCCTCTAATTTCTTGTTCATCCTATGCGTTACTTAAATGTATGAAATTTTGGAAACTTTCAGGTTGTCTTTTTTTTAAATTTAATCTCACTATGCTCTGAGAACATACTCTGTATAACTTAAATTCCTTAAAATTTACTGGGGCTTGTTTTATGATATATAACATGGTCTATATTGGAAAAACAATTGTGCATACTTTAATGAGTTTTTTGCTTTAATTTTTTTTCTTTGAGAGGCACAAGGCATAGAGACACATAGGCATAGAGAGAGACAGAGACACACAGAAAGAGCATTCCTATCTGCTTATTCCCCAAATGGCTACAACAATCTACTCTGGGCTGAAGTCTGGAGTGCACAATACAGTCCAGGTCTCCCACTTGGGTGGCAGGAAGTCCCTTTCTGGAGCCAAAAAGCTGGAGTCAGGAGCCAGAGCCAGGTGTGGAACCCAGATACTCCTTTGTGGAGCTGAGGCCTCTTAACCCCAGGCTACACATCTGCTCCTGTGCATATTTTTAAAATGTTTGTATTCTACTGTGTTCTGTAAATCTGAAGTCAAATTGATGGTTAGTATTGTCAAAGTCTTTTATATCCTTTCTAATCTGTCTAGTTCATCTACAATTATTGACAGAAGGGTTTTGCAATTTTCCTTTATAATTGTGGCGCTGCCTGTTTCTCTTTATCTATTTTTACCAGTTTCTGTTGTATGCATCATAAAGCTCTATTATTAAGTACTTAAATCTTTCAGATTATCCTCTTGATGAATTGACTCCTTTATTATGATGAAAAAGGCCTCTTTATCCCTAGTAGGGTCCTTTGCTTTGAAATCTTCCCAGCCATTAGGACTCCAAAGTTCAGTCCAAAAGTTCATCCTTGGTTTCAGAGGGACTGCTTGAGAGTAGTTAGTCCCAAACAGTCCTGCTTGTCCCTAAAATTCCCTGTGAGTTATGGGGTTCATGTCACCCAGGGTATTCTTTGTGAAAAATGCAGTTGAAGCTGTCCTCTGCCATCTAGTGGTCAGGCAGGGACTGGCAGGCTCAGCAACTGGGTTACTAGTACAGATCTTGCAGTAAATTTGGGGAAAGCACAGGAAAAGTCCTCCCTTCCCCAATCCCCTAAGGCTTCTGCAAGAAATTCTTAAAAGTAAATCATCATTGAGGCCCGGCGCTGTGGCATAGCGGATTGTTGCTGTGGATTCGTTTTGAGAGGAGGAGAGTGGTGGGGGCAAGAGGTACAGAGTCATGACACAGACACTGGGAGTCAGGTGAAAGCGGGCCAGAGCTGAACAGCTTGCAGGCTTGTTCATTTCAGTTGGTACAGCAGCTCATATAGCTGAGGCAGCCAATCTGGTCAAGGGGTGGTTTATGCTCTAACCAATCACAGCCTGTTGCCAGGCAGACTCCTTTGCCAGGTGGATTCTGAAGCCATTCCTGAGTAACTGATGCTCGCTTGCCAGTGGCCATCTTGGCATGACCTTCTCATTCCACCACAGCGGGTGAGGCCATGTGACACCCATGTGGGAGACCCAGAAGAAGCTACTGGCTCCTGGCTTGGATTAGCGCAGCTCCGGCCATTGTGGCCGTCTGGGGAGTGAACCAGTGGATGGAAGACCTCTCTGTCTCTACCTCTCTCTGTAACTCTGTCTTTCAAATAAATAAATAAATAAATCTTTAAAAATAATATTAAAAATTGAAAGAAAAAGTAAATCATTAGTGTTTCCCCCATCCACACCACTTTCCAGAGTCTAAAGACTGCCTCTTCAAGTTTCAGGGTTCTTACTGGCCCTCCACTGTTACAAAATCTGTGTCCCATTTCACTAACTACATATTTTTCCCCAGTTGTCCCCTACTCTCACCTAGTGCTTTTGTCCAAAAAGGTTCGAGTATGGAGAAAAGCCTTTTTTAAAAATATTTATTTATTTATTTAAAAGGCAGAATTGCAGAGAGAGAGAGAGAGAGAGAGGGAGGGAGAGAGAGTGTTAGTTCTTCCATCTGCTGGTTCACTTCCTAAATGGCCGCAATGACTGGAGCTGCTCTGATCCAAAGCCAGGAGCCAAGAGCTTCTTCCAGGTCTCCCACATGGGTTCAGTGGCCCAAGGACTTGGGCCATCTTTTACTGCTTTCCCAGGCCATTGCAGAGAGCTTGATCAGAAGTGGGACAGCCAGGATGCAAACCGGTGGCCATTTGGGATGCTGGCAGTGCAGGTGGTGGCTTTACCCACTATGCCACAACACCGACCCCAAGACTTTGCCGGTTCATTCCCCCAAATTGCCACAACAGCCAGTTCTGGATCAGGTCAAAGCAAGGAGCCAATGACTATCTGGGTCTCCCATATAGGTGTTAGGGGCCCAAGGACCTCGGCCATCCTCCACTGCCTTCTCAGGCACATTAGCAGGAAACTAGATTTGTGCCCTAATCTAGCTAATACGGTACCTAATCCCTGATATGGGATGCTGGTGTCACAAGCAGCAGCTTAACCCATTTTGTCACAATGCTAGCCTCTTAATTCTTCTTCGAGGGTAGTCTCACAACGTTTTCATATCTCCCATAATATTGCCTTTTTTGAAAATTTTAGACCAGTTGTTTTATAGAATGTCCCTAAGTTTGAGGTCATCACTGTCTCCTCATGCCCATATTCAGGTTATGCCTCTCTAGCCAAGTGATTTTGTGATGCTTTTGGGAATCAAATCTGCAGAGCTGACATTAATCTGCCTATTATTGATAATAAGGGATTCCAACTATTTGGTCAAGGTATTGTCCATTTTCTTCCATTTTTTTCCACTGTACAGTTAATATTTTTCCCCTTGCAATGTGTAAGTGATCTGAAGGTTAGTACTTTGAGAGCATATAAATATCCTCTCTTCATGAAACATACTTCAAGATTTGGTATCCCCTGATAATTCTTACTTCAACAAATCTTTACTATGGTCATTACAAAAGGGGTAATTTCCTAACCCTACCAGTCTTTCCATACTCTCAATGAAAATAAAAGTCTATTCTTGTCCCTTATTTAGTAATAAATTATTAAATATTTTATAATAATTATTTTAAATTATTAAATATTTTATAATAATTATTTTCCATATAATCAATTACAGTCCTAATTTATTTTGATGCTCATTGTCCCAGAATTGGCCAGTTGGAGTCCCTTTTGCTAGATCATGTGGTCATCATATTCTGAGCAATTCTTTACTTTCTGGTGTAACACAATGGTCTAACCACATCTTGTACCTTTTGTGCCACACCCTGGAATAAGTCACTTGAATTTCTTTCCTCTTAGTGGAAAGTAGTATTTAGAAACTGAGATCTAGGCCGGCGCCGCGGCTCACTAGGCTAATCCTCCGCCTAGTGGCGCCGGCACACCGGGTTCTAGTCCCGGTCGGGGCGCCGGAATCTGTCCCGGTTGCCCCTCTTCCAGGCCAGCTCTCTGCTGTGGCCAGGGAGTGCAGTGGAGGATGGCCCAGGTGCTTGGGCCCTGCACCCCATGGGAGGCTAGGAAAAGCACCTGGCTCCTGGCTCCTGCCATCGGATCAGCGCGGTGCGCTGGCCGCGGCGGCCATTGGAGGGTGAACCAACGGCAAAAGGAAGACCTTTCTCTCTGTCTCTCTCTCTCACTGTCCACTCTGCCTGTCAAAAAAAAAAAAAAAAGAAACTGAGATCTGGGTGTTTGGTGTGTTCATTGTCACTGAGCTATTGGAAGGCAACTACTTTATTCCGTATTTAGCCCATTTCTTCTCAAGTACATTTAGAGGATTCTGAGACTTTTTTAAGCTTCAGTCAAGAGGTGACCTGCCACATGATCTTTTGTTTACACTGATAATTTGAAACTTCACATTTTCATCTATTTATAAAGGTAGGCATACTGTGGAGACATCTGTACTTATACCTGCTCCAGTATATTGCCTAAGTATTCTTACTAAGTGACCCCGAACATCCCATACCTTTGTTTACAAGAATGGATCAACTCTAGTCAAAATTTTGGCTAAGATTTGAGATTTAGCTTTGAGAAGAGTTCATCCAGTTACCTTAGCATTCTTCAGTATTAATCCCTTCCGTGGTTATCCAGAACACTTAGGCATTTCCCAGCCTCCATTAATTTACTTTTGGTAACTCAGCGCTTGTTCTTGAGGGACATTCTAATAAACGCACTACTGGTTCAACTCGGGGAAACAGAGTTTGAGTATTTCACAATTTAAAATTGCATGTTAAGCATATCACATTCTTCCTGAGGGCTGAGAAATTCTTTAAATACAGCTCTCAAATCTGCATTTGGTCTGGTTCAAAACTCTATTCTTCCTGTTTTTAAGTGGAATTTCATCTTTATTCTCACCAATACAAGTTCTGATGGGAAAGGAGGTGAGCCTTCTTGAAGGTGTCTACCCCAGGACATTTGCTACACGAAAGTCATAAAAAAGAACCAGAGACCATGACATCAGGTTGGTTCTGGGCAGGGGTGAGCTGGAAAGTATCATTAAGTCTAATTTGGGGACATTGTCACTGCTAGCTTCCTTCTTAGTTCTGTATGAAAAATATTAGCAGAAGACCCAAGAAATCTTTTTTAGAGAAGCATTCAGTCCCAACACAAAAACTGAGCGTGGATGCCCTCAACAAAACATCTGGCTTCCTATTCAGAAACTCATCCAATGGAAGAAAATCCAAAGAAATCATAAAGACTGTAGAAAGACTCTTAGGAAGAAAAGGAAAGCAAAATGATAGCAAGGAGGAATCTTAGGTGAAACACATCTTGTACAGAAAATATTTCAAAAAAAATCAAACAACCATAAATAAAAATCTCAGAGAGAGAAAACATTTGCCTTAGTCTGCTTGGGCTATTGTAACAGGATTCTGTAGACTGAGTGGCTTACCCACCACAGAAACTTGTCTCTCAAAGTTCTGCAGCCTGAGACATTTAAGATCAGGACAGCAGCAGATGAGGGCCTGCTGCCTATTTATGGCAGCCATCTTCTCACTGTGTCCTCAAGTGGCAGAGAGGCCAGGGATCTCTCTGGGGCCTGGTTTATAAGGGCATTAATTACATTCATGAAGTCTCTAATCTTATGACCTAATCACTACCACAGGCAACCTCCAAACACCATCACATTGGGGATTAGGGGGCTTTGGGGTCAGGGGATGGACACAAACATTCAGTTGTGAATATATATACACACAGATACACAGATACAATTTTATAGAAAAGGAATAATCAGAGATGGGCATTTGGCCCAGTGGTTAAGATGCCCATGTTCCATATGGGAGTTCCTGACTTTGATACTTAGCTCTGGTTCCTAACCCCTGCTTTCTGCTAATGCATATCCTGGGAGGCAACAGTGATGGCTTAAGTGCCTGGTTCTTGCCACCTTGTGGGAGACCTAGATTGAGTTCCTGGCTCCTGATATTAGCCATTGGCCTGGAGCCATTGCAGATATTTTCAGAGTGAACCAGTGAATGCAGATTAACTCTCTCTCTCTCTTCATCTAAAAAAAAATTTTTTTTTAAGGAATAAGGGCCAGCGCTGTTGCATAGCAGGTTAAGCTACTGCCTGTGATGCCATCATCCCAAATTGGTATGTTTGAGTCCCAGTTGCTCCACTTCCAATCCAGTTCCCTGCTTATGGCCTGGGAAGGCATCAGAAGCTGACCCAAGTCCTTGGTTTCCTGCACCCATGTGGGAGACCTGGAAGAAGCTCCTGGCTCCTGGCTTCTGCCTGTGACCATCTGGAGAGTGAACCAGCAGACAGAAGATCTCTGTCTCTCCCTCTTTCTCTTGTAACCCAAGAAACAACTATTGGGAATTACAATTTGGATGATTGGTATTAGAAATTAATAGATAGATTTGAAGATATAGAAACAAGAGTATCTTCCAAAATTCAATCAAACAAAAACAGATAAGGAGATTAAAACTTTTAAGGAGGCTGGTGTTGTGGTACAGCAGGTTAGGTGGCAGACTGCAATGCTGGCATCTCATACTGGATTTAATCCAGCTTCCTGCTAATGTACCTGGGAAGTCAGCAGTGGACAGTCCAAAGGTTGGTCCCTGCCACTCACATGGTTCCTGGCTCTTGACTTCAGCATTGCCCAGACCTGGTTTTTGTGGTTATTTGTGGGTTGAACCAGCAGACAGAAGATTTCTCTCTCTCCACCTTTCAAATGAACGAATGAATGAATAAATAAATAATAATAAATCCTTAAAAACTGTAAAGAGACTCAAAGGACTAATATGATAACTAAAGTCATACATTAATTATAATACTTGTAATTCTTTTATGTACTTATCTGTATTTATTTCAAAAACAGAGAGACAGAGACAGACGGCTATCTTCTATCCACTGATTGATTTTCCAAAAGCCTACAATAGCCAGAGGTAGGCCAGCTTGCAGCTCAGAGCCTGGAAGTCAATCTAGGTATCCCACGTGGGTGGCAAGGATCCAACAACTTGCCTACTGCCTCCTAGGGTGTGCTGCATTAGCAGGAAACTAGAATTGGGAGCAGAGCTGGGACTCAAAGCCATGAACTTCATCCAATATGACATGCAGGTTGCATGTGTTCCAAGGGGTTAAGTGGAGTCTTAACCCCTATGTCAAATGTCCTTGCCTGAGTGATTCGGTATATACTGGGTCCAGCATTGTGTACTAGCTGGTTTAGTTGCCACCTGCGTTGCTGGCATTCCATGTTGGCACAGGCTCCACTTCCAATCCAGCTCCCTGATGTACCTGGGAAAGCAGAAGAAAATGGTTGGGCCCCTGCACCCATGTGGGAAACATGGGTGAAGCTCCTGGTTCTGCCAGGTCAAGCCCTGGCTGTTGCAGCCATCTGGGGAGTGAACTAGTGGATGCAAGATCTCTCTCTCTCTTTCTCCCTCCCCCATCCCTACTCTCCCTCTCTCCCTCCCTCTCTCCCTGTGTGTATCTCACTCTTTTTCAGTAACTCTGCCTTTCAAATAAATAAGCAAATCTGTTTTTTAAAAATTGCCCAGTTTAAAAGGATAAAGTGCCCAGCAGAACACATGAAAACGGATATATATGGCGCATTTTAATCAAATTCTAGTATACCAGGGAAAGAGAAGACTTTTTGTTAAAAAAAGATTTACTTATTTATTTGAAAGGCAGATTTACAGAGAGAGAGAGAGAGAGAGAGAGAGAGAAGCTTCTATCTGGTGGTTCACTCCCAAATGGCTGCAACAGCCACAGCTGGGCTGATTCCAAAGCCAGGAACTTTTTCCAAGTCTCCCACGTGGGTGCAGGGGCCCAAGCACTTGGGCTATCCTCTCCTACTTTCCCAGGACCTTAGCAGGGAGCTAGATCAGAAGTGGAGCAGCCAGGACTTGAGCTGGTGCCCATATGGAATGTTGTCACCGCAGGCAGTAGCTTTAGCTGCTATGCCACAGCACTGGTCCCTGATAAGAAGATCGTAAAAGTCTCAGGAGGGTTAAGGAACATATTCTGAATAAAATATGAGAATTAGAATGATACCATGCTTCGTATAGCAGAGAATTGTCTTATTTAGCAAATAAAAATATATGGCATTCAATTGAATTTAACTTTCAGATGAATGAGTAATTATTTCATGTTAAGTTTATCTCAAATACTACATGGGATATACTTAACACTAAAGAAAATTCTTTGTTCACCTTCTCCAAATTTAACTGAGCATCTGCTATGTTATCCGCAATCCTATAGTTCCAACATTGGACCTAACTCCAGGATGAATTTGGAAGAAGACTCACCTTTTTCTTCCTCTAAGAAATAAAAAAAAGCAATAATTAAGAAACAAGAAAATGCCTTTTATCTTTTCAATGGGATTTATTTATTTTTGAGTAAAAGTAGCAAATTTTACATAAATTATTTCCTTAAGAACATTTATTTTGTACAACCATACTAGTATCAAGCAACAGTTATGGAATGTTCCCTGGGTCCACGATACTGAAATTCGTAGTTATTGTAGCATTCTCCTTCTCAAGTTAGAACGTGACCGTGTGCACTGAGGAAGCATGGCTTCACAAGGCAGAGTCCTCACGTGTGCCAACCAGTCATCAAGGCCTCTGGAAGAAGGATGTTTTATCCTTTGTTGACTTACAAAGTGGTATTTTTCTTTTTGTGTGACTACCAAACTCATAGTGTTTTTCAATTTGTTTTTCTTCTGCTACAATAAAAATAAACCAGTAAAAACTAAGCAGTGGCTCTCGGTTCTTCACTGAGATGCTCGCCTGGTCTGTCACATGTACTCTTTCCATGATTTCTCTTCATTAAGCTTTGCTAGCATGCTTACTGCTAAACAAACAAACCAACCAAAAAAAAAAAAAAAAAGGCAGGGTAGCAACATAACCAGCCAAACACATATGATGCTATATCTCATATAGAATGTTTTAGATTTTAGGTGATATTGATGTTTCTATTACACATCTTTTTAATATGCTGTGGACAACAAGGTTATCCTGAAAGTAGACACATTGTTTTAACAATCACAAAAACTTGAGTTTGTTTTTCAGGACTATGTTAGAATAATTTAATATTTAAATGAAAAGATTTTGCTGCTCTCATGTTTTCATATGTCTATTTTATAGATTTTTAGATAACAGAATACTCCTGAAATTTTATTGCTAAAACATTATTACTTGGTTGCACATGATTATCAGATTTTAGGCTGATTTTGCTGCACTTATACTTGTGAAAATTGATTATTTCACTGTTTGCTTTTCCAAACATGTGCTTATTCTAGTGATCTAAAAACTGTAACGGGAGTCCTTGGTAATAATAAATGTACAATGATTGGTTAGAAGGACTAATCTTAGGGGTTGACGATTTTGTTGCTATATGACCTCGACTATTCTGTACAGATAAGTATTTTGTGATAGAAAAATGCATATTTCCAAATAAATCATATGGCATGCTTATTTGGTACGGATTCTCTGGTTCGATGCATCACTGTATTTAGGGTGGAATCTACATGCAGCTTCGTCAGCAAGCTCGTTGCTCCATTGGCAGAGCCCAGTGATGGCACAGGTGTCTTACAGCCTGTCACTGCACACGTCCCTCTGTGCTCACTGCCAGGGAGTTTGCAGATTCTCCAACAAAATCCAATGCTAGATTTAAAACTGAAGATGGTCTGTTTTGGATACCTGTAATACCTAAAAAAAGCAAACGTTAAAAAGGCAAATGTATTAAAGTTTTAGAGTACTTTTAACAGTTGTATGAGTTATTTCTATTTTCTACCACAAATTTGCACCTCAAGTATAAATTGTTAGGAAGATCTGTCCCCATTAAGGTACCTTAGGAATTGGTTTATGATCTATCTGGAAGAATTTCAGCACAGAAAAAAAAAGTATTTTACATTTATATTTATTCCAAGTAACTTTTTTTATAATGATTTTTTAAAAAGATTTATTTATTTATTTATTTGAAAGGCACAGATAAAGAGAGAAAAGGAGAGAGAGAATCTTCCATCTGCTGGCTCACTCCCTAAATGATCTCAACAGCCGGAACTGGGCCAATCTGAAGCCAGGAGCCAGGAGCTTCTTCAGGTCTCCCAAGTGGGTGCAGGGGCCCAAGCACTTGGGCCATACTCCGCTGCCTTCCAGGAGCACCAGCAGGGAGCTGGACTGGAGGTGGTGCAGCAAGGACTCAAACCACAGCCATATGGGAGGCCAGCACTGCAAGTAGAGGCTTAACCTACTATGCCACAGCACCATCATCTCCCACCAGTCATTTTAAGCTATGAACGATTCTCTTTTTTTTTTTTTTTTTCAAAAAGATTTATTTACTTATTTGAAAGGCAGAGTTGCAGAGAGGGAGCGGGGAGAGACAGAGAGAGAGAGAGATCTTCTACCCACTGGTTTATTCCCCAAATGGCCACAACAGCCAGAGCTGGGCTGATCGGAAGCCAGGAGCCAGGAGCTTCTTTTGGTTCATCCAAGTGGGTACAGGGGCCCAAGCACCTGAGCCATCTTCTACTGCTTTCCCAGGCCTTAGAAGAGAGCTGGATTGGAAGTGGAGCAGCCAGGACTTGAACTGACACTCGTGGGGGATGCAAGCATTGCAGGCAGTGGCCTTAACCTACTGTGCCACAACACCAGCCCCAAAAGGTAATTTTTGATCAAATATACTAGAGGATAGTCTAAATTATTTTAATATTTCTTCTATAAAAATACCATAGCAAAACTGCTGTCAAACAAAGAGGCAACAAAATTCTATGCAACCCAGAAAAGTTGGATAAAAATATTGTACAGCTCTTAACAAAAATATTATGCATGAGGAAGTCATTGTCATGCAGCTGGTTGAACTGCTGCTTGGGATACCTGCATTCCTTATCAGAGTGTCAGTTTGAGTCCCAGCTATTCTACTTCCAATCCATCTTCCTCTTATGGTGTCCTGGGTGGCAGCAGATTATGGCTTCAATGCTTGTGTCCCTGCCACACACATGGGAGACCTGGCTGCTGTTCTGCACTCCAGCTTTCAGCCTGGCCCACCCCTGGCTGTGGCATCTATTTGGGGAAATGAACCCACAGATGAAAGAGATTATTATGTCTCTCTCTCTCTTTCTCTCCACTCTGCCTTTTAAGTAGATGAAAATAAACACTTTAAAACCACTGTAATTTTTCCTACAATATGTAATTTAAGAAATTTAACTTAAAAATTCTGCAGTTTTCATCATTTATTTCCTTTTAAATTAATATTCAGAGTTGTACTTTATTATATGTTCACACTTTTGTATTTTTTCCTTTTTTATAAGATATTTATCTGTTTTCATTTTATTTGAAGGACAAAGACAGACACATGAGAGAAATGTTCCATTTACTTGTTCACTCCCCAAATGCCTACAACAGCCATGACTGGGCCAGACTGAAGCCAGGATCCCAGAACTCAGTCCAGGTCTTCCACTTGGGTGGAAGGGATCCAAGTACTTGAGCCGTTATCTGCTGCCTCTAGGATGCACATTAGTAGGAAACTAGTCAGCAGTGAAGCCAGGACATGAGCCAGGCACTCTGATGTGGGATGTGGGCATCCCAAATGGTGTCTTCACTGCTATGCAGAATGCCTGCCCCGCTTCTCCTTATGGAGGTGATTACAAATTCTGCTAAGTTTCAAGTTCTACAAATCCTGATTCTGTCCCTGAGATAGACAGTATTATTATCCTTGTTAAATTGAAGTTTGGAGATGTCAAGTGATTTTTCAAAGTTCACCTGATTTTAAAAAACAGAGCAGGCATTTCAAACCAGACTTTCTGTCCCTAAAACATAAGCTAAATGTGATGGGCAATTTTATTTTATTTTTAAAAGATTTATTTATTTATTATTTGAAAGGCAGAGTTAGAGAGAGAGAGAGAGAGAGAGAGAGATCTTCCATCTGCTGGTTCACTCCCTAAATGGCTGCAACAGTGGAGCTGGGCCCATCTGAAGCCAGGAGCTTCTTCCGGGTTTCCCACGTGGGTGTAGGGCCCAAAGACCTGGAACATCTTCTACTGCTTTCCCAGGCCATAGCAGAGAGCTGGATCAGAAATGGAGCATCTGGGACTTGAACTGGTGCCCATATGGGATGCTGGCACTTCAGGCAGTGGCTTTACCCACTATGCCCAGCGCCAGCCCCGTGATGGTTAATTTTATGTATTAACTTGACTTGGTCCAATACCAGCCAATCTAGATGTTGCTGTCAATTTATTTTTAAACGTGATTAATATTTAAATCAGTACACTTTGAATTAAGCAGCCTCTTTCAATCAGTTGAAAGCCTTAAAAAGACTGAGGAGCCGGAGCAAGAAGGAATTTTGTTTTCAAACTGCCTTTGAGACTCAAGACAAAAATATCAACTCTTCCCCGGGTCTCCAGCCTGCTGGGCTGCCCTGCATTTCTAGACTTGCCAACCCCCAGAACTGCAGGAGCCAATGCAGTAAAATCTGCCTCTCTCTCCCTCTCTCTCTTTCTCTTCCTCCCCCTCCTCTCTCTCTCTCTCTCTCTCTCTCTCACACACACACACACACACACTATTGGTTTTGTTTCTCTAGAAAATCATGCTCAATACAATGAGAAATTCAGAGAACCGGATGCTGCTGTTGGCTCATCATTGTTGCAAGCCATTCGACTTTGACAGTTCACTCAATCCTTTTAGACTTTAGTTTCATTATTTCTAAAATAAAGAAATCATATTATACCAGGGTTTCTCAATGGTGGCACTTACTGATATTTTGGAGCTGTGTGTATCTGCTCCAGGTGAGGCAGTGTGGGTGGGTAGGAGTTGGGGTGGGCCTAGGGGTCGGGAGAACAGTGGACAACTGTGTCCTGAGCATTTTGTAAGATGCTTAGCAGTGTCTCTGACCTCTCCACTAGATGCCAGTAGTACCATCCAGTTGTGATGATCAAAAATATCTCTAAGCATTTCCAAATGTCCCCTAATGGGAGGAAGGGTCAAGTCACCTTCATTTGAGCAACACTGTGTTGTTATAATAAATGCATAAGTAATGCCATGTTAGAGGCAGCTTTGTTAACTTCATGAGAAACTGGTCATTTAGTGGGATGTAGCAGCAGTGATAGCCTAATACACTGTGATTCCTATGAACCAGAAAGATTGGTGCCGTCAAACTCTTGGCAAGCGAGAGCTGCAGGCAACTCGAGGGCAGCCACAGGAATGAAAGAGAAAAGATGAAAAAAAGAGGAGGAATAATTTTCAGTTCTGACCGCAGAGCAATGAGCCTTCACTGTGAAACAGCTGCCCTTTCAAATCCAAGCCACTAGCTGCAATCTGAGCTCAGTACTGGGTGGAGGGCAGAGTCTACCACAGGGACCACAGGTGGGCTCTTCTCAGCCTCTTGGATGCATAGGAACTTGTACACACCTGCGTGGTTTTGCAGTATGTATTGTCTTGCTAATAGCTATTGTAGCACAGTTCTTTCTCCAAAGAAATTTTTTGTGATAGGGCAGGGTCAGGGTATGGTTTGCCTTAATTGGTGCAGTCATCTTTAGGTTCTGTGAAATAAGGTGACCCAGAATAGAATAGCAGCATCCCACTAGATGGTGCTATATCAGACTAATTCATCAAACATGTCTCATTTAGGTTGTAGGAAACCCTGTCTTTCTCACGTTATTTTCCTATGTCATTTTGAAATAATTTGAATTCAGCTATACTTAAATGACACATACTGCGCAATTAAAAAAAATTCCATTTTAGTGTGTGTGTGAGGCAAGGGTAGGGAGTAATGGGTGGGAGAGATGATTTCCTAAGCATTGTAACGTGTTTAGCAATGTCTCTGGCCTCTGTCTCCACATGTGATCGAAAATGCAGGAATTACTAGTCTAAGCAACTTGCCTCTACAAAGCAAAGGTCCAGAAGGCATGAGCATGTATTGTGTTTATACAAAAGGTTTTTCCCTTGCTTCAATGTTAATTAATGCTGCAGAGAAGTGATGTCATAAAACTGCTGTCAAATAAAAGCAAAATATCAACTTTAATTTTCATTTCTTCAACAACCTGCTGGCTTATATAGTCAGAATTTTGTACCTACCCTTGGTAGTCTGAGATATTAAAAAGGCAGAGGTTATGATATTAAATGCTTTGCAGAGTGCTGAGGTATGATAGTATGCTCCTAAAGAGCTGTGTAGCTTGGAGATCTGGTTACACAGCATTTAGAAAGGGAGCCGGACAACTGGGTGACCTCATGTCAAAATGAGAAGTTCTAAGGGCCCATCTAAGCATGATTAAAAACTTGTGAAATTCACAATCTACTGAAGTTTATAGTCATTTGGGGGAAAAAAGGATGCAAATATACTTACTGTTTGTAACTCCTTAGTTCAGTCTACTAGTATGTATGAGCCAGGGAAAGAATCCCATCACAGTTGTTAAAGATAGTATTTTTAAAAAGAAGAGAAACTGGGCCGGCGCCGTGGCTCACTAGGCTAATCCTCCGCCTAGCGGCGCAGGCACACCAGGTTCTAGTCCCGGTTGGGGTGCCGGATTCTGTCCCGGTTGCCCCTCTTCCAGGCCAGCTCTCTGCTGTGGCCAGGGAGTGCAGTGGAGGATGGCCTAGGTGCTTGGGCCCTGCACCCCATGGGAGACCAGGAAAAGCACCTGGCTCCTGGCTCCTGCCATCGGATCAGCGCGGTGCGCAGGCCGCAGCACGCTGGCCGCGGCGGCCATTGGAGGGTGAACCAACAGAAAAAAGGAAGACCTTTCTCTCTGTCTCTCTCTCTCACTGTCCACTCTGCCTGTCAAAAAAATAAAAAAAAAAAATAAGAGAAACTACTGTAAATTCTCAACAGAGCTGGACATACTTGTACAGCAAAATAGATAAGGGATCCTCAAGCAGGATGAAAGTGCTAATCCTCAATGGGTAGGGAATGGGGATGAGTTAGTGTATTAAATATAATTCAACATTAAATTTAAAACCCAGTCAGTGGCTCTGCTCCATTCCAGCTTCATGCTGATGTACACCTTTGGAGGGAGCAGGTGACGGCTCAGATGTTGGGTCCCTGCCACACACATGGGAGATCTGGACTGAGTTCTAGACTTCTGGCTTTGGCCCTTGGCCTGGCACTGTTGTTGGATGGAACTAGTGGATGGAACATCTCTCTCTGTCTCTCTCTCTCTCTCTCCCCTCCCCCTTTCCCCCTCCCTCTCCAATAAATATACAAAAATTTAAATATGGTCAGAAGAAATAGAGAGTAGTAAAATAGTGTGAAAGGGGACTAGAATTATGCAGAGAATAAGCAAAGTAAAAGTCAAAAGTAGAAAAGAGGCCGGCGCCGTGGCTCACTAGGCTAACCCTCTGCTTGCAGCACTGGCACCCCAGGTTCTAGTCCCTGTCGGGGCATCAGATTCTGTCCCGGTTGCTCCTCTTCCAGTCCAGCTCTCTGCTGTGGCCTGGGAAGGCAGTGGAGGATGGCCCAGGTCCTTGGGCCCTGCACCCGCATGGGAGGCCAGGAGGAGGCACTTGGCTCCTGGCTTTGGATCGGCGTAGCGGTCTGCAGCGCGCTGGCTGTAGCAGCCATCTGGGGGGTGAACCAACAGAAAAAAGGAAGACCTTTCTCTCTGTTTCTTTTTCTCTCACTGTCTAACCCTGCCTGTCAAAAAAAAAAAAAAAAAGTAGAAAAGAATAAAATGGTAGAGAAAAAGGGACACCCAGTGGAATTTACTCTCATGAGTCACCTTTATGTCTCTATTAATCAATGAAATTATTAATAACACAATCATATGTATTTTTCATCAAAATAATGAAAAAAGAACAAGGTAAGGACAAACCAATGCACCAGGATGTTGCGTTGCTAAAGGAAGCATAAAATTCCACTTCACAGTTTTACCTGAGGCCAACCCTGATTATAAAGTGTATTTTCTTCAAAACTTACACTAAAAATATTTTTTCTTGAGGGCTGGTATTGTGGCATAGTGGGTAAAGCCACTGCTTGTGGTAGTATCCCTTATGGGCGCTGGTTTGAGTCCTGGCTGCTCCACTTGTGATCTGTCTCTGTGCTAATGTGCCTGGGAAAGCAGCGGAAGATGGCCCAAGTGCTTGGGCCCCTGCACCCACTTGGGAGACCTTGAAGAAGCTCCTGGCTACTGGCTTCAGATCCATCTCCGTGGCCATTTGGGGAGTGGACCAGCAGATCGAAGAAACCTCTCTCTGTCTCTCCCACTTTCTCTATAACTGCTTTTCAGATAAATAAATAAATCTAAAAAAATAAATACTTCTTAGTGTAATTCACATATCTTAGCAAAAATCCATATTGAACTATCACAACTGATTCAAGATTTAAAACCAGTGAGAAACAGGACAGGTGTTTGATGCAGAGCTAGATACCACATAGGAAACCCACACCCCATATTGGAGTGCTTGGGCTTGAATCCCAGCTCTGCTTCCAATTCCAGTTTTCTGCTGATACACAACCTGGGAGATACCACGTGACAGTGGATACCTGCCACTCATGTGGAAGACCCAGATTGAGTTCTGGGCTCCTGGCTTCATTTTGGCCCAAGTCCTAGCTTTTTGGGGGATTTGGGGAGTGAACCAGAGGATGGAAGATATCTCTGTGTCTATCTGTCTTTCTCTCTCTGCCTTAAAAGTAAAACTAAACAAGTGATTTTTAAAAATAAGAACAATGTGAAGCAGCATGGAGGATGGTGGAGGAGACCCCTCAATACTTGTGGCCAGTAGTTGGTGTATGTGTCAGGCCACTGTCCAGAGCTATAAATTCAGTCTCATGGATGTATCAGAGATTCCCCAAGGATCTGAATCTCCTCTGTTCTAAAGCCCTTCCTAAATTTTCATGTGTCCCTCCTTTGGCTTCTTTGTAACCCTAGGCCCAAGTTAACATGTGTACTGTGAAGAAAACTTTCTAAATAAAACACATTTGGTGAACACTAACTACTAAATGGCCTTTGTAGAGATTTCTGGTGCACATGGGCATATTAAAAGCATTCAAAAATATCTGAGAGGTTCTGTGTAAGGAAAACCTATGTGACTGAACTCATGATTTCTCAAACTTAAATCTCTTTCCCAGTCCCACCATTCCCTTCAGTAACACTTTTGGCACTTCACAGGCCACTAAATACACTAGTAGCATATTTAGAAAAGCATTTCAACAGATAAAAATATTACAGTATTTTCTTGCCACACTGAGAGGGTTGTGAAGATTTAAATGACTTACCAAAATGATCTACTTAATATCCTGAGAGTTAAGATTTTTGCTTAAATTTGGCTTCTTGGTACAGTTGTTTAGCTTTTGCCCTATCATTCTCCTAATTGAAACATCATCTGTATTGGGAAATAACTGTTTTGTTACACCTGTAAAAAAATACCAACAAAATACTCGATGAGGACTTTGCATCTTAAGATATGAATTAAGGTAAAACATCAAGCATTCTACATTAAAATTTCACACCCATTTTACAAAAGTAGCTCAAATGCCTATGATACGTTTAACAAGTGAATATCTAAGAAGGTCTCTCACAGCCAAGCAGGAGATACCAGAAAGTCTCTATTATAAACTGAGAGCATACACATTTATCCTTCTGAAGCACCTCAACTTTAACACTACTACTTGCTATGAACTCTAAATCTTTCTCAAAAATAGTAGACATATATTTTCATCCATTCTTTACTTCAGTTGAAACAAGTAGATTGTGACTGATCCTTTTCTAATTAAAAAATGATACATGTAGAGCTTGGGTTCAGAGAATCCCTAAATTTTTTGGATGTTTTAAAAAATTAGTTGGATAATCTAGAGGATTTTATTTAAGGAGATTCATTAACTTAAAAACCATAAATAAGATAATCAAGTTGACCTCTGTCTTTCTAGAATAAGTGATGAGGAGTATAATTAAGATAAGAAAGAGAAAACAAGATATAAGCAGTTATTCAAATTTTATTTTAAAGAATTTTGAAGATTTACTTTCTAAAGTTATAAATTATATTAATTCAAAATTTAATTTCATTTTAACAATCAATGTAAAGTTTCTCTATTTTTTCCCACATTTAAATAATGCTTTAGACTATCCTAAGGGTTTTCTCTGATAAAAAGAAAAAAAGCTGACAAAAAGACCATAAAAAATCATGACCTGAATGATAACATAATTTCAAACTCATGTGACAATATAATGCAATGGTATTATCACCTATGATTTCTTGAACTTCATTCTGATTCATGGCTGGTTTTACAGCTTTGTCCCTGGAAGTAGAAGATTTTGCCCCTGTTAGGCTGTGTGTAGCCATATATTCATTTGTGTAAAGTACTTGCATTAAATCATTAATAAACTTCTGAGGCTTGCTCTTATTACACCGGGCAATCTGCCATTTTTCAATCTTGAACTAAAAAATAAAAAAAAATTGAAATTAGAAAACTAAAAGTGACATCTGGAGAAATATATTTATAAATATATTCGAATCAAGACCTATCAGAAAACAATGTAAACATTCTTTAAGGTGATATTTTATACCTTTGTTAAAGATTTATTTTATTTTATTTCGAAGGCAGAGTTACAGAGAGAGAGAGGGATAGACAAAGAGAGAGGGAGAGACAGAGTGAGAGCAAGAGTGAGAGTGAGAGATAGAGATCTTCCATTCATTGATTCACTCCCCAAATGGCTGCAATGGCCGAGGTTGAGCCCATCCAAAGGCAGGAGCCAGGAGCTTATTTTTGGTCTCCCATGTGGGTGCAGAACCCCAAGCACTTGGGCCATCTTCTGCTGTTTTTCCAGGTGCATTAGCAACAAGCTGGGTCAGAAGTGGAGTAGCCGAGACTTGAACCAATGCCCAATATGGGATGCTGGCACCACGGGTGGCAGCTTTATGGTGGCAGCATTACTGGCTATGCCACAGTGCTGGTCCCTATGTATTATACTTTTAATACATTCAGGGATTAGAGTTGAATCCTATCTTTGAGGTAATTCTCAATATTTATTAGGGATTTACTACAGGGCCTAAACAAATTCTTGATATGTCATCTAGATCTGGTGCTTTAAGGATTAGTCCTGTCCTCAACATTTCATACTATGTGTGGTAGACACAATAACAGCCCCTTGAAGATGTCTACTTCCCACTCCCTGGAAGCTATGGATGTGCTACCTCACAGAGCAAAAACAATTTTGTAGATGGGATTAAAGTTAAGTACCTTTACATGGAAGATTAGCCTGGCTTAGCTAAGTGGGTCCAATCTAATCACACAAGTCCTCAAAGGCAGAAGGGGGAGGCAGAAGAGAAAGAAAAGAGAGAGAAGAAAAGATTTGAAGAGAGGGACTTGACAGGCTATTGCTGGCTTTGATGAATGAGGAAGTGGGTCACAAACCAAAGAATGCAATCACCTCTAGAAGTGAGAATGACCTTCAGTTCACCGTCAGCAAGAAAATGGAGAATTCCACTCTACAACCACAAGAAATTGAATGCTACCACAGCTTTAATGAGCATGAAAGCGAGTCTCCCCTAGAGACTCTAGAAAGGAAAGCACCTGCTGATTTCAGTCTAGTGAGAACTGTACAGACTTCTGACCTAGAGAGCTCTCAGATAATAAGTTTGTGTTATTTGAAATCAGTAAGTGGTAATCTGTTACATAGCAACAGGAAGCTTTTTCACTAAGATTCAAATATTCTGAATGCTAGATTGCTAGTATTTAATTATTGCTTTTGAAGATGTATTTTCCTGGACTGATAACTAATTCTAACAAAACTCTTCTTCTGAGCTTCTGTTTTTTCATTAAGAAAAACTGGGGAAACCAGAAAAAGAATTGTGTTCAGTCAGCATGCAGAGTCTGACATTTACCTTCTCATTGATGTAACTTTCATAGCCTTAATGCATAGGTCCTATCACTGGCTTAAGAATTATATAGTTTAATAATTTGAACTCTGTCCACAGTTTTCTTCAGTTTCTAAAGTAGGCATTTGTTTCACAAATATCAATTTTTATTATAAAAATAAAAGAATTTAATGCAACAGGAGTATTACGGGTGTGAGCTAAATTTACCTAAAGCTAATGATAGAACAATGACCATTTCTACTCTTATTTTAATTTTTGTGTTTAACTGTACCCCAGAGGATCACAGGACAGGTGTTCCAACTAACCTGTTTCTCATCAACATGATGCTCTTCTTCTGCCTTCAAGGAAATGGGTGAACTAGAATTAGAGTTAGAATTACTGCATGTTGAGGCGAATGAATCTGGTGAGGAGTTGTTTGTTGCTCTCCAGAGGGTGGCAGCAGTCGTAGACATGGTTCCTCCACCCTTAAGCAGGGCCTCCGCCATCCCAACCAATTCTTCAAACTGAGTGACGGCCTGTGGTAGCACTAAAATGGTAAGAAAAAGTAATACTTTATAAATACAGTTATAACAGGTGCATATTTGTTGTAGATGTATACATAGAAGTATGTGTAACAAATGATAACATTTGCTACCTTTGGAAAAGAAACATGCTGTTTGGAACATACTTTTCATCAAATAATACTTGCTTGACAATAAATCAATTTAAAAGAATTTGGTTATTGCATTTAGATTTATAAGCACTACTTTGAAACTAAAAGGATGTTTTTAAAAGTTTACTATTATTTCAGGACATACTTCAGGGCAGTTGTTATCAAAACAGCATGGTATTGGTACAGAAACAGATGGATAGACCAATGGAACAGAATAGAAACACCAGAAATCAATCCACACATCTACAGCCAGCTTATATTTGATCAAGGATCCAAAACCAATCCCTGGAGTAAGGACAGTCTATTCAATAAATGGTGCTGGGAAAATTGGATTTCCACGTGCAGAATCATGAAGCAAAACCCCTACCTTACACCTTACACAAAAATTCACTCAACGTGGATTAAAGACTTAAATCTACAACCTGACACCATCAAATTATTAGAGAGCATTGGAGAAACCCTGCAAGATATAGTACTGGCAAAGACTTCTTGGAAAAGACCCCAGAAGCATAGGCAGTCAAAGCCAAAATTAACATTTGGGATTGCATCAAATTGAGAAGTTTCTGTACTTCAAAAGATACAGTCAGGAAAGTGAAGAGACAACCAACAGAATGGGAAAAAATATTTGCAAACTATGCTACAGATAAAGGGTTAATAACCAGAATCTACAAAGTGATCAAGAAACTCCACAACATCAAAACAAACAACCCACTTAAGAGATGGGCCAAGGACCTCAATAGACATTTTTCAAAAGAGGAAATCCAAAGGGCCAACAGACACATGAAAAAATGTTCAAGATCACTAGCAATCAGGGAAATGCAAATCAAAACCACAGTGAGGTTTCACCTCACCCCAGTTAGAATGGCTCACATGCAGAAATCTACCAACAATAGATGATGGAGAGGATGTGGGGAAAAAGGGACACTAACCCACTGTTGGTGGGAATGCAAACTGGTTAAGCCACTATGGAGTCTGTCTGGAGATTCCTCAGAAACCTGAATATAACCCTACCATACAACCCAGCCACACCACTCCTTGGAATTTACCCAAAGGAAATTAAAATGGCAAACAAACAAGCTGTCTGCACATTAATGTTTATTGCAGCTCAATTCCCAATAGCTAAGACCTGGAACCAACCCAAATGCCCATCAATGGTAGACTGGATAAAGAAATTATGGGACATGTACTCTGTAGAATACTATACTGCAGTCAAAAACAATGAAACCGGTCATTTGCAACAAGATGGAGGAATCTGGAAAACATTATACTGAGTGAATTAAGCCAGTCCCAAAGGGACAAATATCATATGTTCTCCCAGATTGGCGACAACTAACTGAGCACCAAAGGGGAAACCTGTTGAAGTGAAATGGACCCTATGAGAAACAGTGACTTGATCAGCCCTGGTCCTGACTGTTGATGTACAATGTAATACTTTATCCCTTTTAGTATTTGTACTGAAACAGTATTTTACACTTTGTGTTTCTGTGTGGGTGCAAACTGATGAAATCTTTACTTAACATATACTAAATCAATCTCTGTATATAAAGATAATTGAAAATGAATCTTGATGTGAATGGAATGGGAGAGGGAGCGTGAGATGGGAGGAGTGCGAGTGGGAGGGAAAATATGGGGCAGGGGAAGCCATTGTAATCCATAAACTGTACTTTGGAAATTTATATTTACTAAATAAAAGTTAAAAAAAAGTTTACTATTATTTCTAATGACGAGCAATGCTATTTGAAGGTGTTGAATCTCTTGTTTGGAGACATTACTGATTCTATAACCAGTCACCTTCTGGCAGCTCACATTAGGCTAGTTTAAGTGCCAGGATTTAAAATTAGCCATTTCTCACAGATTAAAT
The DNA here is from genome assembly GCF_051225735.1 of Oryctolagus cuniculus. Lineage (NCBI taxonomy): Eukaryota > Metazoa > Chordata > Mammalia > Lagomorpha > Leporidae > Oryctolagus > Oryctolagus cuniculus. The sequence goes on from NC_142871.1 coordinate 112,401,801, forward strand.
GAATTTTCTGCAGCTGTTGTGTATGGTTTACCAGGGAGTCAAATTCCATCAAATTAGTAAAGACATGTTTTGGTAATCAACTGAACACTCTCTTCGTTCTTTTTGTTTTTTAATGGAAACTTACACATTCAAAGTTTTCATGCCTCCATGTATAATAGTCTCCTCTGTTGTTATATCTAGTTTGTTTCCTAAAGATAAATAACATGTTGTTGGAGTTGGAAGAGACCTTGAACCCTGTCTAATTCAATTCCTCACTTGATGTTTGAGGGCACCGCCAGCTGAAAGGGGAAAAGACTCTGTACCCTTTTTTTTTTTTTACTTCTCTGAAGCATATTATTGAGATACAATCTTTAGAATAATTGTTGGCAAGTTGAAATTAGTACATCTGGTATATATTAATAGGAAAAACTACTAAAGAAGAAAATTTTATTTTCTAGGTTTTTTTCAATAAATATTTATGAAGCTCCTGTCATTTGTCAGAGTCTTATTCCATCAGTAGTTATTTATTAAGCATTTAATAAATTTATCTATCATTTACTCTTATCAGGTACTGTTTTGAAACCTTTAGTGATATTCCCTCAAATCCTCATTGCAACTTTCTGAAATAGGTGTTATCATCACCCCAATTTATAGATGAAGTCAGTTAGGCAAAGTCGTTAAATAACTTGTCAGGGGCCACCTAGTTAATGAAAAGAAAAACTAAGATTCAAATTCAGAGCATCTGGCTCCCAAGACCAGGTTATGTAGAATAGAAACATTTACCAACCACTAAGCTAGGTGCTTGGGATAAAACTAGGAGCAAAACCAGACAGAATCCATGTGCTTTTGGAGCTAGAGTCTGAGGGATGAATGGACAGGAGGACATGATTCACCTAACCATACTGTGTAGTAAGAATTTTGTCCTTCTCCAAGACAGACCTGGTCTTGGTCCCAGCTCATGGGAGGTAACATCTAAACTCCTGGGAGGCAGGTATTTGGCCCAGCAGTGAAGCTGCCCCTTGGGATGTCACATCACATATTGGAGTGCCTGGGTTCAAGTCCCAGCTCCACCCCCTATTCCAGCTTCTTGGTAATGTGTATCCTGGGAGGCAGTGGTGGTGGCTCAAGTAGTTGTACCCCTGTTGCCCATATGGGGGACCTGAATTGAGTTACAGGCTCCTGGTTTTGGCTTGGCAGAGGTTCAACCATACAGGAGTTTGGAGGAGTGAACCAGTTGATGGGCACTCTGGCCATAGTGAGCAGTAAGCCCCTGGGACCACACCTGATAGTTTATGCTTATGAGATGACTCTGCTTGGGGCTAGTCACACTGAATAGTCTGAGGGTGGAAGGTGGCCACAGCCAGAAATCCAGGAAAACCAACTATATGACCTAGAGTCTGTTCAATCATATGAGAAACCAATCACTCACATCTAAGTAATGTTGCCTCAATAAAAACTTTGGACAATGGAGCCCGGTGAGCTTCCTGAATGGATGCTACTCAGTGCTTATTGTCACACACAGATGCTAAGAGGGTAAGGGATCCTGAGGACAACATAGTTTCATATTTAGAAACCTCCCAGACTGTACTGTCTTTATCTAGCAGATTCTAATTTGTATCCTTTCCCTGTAATAAGCACAACAAAGAATATAATCAGTTTCAGTGAGTTCTGTGAGTTTTTCTAGAAAATTATTAAAAGAGTGGTTTTATTTGAGAGGGAGAGTGATAGAGGGAAAACAGAAAGAGAAGGAGGGAGGGAGAAAGTTTCCATCTATTGATTCACTCCCCAAATGCCTGGGAACTAGGAACTCAGTCCAGGTCTCCCACATGTGTAACAGGGACCCAACTACTTGAGCTGCCTCCCAGGGTCCACATGGGCAGGAAGCTGGATTCCAGAATAGAGCTGACACTTGAACCCAAGCACTCTGATATGGGAAGTGGGTGTCCTTAGTGGTATCTTAAGCACGTTAAACGCATGGTATCTGTTCCCTGAATTTCATGTAGATGGGTAGTTAGATCTGAGGGCTTCATCATATTCAGGTAGTCTTTTAATTTCTATCAGGTGGCGTAATGCATGGTCAGCTTTTTTGCGATATTAGTGGCCAGTGATGATCACCTCTTAGATTCATTACATGTTAAGGGGTTGCCAAAAGTTGCTATTTGAATTCTTTTCTTTATTTATTAGCAGAAATTCTTCTGTAAAGTGAAACTTCCTCTCACCAACTATTGGGTTATCCAGAGGTACATTCCATATAGTAATGACAGGATAAATGCTTGAGGGGTTATTTTGGTTTCTATTTGTCAGTTTCCAAAATTAGTTGATTCTTTCAGATAATAATTATGTTTTTGCTTTAAAAATATCACTATGAAGTCATACTTTAAACAAACATTGGCCCCTATCATTCTTTTTGATGCTGTTTTTGAAGCGCCAGTCGGTAGAAGCTCTTCTAGTTGACACAGTTGTTTATAATTAATGTGAACAGATTCTTTTCCTTTTCCTTTAGGAATACAGCTGCCAACTTCTGATATATAAAAAACTTTTTTTCAAAGGTAGGTATTAGATATTGGGCTCCTATTATGTACTAGGCATTTGTTATTTTTTAAAGAAGTCTTTAATGAAAAACAGCAGCCCTCTACCCTACCATTAACCACTGTTGGTTACGGCTCCTACAGGTCTCCATTTACAATTCATTTACTTGTTTCTCCAGGTATTTACCTTCATAGTCTTAAATAATAATAGGAAAATACAATTATTTCTTGATTGTTTTAAGATTCAATTCTTTACTGACTTAGAACTGTGTGGTATGAGAATGTAGCTCTTGTTCCACTCCTCTACCAACCACACAGAAATATTAAGCACCCAGCACTCACATGTAAACATACACACACTTTTCTTTTTTTTTTTTTTTTTTTTTTTTTACAGGCAGAGTGGACAGTGAGAGAGAGAGAGACAGAGAGAAAGGTCTTCCTTTTGCCGTTGGTTCACCCTCCAATGGCCGCCGCGGCCGGCGCGCTGCGGCTGGCGCACCGCGGCTGGCGCACCGCACTGATCTGATGGCAGGAGCCAGGAGCCAGGTGCTTTTCCTGGTCTCCCATGGGGTGCAGGGCCCAAGCACTTGGGCCATCCTCCACTGCACTCCCTGGCCACAGCAGAGAGCTGGCCTGGAAGAGGGGCAACCGGGACAGAATCCGGCGCCCCGACCGGGACTAGAACCCGGTGTGCCGGCGCCGCTAGGCGGAGGATTAGCCTAGTGAGCCGCGGCGCCGGCCCAACATACACACGCTTTTCTCCATTTCCCTCATCCTGTGTATTCTAACAGGATTGCTATTCAGTAAATATTGTGCTTACATTATGATAGCAATGTGAACTTTATTCATGATTCCTTTCATTTAAAACATGACTTTGTACCTTGTAGTTAAAAATTGTCTCCTTTTTTTTTTAGTTGGTTTATTACTTTTTTCAACTGTTTCTTTCAGTAACATGTCTCAACTTCCCACCAGAGATGGAAAACATTTTTCCAGTGTGTTGTGTATAACCTGCGATCAATCAATTGCATGTTTCTCTCAGTGATGGCTCTTCTGCAGCCCTCCAGAAACAGACTACCTGAGAGGTGACCACATACTTGTCACCCTAGGGCTCCACTTCAGTACCGCTCTGTGCGACCTCCCTGTGTCACTCCTGAAATGGATCACCTGTTTTCTAGGTAGCATTTCTTTCTCTTTCTAGGCTTACTGTCTCATTTTGAAGGAACACATCCTACACGAGCTTCTGAAAAAGAAAACCTGGGAAGTCCATTTTTGAGATTTTGTGTGACAATACTTTTATTCTACTCTTATCCTTGGCTGACACTTTCAGTGAGTTCAGAGCTCTAGGCTTAAACCATTTTCCCACAGAAACTTGAAGGCATTTTGCTTACGTATGTAGGAACTTACAATATTGGTGATGAAAAGCCCAATACTGTTCTGATTCCCAGTCCTTAGCGTGTGATGTGTTTGTTCTGAAACTCTGAGTCATCCTTTTGCTTGGGGGGGGTTCCCTGGAATTTCACAATGGTATGCCTTGTACAGTCTTCTTTTTTCTTTCTTTCTTTCTTTATATTGGGCTTTTGGTGGTACTTTCTTATTTAATGAAACTTTTATTTACTTGTCTATTTTGTTCATTCATCTTCTCAGGTAGTTAGGACAGTGCCTCACATATCCTAGGGACTTTAAAAATATTTATTGTATGGATAGATGCATGAATGAACACTGAAGCAGCACCTGGCAGTTACTGAATTTTCTGGTTGCCTGAAGAACAGCCAATGGCCGACTTTACTAGTTAGCTTCTATGGTTCCCATCCAATGTGTGTGTACTGGCTGGAGGAAGCAGAGGCAGAAATATTAGATATATCATAGTTTATATGGAGGGGCCGATGCTGTGGCATAGCAGGTAAAAGCTGCTGCCTGCAGTGCTGGTATCCCATATAGGTGCTGGTTTGAGTCCCGGCTGCTCCATTTCCGATCCAGCTCTCTGCTATGGCCTGGGAAAGCAGTAGAAGATGGCCCAAGTGCTTGGACCCCTGCACCCACATGGGAGACCCGGAAGAAGCTCCTGGCTCCTGGTTTCAGATCAGCACAGCTTTGGCCATTGCAGCCAATTGGGGAGTGAACCAGTGGATGGAAGACCTCTCTCTCTCTCTCTCTCTCTCTGCTTCTCCTTCTCTCTGTGTGTAACTCTAACTTTTAAATAAATACATAAATCTTTAAAAAATAGATTATATGGAGTTGTGAGTGCCAAAGAAGAAGAAAAGCAGAGGAGGAGGGCTAAAAAGACATGGGGAGGACTGAACTTGAAATATTAGATGGGATGAAGAGGTCAGGAGAAAGATGAAGACTCAAATTAAGTGAGGGTGTAAGCCATGTGGATATCTAGAGGAAGAACTTCTAGGCACAGGATACAGCAAGTACAAAGATGCTGAAGTTAAGTTCATGCCAGATGTCTTGAAAGATCGAATAAATGGTCCAATGTGGCTGGGTCACAGAGAAGGAGAAAAGCAGGCCAGAGAGGGAGGGGGTGGGGTGGGGTGGGAGGAGCTAGATCATACACAGATCCATAGATCATATAAAGGACTTCATTTCTATATCTTGTTTTGTATTTGAAAGGCAGAAAGAGAGAGAGAGAGAGAGAGAGAGAGAGAGAGAAAGATACACCCAACATCCACTGATTCACTTTGTAAACACTAGTAACAAGTGGGGCTGGGCCAAGTTGAAGCCAGGAACCTAGAACTCAATCCAGGTCTCCCACATGAGTTGCAGGGTCCTCAACTCCTTGAGCCATTACCAGGCAGCTGGATGGGAAGCAGAGTGGGGAATTTGAACCCAGGCATTCTCAAAATGCCTATAAAAGCCAGAATTGGGCCTGGCCACAGCCTGGAGCTGGAACTCAATCTGGTTCTCCCACATGAGTGACAGTGACCCAAGTACTTGATGAACCAAATAGACCTCCAACAATATAGGAGGGAAACTGGTAAAAGTGGTATCTTGGAAACCAAGCAAAGAACTTTTTCAAGGAAGGAGTTTCCCAAATGTGTCAAAATGTTGGTAACAGGGCATGTAAGATGTCAATTGATAAATGAACACTGGGATTAGAAACCTGGAACATCATGAGTTGACCTGTGTCCCTCCAAAAACTTATGGAGTCCTAACCACTGGTACTTCAGAATGTGACCTTATTTGGAGGTTTTTTTAAAACAGATATAATAAAACTGAAATGAGGTCATTAGGATGAACCCTAATACAACATGACTGGTGTTCTTATGAGGAGGGAGTTTAGACATAGAGAGAGACAAGCACACAGGAAGACCACCATGGGAAGATTGAAGTTAATGCTACCTTGAGGTCAAGGTACAACCAGAAGCTAGCAGACATGCCTGAACAGGTTCTTCCCAAGCTTCAGGGAGAGTTTGGCCCTGCTGACACCTTGACTTTGGAATTCTAGCCTCCAGAACTGCAAGGAAATCAGTTTCTGTTGTTTAAGCCACAAGTTTGTTTACATTGTCACTGCAGCCCTAGCAAATTAAGACATGGAGGTAACTAAAGATTATGAGAAAGTAAATTACAGTAGGATTCAACGTCTTGACTGCAGAGGGATCCAGAGAGAGAGTAATAGGGGGGAATAGAGGAGAGGGTGTATAGTCAAGTCTTTTAGGGAATTTCTCTATAAAAGGAGAAGATAAATAGGGCCAAAGACAGAGAAGCAAATGGCATGAAAGGGGTCTTTGTTTTGAATTGTTTTTTCAAGGATTTACTTATTTATTTGAAAGTCAGAATTACACACAGAGAGAGGGAGAGGCAGAGAGATCTTTTATCTGCAGGTTCACTCCCTAAATGGCTGCAATGGCCAGGGCTGAGCCAGGCCAAAGCCAGGAGCCAAGAGCTTTATCCAGGTCTCTCACATGGGTGCAAGGGTCCAAGAGCTTGGGCCTCCACTGCTTTCCCAGGGAGGGAAATATACACACTAATGAATGACTCATTAGAGAAGGAAAACTTGATCTTGCTAGAGAATGGGGCAATATTGCTGGAGCAATGCCTTCGATTATCTGAAAAGATAAGGGATCTGGTATATTGATGGTAAATGACTATCCACAAAAAGGGGCATTCATGGGTAACAGGACCATGGGAGCATGGAGATGATAGTCTCTTCCTATCCACCACTTTCTCAATGAAGAGAAATCAATTGAGAGTGAGGACAAGGGAGGAGGCATTGGGAGTTGACAGAGAGGAGAAAATGAAATCATAGTTGAGAGCGTAGGAAAGAGAAGAAACTGGTTATAGTAAGAGACTCTTTTCATATGCTATTGAACTTGATGTGGTACTGTTCATTTGGGATTTTCTCATCAATTTTATAACAAGAATTGGTCTGGGTCCAGTGCTGTGGCACAGCGGGTTGAAGCCCCGGCCTGAAGTACCGGAGTCCTGCATGGGCGCCAGTTCTGGTCCAGGCTACTCCTCTTCCGATCCAGCTCTCTGCTGTGGCCTGGGAAAGCAGTAGAAGATGGCCCAAGTCCTTGGGCCCCTACACCCATTTTGGAGACCCAGATGAGACTCCTGGCTCCTGGCTTCGGATCGGTACAGCTCCGGCCATTGCGGCCATCTGGGGAGTGAACCAGCGGATGGAAGACCTCTTTCTCTCTCTGTCTCTACCTCTCTCTGTCACTCTGTCTTTCAAATAAATAAAATAAATCTTACAAAAATAAATAAAATAAATAAATAAAAAGAATTGGTCTATAATTTTCTTTTTTTTTGAAAATTTCTATGTCAGCTTCTATGTCAATAAAACCAGAGATAGTATCAATAGTCTGTACCGTTACTGAGAGCTCCTCTTGCTCAGGCACTAGGTAAAGCAGTTCTAACTATCTTTTTTACTTCTTAAAGGGAAATGATATATCACCCCCATTGTAAAGATGAAGAAACTGACACCAGGGTGAGGGCACAGTGAAGTGAACCAAAGTTGCAAAGATAGTAAGCAGAATTGGGATTCAAACCAAGGCCTCTCACTCCAAATTCGATGTGCTGAACCAGAAATTTATGCTAACTTTATAAATTAACTTCTCATTTCACTCTAAGTTCTGCAACAGTTTGTATAAAAATGGAATTATCTTTTCTGTGAAAATCATAAAAAATCTCATTAGGAGAAAACAGCTATATTTAAAGAGAAGAAATAAAGAGGTAATGGCATGTGAAAGGAATAACCTTCTTTCAATTTTGTGTTTGGCTATTTCTAATTAAAATCATGAAGACTTTAATAAATATTCTTAGAAAAACACGTGGCCCATTACACTGTCAACTTTGCTGATCCCCATGTTTGATCTCTTATCTTTTCTGCCATGAAACTGGCCTCTATTTCCAGGGCCCTAGGCCCACTGGAGGATGCCAACATGTTAGTCTGGGAGACCACAACACCATTTGGGTCATTTTCCCTTGCTTTCTTTTTCGTACCACTTGTACCCATTCTGTACACATCAGCCAGAGGGATCCATTTTTAAAATGTTCTGTGTCTTTACAGTTGTACAACAGAACACTCTCCAACATGGGATATAATTGTCTAATACTCAGCTATGTAAAATAGGACATGGTCCCCAACTATATATGGGGAGCAAAATTTTTGAAAAAATAAACATTTAAACACAACAGAGGATCCTGTAAAAAAGCTTTATGCCAAACGTTTTCTAATTTGGTTAGATTTTCCTCCTTTAGATGAGTAAGTCTCCAATGGAACTGATTATTTTCCCAAACCACTCCTCCCAACACAAAACTAAAATGTAATAGATGGAATTGTTAGTTCCATTAGTTCCATAATGGATCACAATACACTCTATTTTCTAGAGCTTTCCCTAGCAGACAGGAATAAGTACATCACTAGCTCTTTAACATATTTGCTGTCTTACCAGTCTTTTCCGTCTAGGGCCTAGCACTGTGAGTGTCCTATATTAAATGCTCAACAAATATCAGTTGAACATTATTAATGGGTTCAATATTTGGTATTTTGTAGGAAAATCTAATTTTAAGCAACAAACTACATGTTTCATTAGGAGTGCTTCCATATTTCATTTATATAATTATATGATTTTTATTTTTTTATTTATTTTTTATTTCTTGACAGGCAGAGTGGACAGTGAGAGAGAGAGACAAAGAGAAAGGTCTTCCTTTTTGCCGTTGGTTCACCCTCCAATGGCCGCCGCGGCCGGCGCGCTGCGCTGATCCGATGGCAGGAGCCAGGTACTTATTCTGGTCTCCCATGGGGTGCAGGGCCCAAGCACTTGGGCCATCCTCCACTGCACTCCCGGGCCATAGCAGAGAGCTGGCCTGGAAGGGGGGCAACCGGGACAGAATCTGGCGCCCCAACCGGGACTAGAACCTGGTGTGCCTGCGCCGCAAGGCGGAGGATTAGCCTAGTGAGCCGCAGCGCTGGCCATGATTTTTCTTAAAATGTGATTTTTGAACTCTCTAAGGTACCAATTTTCTTCTTCAATCTTAAGACTGATTTGCAATACTTTTCATTGATCATCTATTTTCCCTTTCATTTAAGTTGTCAGTTTCCTCAAAGCTTACCTTGTAGCATGACCAAAGACTGTCGGAGTCGGCCGTTTTCTTTCCTGGTGTTGGCTAGTTTTTCTTTCAGGTTTTTTATTTTGGCACATAATTCCTCCTTTGACAGTTCTTCTAAAGGTGTTTCATCCTCACTGGAGCTCTCACCGGGCAGAAAGGCATTTCCCGAGTATGGATCTCTCTGAAATTCAAGGCAGGCACAAAAGAAGCTTCACAGCACTTTAACGGTTTAGCCCATGTCCTGTATGCTAAAGGGACTTAATTGGACCTGCACATTCCTGCTCTCATGGGCACTTCTGGCTACTGATCTAGCCCTGGCTTCATCCTCCACCATCTAGAGGGAAGAACAAAATTTCATGCACATGCGCCCCCTGCAGAGTAGATATCAGGATTCTGTCTTCCTGCCTCAATTCAGTGAGAATGAAAAGTAGACCATGAGTACAACAGAGTAGAGCCCACAAGGCCTCCATTCAAATCTGAGTTCCTGTGATGTGCAGCAGCCTGACCCAGAGAAGAATACTTCACCATCTGAACCCGATTTCTTTCATCTATGAATACACAAAGTATTTAATAAAATAGGGAAACCCAACAAGACAACAGGATACACAGGAGCTATTGTCTCTATGGTCCAGCTACAAATAATTAGTAATACAGTATTCAGAAAGACAGCATTTATTAAAAGTCAGGAGGGGAGGGTGTGGAGTCCTAGGGGCCTGAGGGAGCCTTCTGGGGGGCTGGTAATGTTCTAATTTTGGATATGGACATGTGTAGTTTGTGATAATTCATCAAGTGTACTTTTCTGATATGTGAACTCTTCTGTATGTATATTTCCATGCAGTATTTTTAAAAAGTTTATGGAAAGGAAATTTTAAAAAATGACTTATTTATTTTATTGATTTGTGAGGCAGAGAGACAGATGGAACTCTTATCTCATGATTCCTTTTCCAAATGCCAGCAATGGCTGAGGCTGGTTTGGGCCTAAACTGGGAGCCAGGAATGTAACCCCTGGCTTCCATGTAGATGGCAGGAAGCCAACCACCCAAGCTGGCACTTGTTGCCTCCCAGGGTGCACATTAGCAGGAGGCTGGAATTGGGTGGAGCCAGGACTGGAGCTCAGGTGCTTTGGAATGGGTTGTGGCATTCCAAGTGGGGTCCTAACCACTAGACAAAATGCTCATCACCGACAGTTCCCAATTCCTACATCCTAAAGTTTTGTTTTTATGTTTAAATCATGTTTTGAGAATGTGTAAGACCTTTATGAAGGAAGTGAAACATGAATACTGAAAACTATCAAAGATGATCTACATTAATTACAGAGGAACCATATTTATAAATAAGCTGAAACTTCTTTTCGGCCGGAGCCGCCATCTTCCAGTAATTCGCCAAGATGACGAACACAAAGGGAAAGAGGCGAGGTACCCGGTACATGTTCTCCAGGCCTTTCAGAAAACATGGAGTTGTTCCTTTGGCCACATACATGCGCATTTACAAGAAAGGTGACATTGTGGACATCAAGGGAATGGGTACTGTTCAAAAAGGAATGCCCCATAAATGTTACCATGGAAAAACTGGAAGAGTCTACAATGTTATCCAGCATGCTGTTGGCATTGTTGTAAACAAACAAGTGAAGGGCAAGATTCTTGCCAAGAGAATAAATGTGTGTATTGAACACATTAAGCACTCTAAGAGCCGAGATAGCTTCTTGAAATGTAGGAAGGAAAATGATCAGAAGAAGAAGGAAGCCAAAGAGAAGGGTACCTGGGTTCAACTAAAGCGTCAGCCTGCTCCACCCAGAGAAGCCCACTTTGTCAGAACCAATGGAAAGGAGCATGAGTTGCTGGAACCCATTCCTTATGAATTCATGGCATGATAAATGTAAGATAAATAAATAAGACCTAATTGAAAAAAAAAATAAGCTGAAACTTAAAATACTAACTATTCCAAGACTGAGCTATAGAATTAGAACAACTCCACTACAAATCCAAATTATTTTTTGTTGGAAATTTAAAAATTGGACATTTGGGGAATGAACCACCAGATGGGATTAATAATTAATTAAAGGAAAAATTTGAATGTCAGAAGCAAAACTTCAGGTTTTACAAGAAAATATATGCGCTTACATTTTGAATTTGGAGGAGGAAATTATGCTTTAGATATTAAATCACTGATTCTAATACAAAAGAGTAATAGGGCCAGCACTGTGGTGTAGCAGGTAAATCAGCTGTCTGCAGTGCTGGCATCCCATATGGGTGCCAATTTGAGACCCAGCTGCTCCATTTTTGATCCAGCTCTCTGCTGTGGCCCAGGAGCACAGTGGAGGATGGCCCAAGTGCTTGGGACCCTGCACCTGCATGGGAGACCAGGAGGAAGCACCTGGCTTCCAGCTTTGGATCAGCACAGTTCCAGTCATTGCAGCCATGTGGGGAGTGAATGAACCAGCAGATGGAAGAACTTTCTTTCTCTCTGCATCTACCTCTGCCTTTCTGTAACTTTGCCTTTCAAATAAAAAAAAAATGATAAAAATCAACTACCTTAAGATGAACAAGTTTTGCTCAATAAGGAACTTTATTTAAAGTTTTATTTGATTTATTTGAAAGCCACAGTTATGGAGAGATAGAGGAGGAGAAACAGAGAGTAATGTCTTCCACCTCTGGTTCACGCCCCAAATGGTTGTAACAGCCAGGCCAAAGCCAGGAGTCAGGAGTTTCTTCTGTACTTCCCACGTGGGTGCAGGGGCCCAAGCACTTGGGCCATCCTCCATTTCTTGTCCAGGCACATTAGCAGGGCGCAGGATCAGAAGTGGAGCAGCCTAGACTTGATCCAGCATCCATATAGGATGCTGGTGTCACAGATGGTGGCTTTACCTGCTATACCACAAGACTGGTCCCCATTAAGGAACATTAAAGAAAGTGAAAGATATGTCATGAACCAGTGGAAGACATCTACAACACTGTTAAGTGACAAAATAGACAAAATATACATACATAAATAAAAATAATATAAATAGCCCCACAAATATACAAAGAAAAGTGAAGCAGCAACTCAAGAGAAAAATGAGTAAAGACATAAACAAGCATTTTACAGAAAACACAAATGACTAAAAAACATATAAAAAATTCAACTTCATTAATAAATAGCAAAAAGAAGATATGATTTTTGGTAAAAATTAAGGAATTTGCCAAAAACTAAGCATGGAATGGATGCGAAGCAATAGAATTTCCTGTATTTTACTTGTAAGAATATAAACTGGTATAAGTACTTTGGAAAACACTGTTCTCTTAAGTTTTAGTTATCTATTATTACTTTATTTGAAAGGCAGAGAGCTACACACACACACATACACACACACACACACATACAGAGGGAGAGGGAGAGGGAGAGGTCTTCGATCTGCAGGTTCACTCCTCAGATGCCTGCAACAACCAGGACTGGTCTAGGCCAAAGGTAGGAGCCCAGGACCCAATTCCTCCCCTAGGTGGGTGGCAGGGAACCAATACTGGAACCATCTCCTCTGCTTCCCATGGTATACATTATCCAGAAACTAGATGAGAATTTGAATAGCCAGGACTCGAACTAAGCACTCTGATATGGAATGCAGATTCCAAGTGGTGACTTAACCGCTGTGCCAAATGTGCACTCTTGGAAAATATGCTGACATTATCTTTTAAAGTTAGAGATGTATCTAACCTCTGATATTGCAACTAATTCTTAGGCCAATACCGAAGAGAAATTTTTAGTATATCTATATCTATATCTATATCTATATCTATATCTATATCTTCCATATGCTGGTTCATTCCCCAAATGGTCTCAATGGCCAGAGCTGGGCCTATCCAAATCCAGAAGTCAGGAACTTCTTCCAGGTCTTCCGCATAGGCACAGGGGCCAAATCAACTTGGGTCATGTTCCACTGCTTTCCCAGGCCATAGCAGAGAGCTGGATTGGAAGTGGAGCAGCAGGGACACGAACTGGTGCCCAAATGGGATGCTGGTGTCACAGGCAGTGGCTTTACCCATTATGCCACAGCTCTGGCCCAAAAATAAATAAATCTTAAAAAAAAAAACAGGCCGGCACCGTGGCTCACTAGGCTAATCCTCCGCCTAGTGGCGCCGGCACACCGGGTTCTAGTCCCGGTCGGGGCGCCGGATTCTGTCCCGGTTGCCTCTCTTCCAGGCCAGCCCTCTGCTGTGGCCAGGGAGTGCAGTGGAGGATGGCCCAAGTGCTTGGGCCCTGAACCCCATGGGAGACCAGGAAAAGCACCTGGCCCCTGGCTCCTGGCTCCTGCCATCGGATCAGCGCGGTGCGCCGGCCGCAGCGCGCTGGCAGCGGCGGCCATTGGAGGGTGAACCAACGGCAAAAGGAAGACCTTTCTCTCTGTCTCTCTCTCTCACTGTCCACTCTGCCTGTCAAAAAATTAAAAAAAAAAAAAAAAAAGCTGTGTTGAAACAAAAAATAATTTTCTCAAACTACCAAGCTGGCCTTTATATATCTCTAAACTTTCATATATATACATCTATATGTCTGTTACTATATATAAACCTGGAGTAAGTGTGGAATTTATAAAGATCCAAACCCAGAAGGCTGGAATGTAAATTAAAAAAAATAAAGAGTAGAAGAGATAAAAATGTGACATAAAGACAGCTACTGCTTCTGCTTCCCAGAAAAGCAAAAGATATGCCTGTGCCCAGAGGAGGAGCCTGAGGAACAAAGAACTAGAGCGCCAAGAATTCAAATTTCCTTGTTCTTCTGGCCCCTGTACTTTGTGGAAAAGGGAGATGGATCCCAAGGGTGGGAGAACCTGGTAGAAACATCCAGAAAAATGGCAGGCAAACTCTGAGCAGCAAGGCCGGCTCCCTGCTTCTTCTGGCATTCTAAATCCCCTAGAGAGGCTCCTTGTCCAGTGTAACACCATGGCAACATGGTGCCTCTCTGAGCCATAGATCAGAAATGGCCAGAGTGATATCCAGACAACTGGACTGCAGACAGCATCCTGATTCCCCTGATCTCGTGCCAAGCTTCTGGAGAATCCAGTGTTCTTGTGTCCTAGTCAGTAGACAAGTAAGTTCTGGGGAAATGGATAAAAAAGAATAGTTTAGTATGTTGGCAGAGAGGCTACAGGGTGCCAGACCTCATAGAAATTGGCAGTGGGTGCCAGGAGGGCAAATTTCAGAGGCAGGTACCAATAGCATTCACCTAAGGATCTGGAAGGATTGGCTCAACAGCAGCTAACAGTAACGGACACCGAGGAACCAGGCAGGAAGGTCAGACTCTCAGTAGAAGATGAAATCTCTCTCCCTAAATACTGAGCTGATATGTCAGACTCCTGTAAACTTGGATCACCAGCCAGGAAGAAAAATAGAAGGGGGTGGGGTTAAGAATCCAGGATCAAGTGAGGCTTAATAAGTCTCAAAGTGACTGAATTAATAGTAGGTCAAAAGGACTGTTTTAAAGTAAAAAAAAGAAGTCATTCATTTTTGAATGGACAAGTTCAAGCATGGCAGATTGAAACACAGATGAGGTTAATTACACAAAATACAATTACAATTTTCTATGATTTGTAGTGTGTACATTCAATGCTTATTTATAAACATGTATACATAACATTTATAAATACACCTGTGTACATATTTCAATGCATTATATATGAGTGTGTATTTATATATGTAATACATATAATGGTAATAGAATTACTATTATCATATGTGTGCAAATAGCTAAAATTCTCACACTGGATATATAAATCCTAAAGAAAAATATGATGGTGCTGGTGCAATGGAATAGCAGGTAAAACTGCTTCCTGCAGTGCCAATATCCCATATGGGCACCAGTTTGTGTTCCACCTGCTCTACTTCTGATCCAGCTACCTGCTAATGTGCCTGGGAAAGCAGTGGAAGATGATCCAAGTGCTTGAGCCCCTATCATCCATATGGGAGACGTAGAAGAAACTCCTGGCTCCTGGCTTCTAAGAGGCCCAACTCTGGCCATTGCAGCTATTTAGGGAGTGAACCAGCAGATGAAACATCTCTCTTTGCCTCTGCCTCTCTGTAACTCTGTGTTTCAAATAAGTAAATAAATCTTTTAAAAAATAGAATTATTTAAACTTACAAAAAAAGAAAAATATGATGCATTTGATTAAATAGAAATGAAGTATGTTTTAACACCTGAGAGATGCTTATTGATGTCATAGTTCTATGAAAAGTAATTGTAAGGTATCAGAATTTATGGTCTAGTTCTTGTTAGCAAATTTTAGTGGTTTCCTATCAGAAAGGAAAGAAGGTAAAAGCAAATACATTTGTAAGCATCAATGGTTTTAAATAAAGTTAAGAGAAGATGTTTTTAATATATCAAACCACAAGAGACTAATTTCTATAATAGATAGGATGTTTATTGAAATCAATAAGACTAGAACAGGAAGTCTAACTAGTCATGGGTGAAAAAAGCCAGAGAAGAATAAGAACCCAATAGAATGTCAGAGGTCTGTCTCTAGGTATCTTCAACTATCTGATCTCCCCTTCTTCTACAGTACAAGGTTCTTAGCTGGAAACATAACCATCAGCTAAGGACTTAATTTCCCAGAATCCTATGCAGCTCAATGTGGCAATATAACAGAAGATATGAGCAGAAGCCATGAGTATTGCTACTGGTTCATAACCTTATGGAATGGGCATAGCTTCTCCTGCCTGTATTCTTCTTTTCCTTTTCACAGAGAGGAAGACATAATGTGAGGGTAAGAGGAGTCATCTTAGATCCAGAGTTATAGGAAATGTGTTGAGGAGGATAGATCCAAGAAAGTTAGAGGGATCCACAAAGAAAGAAGTATCAGTATGTATAGGGATATTTATTTTGTCATTGTTGGTATTAGCAAGATGCTGGAGGCTATCTAGGTATACATCACTGGAGGAAAAGTTACACAAAGCATGATGCTATACAGAATTCAGACACAATAGATCAGATATTCACACAGAAAAACAGATAGATGCTAAAAATAGTGCTGATTATATGGAAACAATCTAAGTGGCTATTAAGAAAAAATGCATAAAGAAACTGTGGTGCGGACGGTGCTCTGGCATAGCGGGTAAAGCCATCGCCTGCAGTGCTGGCATCCCACATGGGGGCCAGTTCAAGTCCCAGCTGCTCTGCTTCTGATCCAGCTCTCTGCTATGGCCTGGGAAAGCAGTAGAAGACAGCCCAAGTCCTTGGGCCCCTGAACCTGTGTGAGACACCTGGATGAAGCTCCTGATTCCTGGCTTTGGATCTGCCCAGCTCCAGCCATTGCAGCCATTTGGAGAGTGAACCAGTGGATGGAAGACCTCCCTCTCTCTGCCTCTGCCCCTGTGTAACTCTGCCTTTCAAATCAGTAAATAAATATTTTAAAAAGAAAGAAATAAAACTGAAGTTTATACATACAATATTATGTATGTATAATGTTATTATGAAATAGCATTCAGCCCTAAGAAAAAGTGATATCTTACTATCTGTCACAACTTACCTGAGCCTGGAGAATATAATATTAGGTGAAATAAGGCAGACATAAAAAGGTAAATATTGCAAGAATCTCTATCTGGAATCTTAAAAAAATCAAATATACAGAGATAAAGAACAAAACATTGGTTATCTGGGTGGGAAGCAGTGAGAGGAAATGGGAAATGCAGGTCAGAGAAAACAGAGTATTAAATACACAGGATGAACAAGTCTAGAGATCTAAAGTATGAAATGAGATCTGTAGATCATAAAGCTGTACAGTATTTAGGATTCATGCTAAATGAATAGATTGTAGCTGATGTTGTCTCACAAACCAAAAAGGATAAATATGTAGAATAATATGTATGTTACTTTGCTTCATTATAGTAACCTTTTTTCTAACTATATGTATCCAGTAACATCATGTTATATACCTAGAATATACACAATAAAAACCATTCTTTAAAAAACCGTATTGATTAAAAAATCAAAACATGGTAGGGTCTATATTGTACCATTGTACTACTAAATGCTGTATACATGAGGTTGTAGAATGGATTATGGTTTGTAATAAGAAAAAGGTTGAGAACAACTCATGTTCATTCTAAGGAACTGGTCATACAATGGATGGTTCATATACATATACACATATGGAGTATGAAAAAGACAAAGCACTCTATATGCTAATGGAAAAATCTTTGAAATATATGTTGAAAATCAAAACAAAGAATTATATATAGTAAATTATTTCTTATGCAAAAGGAATTACAATAAGCAGAGAGAGAAAGAGACAGAGAGAGGAAGATATCTCTTATCTGATGATTCTCTTCCCCACATGGCTGTAACAAAGCCAGACGTGGGCCACTGAAGACAAGAGCCAGCAAGTCCACCCTGGTCTCCCTTATGGGTGGCAGGGGCCCAAGTACTTGAATCATCTTCTGTTGTCTTCCCAGGTACATTAGCAGGAAGCTGGATCAGAGACAGAACAGCTGGGATTTGAACTGGTACTCTGATGGGTGATGCCAGAGCCATATGTGAAAGCTTAACCCACTGTGCCACAGTGTTGACTAGGATGTCTATTCCTATTTGCTCTATTTCAACAAAGAAACACTGAGTGGATATACAAGTGAGTAATAAGGGCTGTGAGAGGTGGGCACAAAGTAGATAGGTAGAATAAGGAAGATTTTTCATTGGTAACCTTTTTTTTAAAGATTTATTTATTTATTTGAGAGGTAGAGTTACAGAGAGGGAGAAACATAGAGAAAGGTCCTCCACTGCTGGTTCATTCCCCAAATGGCCATAATGGCCAGAACTGGGCCAATCAGAAGCCAGTATCCAGGAGCTTCTTCGAGGTCTTCCACATGGGTGCAGGGACCCAAGCACTTGGGCTATCTTCTAGTGCTTTCTTGGGACATAGCAGAGAGCTGGATCAGAAGAGGAGCAGCAGGGACATGAACCAGTGCCCATATGGTTTGCTGACACCAAAGGCAGAGGCTTAGCCTCCTATGCTACAGTGCTGGCCCCTTCACTTCATTTTTAATCTTTAAAAACTATTTTAAGGCCGGTGCCGCGGCTCACTAGGCTAATCCTTCACCTAGCGGCGCCGGCACACCGGGGTTCTAGTCCCAGTCGGGGTGCTGGATTCTGTCCTGGTTGCCCCTCTTCCAGGCCAGCTCTCTGCTGTGGCCAGAGAGTGCAGTGGAGGATGGCCCAGGTGCTTGGGCCCTGCACCCCATGGGAGACCGGGAGAAGCACCTGGCTCCTGCCATCGGATCAGCATGGTACGCCGGCCGCAGCGCGCCAGCTGTGGCGACCATTGGAGGGTGAACCAACAGCAAAGGAAGACCTTTCTCTCTGTCTCTCTCTCTCACTGTCCACTCTGCCTGTCAAAAAACAAAACAAAACAAAACAAAAACAAAACAAAACAAAAAACCACTATTTTAAATCACACAATGTATTTATTTAAAGAACTAAATAATATATGAACATAAAATACTGCATGTATTATTACAAGGATATATACAAACGTATGTTCCAAAGACACAAATAAGTCACTGAGAAGTCCAGTGATTGGTTGTCCAAAGTGTAAAAGAGGAATGGCAGTAAGGAATTCGAATTTTAAAAGTAAGAAAATAATAAAAATAGGAGAGGGCTTTTGATCCAGGTAGCTGTGAGAATGGATCACAAACTGGGATCTAAAAAGAAAAGCAAACAGTATTGTAAATAAGAGGTATTCCAATTTCTCTAGTATTTTTGGGGAGGAAAAATATTTTCTAACTTCTGATTCTTAATTTCCCAGAATATCTTGGAAAGGTGAGTATGGCATATTTAGCCATTGTTCTGTGCAAGCAGTAGGTAAATTGTTGGCCATGTTCCTAACTCAACTTTGACATTAAAAAGACAACATGTGGGGCTGGTGCTGTGGTATGGCAGGTTAAGCCATTGTCTGCAGTGCTGGCTTCCCATACGTGCATCAGTTCATGTCCCGGATGCTCCACAACTGACCCAGTTCCCTGCTAATGTGCCTAGGAAAGCAGTTGAGGATGGTCCAAGTGTTTGGGTCCCTTCACCCACGTGGGAGACCTGGATGAAGTTCCTGGCTCCTGGCTTTGACCTGGCCTAGCCCTGGCTGTTGTGGCCATTTGGGTAAAGAATGAGCAAATGGAAGATATGTCACTCTCTCTCTCTCTCCCTCTCAGGCTGTAACTTTGAGTTTTAAATAAATAAATAAATCTTGGGGAAAAAAAGGGAACATGTAATTATACTCCCTTGAATGAATAAAGAATTAAAAGAAAGAATAATATAAGAGAAGAAGGGAAAATACTAACCAAATATGAAAGGAACCATGGAATTAAAGTTGAGCTATATAACACAATTAAACCAAGGTAATAAAAAACCTACCTGTCCTTTATCCATGTCAGTATTTGCATTTTCTGAGTCCATTGTCTCTGTCCTTTTCCTCTTTCCTTTTCTAAAAACTTGGGTATTGGCAATATCATCTGTCTGCAAGATCTTCTGCATTTTCTCAATTAGTTGTCAAAGGTATTCTGAAACTGGAGAAGGAGAGAATGCTCAAGTAGATGATGCTATTCTGGATGTAGCCCAAAAGTTAATGTTTTTCCTTAAAAACAAAAACAACAAAAGAATACAAAATATATTTATAACTGTATATTTCATAATTGTACTAGCCATTCAGGTAAACTACTTTTACTAAATGTCTCCTATCTTCTTTGCTCCCACTGACTACGGTAGGACACATTTTTCACTTGATTCAAAAGTCTTTCAATTTCATCATCTTGATGAGGATATTCACATTGTGGTCTGCAGTGAGTTGTCACTTACCAAGTCAATTAGTGCAAAAATTTTTTCCATCTTCTTAAGTTTTTTCTTGTCAAGCAGTTATGAAGTATCTAGAAAACAAAGAATAAATTTATAAACATTACCACAAAGGACCAAGTTACATATTTTTAGGAAAAAAAAAACTGTTAATAATAGCAGATCTCACCAGAACCAAAGACCAAAATATTCCAGGAAGATCAATAAGAATTGCAGAGAAGCAGGTTTTTTTTTTTCCCCCTGAAAACTGTGAAGTCTTCAGATGGAAGATTTTCCTTGATGCAAACAAAATAATTGTACCACAGAGTGGAAAAAAACTTGAAGGAAAATTTGTAAAAATTATAAATGGTAATTTTTCAAAAATGATAAAGTAGGTGATAGATATCAAGTAGACTAGGGTTAAATGATGAAATTTAATTTTTGTTATATACAGATAATACAGCATATTAGATCTTAGCATTCTCATTACTTATGCATACTTGTAGTAGTTTGTTTTCATGAAATGACACTTAATCATAAATAATACCCTGAACACAGAAGACTTCAAGAAATATGCAGGCTGTTGAACAGAAAGTAACATATACTCCTTATCAAATTATACTAATTAATTATTTTATAAAATATTATTCTTAGGGCTGGTGTTGAGGTACAGCCAGTTAAACTGCTCCCTGATATGGGAGCCAGTTTGAATCCTGGCTGCTCCATTTCAAATCCAGTTCCCTGCTAATGCCTTGAGCCCCTGCATCCACATGGGAGACTCAGATGAAGTATCCTGTTACTGGCAATCTCACCATATATTAAGGTAATCTGTTTTTGAATCTTTTTTTTAAAAAAATACATTGACTATATTTGACCATGTTGCTTATTTCTTCTCTTATATACCATTTGTGTGATTACAGTGTTAAATCTTAGCTCTTATGTCTTTGGGCAGTAGATTGTATCAGTTATTTTAAATGAATTTTCCTTGTCTTTGAAGCTCAGTCCATAAGTGTGTTGTTGCTCAAAAGAAAATACTTGGGTTTGCATTACTTGAATACTTGAAAAATGAAATTGATAAGATACATTATGTAATGAATTAGGTTTTAATTTCTGGATAAAATTAGAAATGACAAAGATTTGAACTACTTAAAGGATGAAAATAATGATAGTGCTTATAAGCACTGTGAACTCTTGTGTTTGAGGCATCCAAAATTCAAGTGTTTTCTCCTGAAATCCTGCTCTTCTTTTCTGTGCTTCACGCATTTACTCTTTTTTTTTTTTTTGCCAGGCAGAGTGGACAGTGAGAGAGAGAGACAGAGAGAAAGGTCTTCCTTTGCCGTTGGTTCACCCTCCAATGGCCGCCGCGGCCGGCGCACCGCGCTGATCCGATGGCAGGAGCCAGGAGCCAGGTGCTTTTCCTGGTCTCCCATGGGGTGCAGGGCCCAAGCACCTGGGCCATCCTCCACTGCACTCCCTGGCCACAGCAGAGGGCTGGCCTGGAAGAGGGGCAACCGGGACAGAATCCGGCGCCCCGACCGGGACTAGAACCCGGTGTGCCGGCGCCGCTAGGTGGAGGATTAGCCTAGTGAGCCGCGGCGCCGGCCCCACGCATTTACTCTTATTATTGATGTAAAACAGCAGTGTTAAAGTGTCATTATATCTGCATTCATTATGAATCCCATAGCTTTTCTAATTAGGAAAAAATAGTCTCAAAGATACTCTTAGTGCCATATTTTTGGTTAATATTTTACCCACTAAGAGTGTTTTAGGTACCTTTAATCATTTTAATAAGGAGTCTATAAAAATTTAATTACATACTGTATTTGAACTAGTTATTACAGAGTAAGAAAAAAAACTAGCTATTGAGACTGTAGATATTCCATTAGTTACATTTCAAAGTTTTTATCAAAGGAACTTTCAGAGATAGGTTGAGACCCGACAGTATCTATTAAACTAGCTCCTGTGATGTGGAAAGGAACCCTGAAAGCAGTGGAGGACATGTGAGTGTATTTACTTGCCATGTTGTGGCTGTGGTAGTGGTGTGCTCATACTTAAATACAGGTAGTGGGGCCGGCGCTGTGGTGTAGCGGGTAAAGCGCTGCCTGCAGTGCCGGCATTGCATATGGGTGCTGGTTCGAGTCCCACCTGCTCCACTTCCAATCCAGCTCTCTGCTATGGCCTGGGAAAGCAGTGGAAGATGGCCCAAGTCCTTGGGCCCCTGCACCCATGTGGGAGACCTGGAAGAAGCTCCTGGCTCCTGGTTTTGGATCTGTGCAGCTCTGGCTGTTGCGGCCAATTGGGGAGTGAACCAGCGGATGGAAGACCTCTTTCTCTCTCTGTCTCTCCTTCTCTCTCTGTGTAACTTTCAAATAAATAAGTAAATCTTAAGAAAAATATAGGTAGTGACACACTGACATTTTTATTGCCCAATAATCTGGAGTAGTGTCCTGCACTTATCTGTGCTAAAATAACTATAAATTAATGGAATCTACAAAGAAGAAACTTTATGTCTGTACTGCATTTGGGAGCCTTTGTACAGCTAGGAAAAATTTCCATGATACAAAGTATTTGCATTTTAAATTTATTATTACAAGAAGGAAGACATGGCATTATTCCATGTGCTTAAATGATAACTTGCTTATTTAGTTTCAGAAGAAAAAAATATGAAATGAGTAATTGTCATTGTGTTAGCTGTAATGTTAAATTGGCAAATTGTAGCGTAAAGCTTAAATCTGTGTTTCTCAAATGTGAACCATAGTAGTCTAATGCTGTTTTGTATACACTGTAAGTGCTACAAATAGTCTCAGCACTGAACATGTATTGATACCTCTCAGAGGAATGCAACCTTTGCTGTGTTTTTATATGCTTCAGAAAGTATCTGAGTGTCTGCAGATTTGTTAATCTGTTTGGTAATGAGGATTCTTCCTGTTCCTTTTTTGTTGTTCCATATTTTCATGCTTAAATTTGAATTTTTACAATTTTACTACAGTTAATTTAAGTACAGTTTGGTCAATGGTTAAACTGTGGTTGTCAGTGAAGAAACTTAAAAACAGCCAAATTTGACGTCGGTACTGTGGTGCAGCAGCTTAAGGCCACAGCTTGCAGCGCTGGCATCCCATTTGGGCACTGGTTCGAGTCCTGGCTGCCCCTCTACTGATCCAGCTCCCTGCTGGTGCGCCTGGGATAGCAGTGGAAGATGGCCCAAGTGCTTGAGCTCCTGTGCCCACGTGTGAGATCTGGAGGAAGTTCCTGGATCCTGGCTTCAGACAGGTTAAGCTTTAGCAGTTGCAGCCATTTGGGGAGTGAACCAGTGGATGGAAGACCTCTCTCTCTCTCTCTGTCTCTACCTCTCTCTGTGACTCTTTCAAATAAAAAAAAAAAATCTTAAAAAAAAAATAGCCTTATTCATGTAACTGCTTAAGTAAAAACTACATTTTGTGTTCTATGTTCATACATTTTTAATAATCTGTATTTCTGTTTAAATATAAGTGATGATGTTTAAAAAAATTTTAAAAATGAAAGCAAAAAAAATTGGATTGTGGTTTTGGTTTAAAGCCCTGTAAATATAGAAAAAAAATTTTAACTGTGTACTTTAAATGGGCAAATTGAATAGCATGTGAATTGTTTTAATAAATTCATTTAAAAATACATAGTATGTTCAAATATTTTTCAAAATACCTGCTGATGAAAAATAAAAACAAATAACTATAGGCTGTATGCACCTTAGATTTTCATAAGCTTTGTAAATTTGACGAACATTTTTCTGCTCTACACATATTTTTGCCATAATTAGGTGTAATGCATCTTAGTAGACTCCACCTCATGTTTTATTGCATTAATATTTTTTCAATTTCATTGAAAATATTCTTCTTAGACTGGTGCCGCTGCTCACTAGGCTAATCCTTCACCTGCGGCACCAGCACCCTGGGTTCTAGTCCCGGTTCGGGTGCCGGATTCTGTCCCAGTAGCTCCTCTTCCAGTCCAGCTCTCTGCTGTGGCCTGGGAAGGCAGCGGAGGATGGCCCAAGTCCTTGGGCCCTGCACCCGCATGGGAGACCAGGAGGAAGTATCTGGCTCCTGGCTTCGGATCGGCGCAGCGTGCCGGCCGTAGCGGCCATTTGAGGGGAGAACCAATGGAAGGAAGACCTTTCTCTCTCTCTCTCTCTGCCTCTCTCACTGTCTAACTCTGCCTGTCCAAAAAAAAAATATTCTTCCAAAAGTTGTTTCATGAAAACTATTTATAAATGTTAATTATTCACTCATTCTAAATGCAGTATTTATTCCTTAAATAAAAAACAACTGAATAGGAACATCTGTTGACTCAAGAACCAAGAAAAACACAAAATCATTTGCCTTGTTTTTCTTTTTTAATTTTTTAAAGATTTATTAATTTGTTTGAAAGTCAGAGTTACAGAAAGAGAGAAAGAGAAAAGTCTTCCATCTGTTGGTTCATGTCTGATATAGCTGCAACAGCCAGGACTGGGCCAGGCTGAAGGCAGGGGCTTCATCTGGGTCTCCCACGTGGGTAGCAGGGCCACTTGGACCATCTTCTGGTGCTTTCCCAGGACATGAGCAGGGAGCTGGATCGGAAGTGGAGCATTTGGGATATGAACCAATGCTCCTTTGGGATGCCAGCGTCTCAGCCCAAGGCTTTAATCACTATGCCACAACGTAGGCCCCAACTTGGCTTGTTTTTGAACTGATTATTGCACTGTTCCCAATATCCCCAACTCTTTGAGTGACTGTTTTTGTTTGTTTGTTTACTGGAAGGCTAGTAGTCTTAAGTTGGCTAGATTTTCTGGATATAAAGATTCAACAACTATAGTCATGTACGATTTATTAACTCATTATCAGTAAATGACTTTTCTTGCTTGGCTGACAAAAGCACTGCTAAGAAACTGTAGATTCATTTTCATTTTTTATTTTGTGACAAAATTCTTCTGTGAGATATGAGATATTCCATGTTAAATTTTCTGTTTTTTTCTGACTTGCTTTCCTGTGAGTTGGATATATTGTGATGAGTGCTTAGTTTAGTAATGCTGACATGTATTATGTTCTTTTAAGATAGCTAGGGTAACATTCTATAGTAATTACAATACTTTGCTACCTAATTAGATAACACATTAATCTGTACTCCACTCTGCTTTAAAAGGACTAAGTACAAATCTTTCTTTTTTCTTGTTTTGCTATGATTGATATACAAGGGTAATTTTAAAATGCTATGATTAATAATATAGACGGCTCAGAATACTACCAAGTTATTTTTTAATGTATTTGTTTATTTATTTTATTTGAAAGACAGAGTTACAGAGAGAGGTAGACAGAGAGAGCTCTTCCATGCTGGTTTACTCCCCAGATGGTCACAACGGCCGGAGCTGAGCTGATCTGAAGCCAGGAGCCAGGAGCTCCTTCCGGGTTTCCCACATGGGTGCAGGGGCCCAAGCACTTGGGCCATCTTCTACTGCTTTCCCAGGCCATAGCAGAGAGCTGGATTGGAAGTGGAGCAGCTGGGACTCGAACCAGTGTCCATATGGGATGATGGCGCTTCAGGCCAGGGGTTTAACCCGCTGCCCTACAGTGCCAGCCTTTACTACCAAATTATTATAACTACATCACTGAAATATGTGGTGCACTACAGAGCAATAAGATTTCTGCATATGGTGTCTGTCAGCTAGTTAACTTCACCTTTGCAGTATGAAAGCAGCCATACCACATATGTAAGCATACAAATATTCCAATTAAACTTTGCCTAAAGACACAGAAACTTCACTTTTATATAATTTTCATAGAGCATGAACCATTATTCTTATATAGATTTTTAAAAATTAATTAAAACTGTAAAAGAAACAGAAACAGATTATAAGCAGATGAGCCACAATTTAGATCTTATTACCTGCCTTTTTTATTTCATCCTCATTACTTGTTCTAGGAAGTAGTCAGGGTGCTTTAACTTCTTCCTCTCCTGTGCCTTATTTTACTGTACATTATTTTTTTTTAAGATTTATTTATTTATTTGATAGGTGGAGTTACACAGGCAGAGGCAGAGGCAGAGAGAGAGAGGTCTTCCATCTGCTGGTTCACTCCCAAATGACTGCAATGGCTGAAGCTTGCCTAATCTGAAGCTAGGATCCAGGAGCTTCCTCCAGGTCTCCCACGCCGGTGCAGGAGCCCAAGGACCTGGGCCATCTTCTTCTTTTATTTATTTATTTATTTGACAGGTAGAGTTACAGACAGTGATGGGGAGAGACAAAGAGAAAGGTCTTCCTTCTGTTGGTTCACTCCCCAGATGGCCGCAATGGCTGGAGCTGCGCCAATCCGAAGCCAGGAGCCAGGTGCTTCCTCCCAGTCTCACATGAAGGTGCAGAGGTCCAAGGACTTGGGCCATCTTCTACTGCTTTCCCAGGCCATCACAGAGAGCTGGATTGGAAGAGGGGCACCCATATGGGATGCCAGCGCCCCAGGTGGAGGATTAACCAACTGCACCACAGCACCGGCCCCAGGCCATCTTCTATTGCCTTCCCAGGCCACAGCAGAGAGCTGGAACAGAAGTGAAACAGCTGGGACTCGAACCGGCATGCATATGGGATGCCGGTACTGCAGGCAGTGGCTTATCCCTTATCAAAGAACTGGATCAAGTCCCAGCTGCTCCACTTCCAATCCAACTCCATGCTAATGTGCCTGGGAAAGCAGCAGCAAATGGCCCAATTGCTTGTGCCCCTGCACCCACATGGGAGAACCAGCCGAAAATCTAGGCTCCTGGCTTCAGCCTGGCTCAGTTCTAGCCATTTTGTTGCCATTTGAGGAGTGAATCAGCAGATGGAAGATCTCTCTCTCTCTCTTTTTCCCTGCACCTCTGTCTCTGTCACTCTGCCTTTTAAATAAATTTTTAATAAAATCTTAAAATATATTTTTACTGGTTAAAACAGAATTTTAGCAGGTTTAACTGATAGGTACTATTTAGGAATTGTGACAGATGTCAGAATTCTGGATCAGCAGGGCTGCTGATAATCCAGGGTGTGTGGAGATCCCCCCCCCCCCCCCTTTTTTTAACAGTTGAAAGATGAGACTATTTGCCTCCAGGGGGAGGTATCACTTCATTCTAGTTAGAATGACTGTCATCTAAAAGACAAGATAATAAGTGATGGACCAGACAAGGAAGAAAGGGAAACTTTGCACAGTGATAGTAGGAATGTAAATTAGCACAGCCATTGTGGAAAATAGCATGGAGGTCTCTTAAGAAAAAAATCAGAACTACCACGTGACCAGCAGTCCTACTACTGCATATATATCCAAATGAATGAAATCAATCTATTGAAGAGACGTCTGCACTCCCATATTTATTGCAGCAGTGTTCACAATAGCCAAGGAATGGAAATAACTTAAGTGTCCATCAACTGCTGAAGGTGTAAAGAAACTGTGGTACATATACAGAATGGAATACTATGTAGCCATAAAAATGATGAAATCCTGCCATTTACACAATGGACAGAAGTGGAGGCCATGATGTGAAGTGAAAAGTGAAATAAGCCAGGCACACAGGAAGAATTACCATGTGATTTTACTTATGTGGAATCTACACAAGTTGATCCCATAGAAGTTGAGATGATGGTGGGTACCAGAAGTTGGTGTGGGTATTTGGGAGGGAGAGATGGTGAAAGGTTGATTAATGAGTGCAAACTTATAGTTAAATAGGAAAAAGAAGACATCAAATCTTTTTGCTATGGACTGAGCTGTGTCTTCGTGCCTAAATTCATATGTTGAATTTTTAAACCTTAATGAGACTATGCTTGGAGACAGGGGCTTTAGAATTCTGGTTAGGAAGGAGACTTGAGGCCATAAAGGTGGAGCCTAATGAGATAAGATTAGTGGTCTTATAAGATCTCTCTATCTCTGCCATGTGTAAACACAGTGAGGAGCCCATCTGCCAGCCAGGCAGATGAAACTGAACCCTTTGGATGGTGATCTTGGATTTCCTAGCCCACAGAGCTGTGAGAAATGATTTTTTATTGTTGTTTAAGCAACCCCTTAAATGATATTTGTTATGGCAGCCTGAGTTTATTAACACACTTCTATTGCAAAATAAGTGTCAGTTTTCTGCTGAGAATGTAAGTGCATACAGTCCTACAGAAAATGATATAACTAATACTTCTATTTTCTTTTTATTTAAAAAGCAGTGACACTCATCAAAAAGTTGAAAATCACACATTGAGAACATATGAAATAAAAATGTAAAAGTCTTTTTTACAAGCCCTTAATGTACATGATAATTAGGATTTAACAGTTAAAACTTTGACCCAGTGTTGTGGCATAGTGGGTAAAGCTGCTGCCTGTGAAGCCAGCATCACATATGGGCAGTGGTTTGAATTCTGGCTACTCCACTTCCAATCCAGCTCCCTACTTACGGTATGGGAACAGCAGTGGAAGATGGCTCAAATGCTTAGGCCCCTACCACCCACGTCGGGGATCTAGAAGAAGCTCCTGGCTTCAGCCTGGCCCGGATCTGGCCATTGCAGTCATCTGGAGAGAGAACCAGGGGATGGAAGATTTTCTCTGTATTGCTCCCTCTCTCTTTGTAACTCTGACTTGCAAATAAATAAGCAAATCTTTTAAAAAATGTTTTGGATTATTTATCTATATATATATATATCAATTTTGGAAAGTGTATCTATATATATGAAATATTCTGTCTTTCAAACAAATCAAATACTTTTTTTTAAAAAAGAAGAATGTTGGTTATAAGGGACCAGGGGAGAGAAAGAATAGGATGTTACTCTTTAGTGGGTATAAAGTTTCAGTTTTGCGGTAAGTGCCGCGGCTCACTTGGCTAATCCTCCGCCTGCAGCGCTAGCACCCTGGGTTCTAGTCCTGGTCGGGACGCTGGATTTTCTCCTGGTTGCTCCTTTTCCAGTCCAGCTCTCTGCTGTGGCCCAGGAGGGCAGTGGAGGATGGTCCAAGTGCTAGGGCCCTGCACCTGCATGGGAGACCAGGAAGAAGCACCTGGCTCCTGGCTTTGGATTGGCACAGTGCCAGCAATAGCGGCCATTTGGGGGTGAACCAACGGAAGGAAGACCTTTATCTCTGTCTCTCTCTCTCACTGTCTAAGTCTGCCTGTCAAAAAAAAAAAAAAAGGTTTCAGTTTTGCAAGATGAAAGGTGTCTTAGAGATGGATGGTAGTGATGGTTCCACAATAATATCAGTGTATTTGATATCAATGAACTGTACAACTATGTATGGTGAAGATAATAATTTTACCACAACAAAAAAATATGGAGAAAAACAGTTTATAAAAAGCAATTTTTGTATTCTCCCTGTTTGTATTAAATCTTTCTTGGGGCTGGTGCTGTGGCATATAGCAGGTGGAGCCACCACCTGTAGTGCTGGCATCCCATATGGGTGCCTGTTCGAGTCCGGCTGCTCTGCTTTCGATCCAGCTCTCTGCTGTGGCCTGCTGGGAGGGCAGTGGAGGATGGCCCAGGTGCTTGGGCCCCTGCTCCCATGTGGGAGACCCTGAGGGAGTTCCTGGCTCCTGGCTTTGGATAGGTACAGCTCTGGCCATTGCAGCCAATTGCAGGGTGAGCCATTGGATGGAGGACCTCTCTCTCTCTCTGCCTTTCCTCTCTCTGTGTAACTCTTTCGAATAAATAAATAAATCTTTTAAAAAAATCTTTCTTCTACTGTGGATTTGATTACAAAGCAAGTTCTCAGAGTTTTTTTTTTTTTCTCATACATACAATTTACTAAAGATCAACCAGAAATAGACATGTCAGACTTCCTTTAGAATGCCTGCTTCTTGGTAGATTTCAGGTCAATGTTCTGTTGTAACATCCACAAACAGGTGATTCAAAGTGTATATAATACCTGCCAGCTAGTAAATTCAGAAGGAAGATTATAAACACAGCTTTATATTAGACAATACTGATTCCTAATAGCTAGTAAAAAAAAAAAAAAACCCTCACCATATTTCTCTCTTCTCCCTACTTATTTACTAAAAGAAAGCATTTCATAGTGATGAGATTTGTGAAAGTTGTCAAGATCAAAATGGAGTCACTTTTCTCAAGCTCCAGTAAGAAACAAACTGGGAGTTATAAAGAGAAGTTATGTTCAGCCTGGTAACAAAAACTGCCAGAACTACAGCTTTGCACAAAAACCATGATAGGCTTACATAAAATATACTCCTGCAAGGGCATCTACCACTGTCTGTTTAACCTTGGACTGATGCCACTGTTGTTATTGATCCTTAGCCAAGTTATTGTTTCAAAATATCTTATGTAATCCTCCTCAACTCACCTTTTAAAAATTTCCCCTTGCCTCAACCTCTTTTGAATACAATCCGTTTACTATCACGTGTGTATTCCCATTTCAATGTCAGTTTATTTCCAAATAAACTTAATTTTTAGAGAATCTCTTTTTGAGATTAGGATGTTTAGAGAATCTCTTTTTGAGATTAGGATGAAACATTAAATATAACCACAGCCATGACAATACCTAAGATATATGATTGGATGAATAATATAAGCCAGTGGCTTTCAATGGTTTTTTTTTTTTTTTTTTTTTTTTACTGCAACTCTGCAGCTCACAACAAAAAATACATTTGATCCAGGAAACTGAAACAAAATTTCATGAAACATATTTACTCTTACAATTAGGATGCCCACTGTGTTTCTATTCTAGGTTCTCTATTTTATTTGAGTTTTAAAAGTGCTAGGCATAGCACATTAAATTGATTTTACAATCCAATGATGGGAACTAACCCAGAGTTCTAAAAACAATGTCCTGGGGTTCAGCGTTGTGTGTAATGGCTTAAGCATCTGCCTGCAGTGCCGGCATCCCATATGGACACTGGTTTATGTCTCAGCTGCTTCACTGCCAATCCAGCTCCCTGCTAATGTGCCTGGGAAAGCAGTGGAAGAT
Organism: Oryctolagus cuniculus; assembly: GCF_051225735.1. Lineage (NCBI taxonomy): Eukaryota > Metazoa > Chordata > Mammalia > Lagomorpha > Leporidae > Oryctolagus > Oryctolagus cuniculus. The sequence continues at coordinate 112,432,552 of NC_142871.1, forward strand.
GGCCCATGTGCTGGTGCCCCTGCATTCACGTGGGAGACCCAGATGAGGTTGCTGTCTCCTGGCTTTGGTCTGGTCTAGCTCTGGCCATTGCAGCCATTTAGGGGAGTGAACCAGCAGATAGAAGCACTCACGCTTGTGCTATCTCTCTCTCTCTGCAACTCTGACTTTCAAATAAATGAAATAAGTCTTTAAAAAAAGACCCACAAATGTCATCAGTAACATAAAAATGATGAAAACATAATACCAAGAAATAAGACATAGAAAAATGGGAGCTTTAAAACCAATGAAGGTAAATGACATTCATAAAATTATAGCTTATTTATGTTTACCTTTAACAAGTCAATAACACAATTAATGCAGAAATTCAAAAGATACCTCTGAAATTCTAAGAAACAGAAGTCACTAAACTTAAGGGAACTAAATGAATATCAAAATATAATTCAAGTATATCAGCTACTCTTGTATTTAAATATAAATTTTCTATATGAATTTAATAAAAGTTGTGAGAACCAAGTATAGCACTACTACAATGAAATCTAAATATCCTTTCATAGGTTTCAAAAATTTTGGATTGTTCTTCTGTACATATCAATTTTGGGTTATATAGACATGAAAGATTCCCTGTAGTACTCTGATCAGAATATGAACTGAAAACTCCCCTCTAAACAAGTCTCAAAGTGCCAGGAAAATAATGCCAACATAATTCTAAATATCAGTTGCTGGCTTAATGATCTCTGTGAAATGTATGCTTGTGTTCTGTCCAGTCTTGAAGCAAGATGGGATTTGGGGAATGAAAGAGCCACATTATTTAGACAAACATTCACACACACACACACACACACACACACCACTAGAGGAAGAAAAATCAAGATTGGAATGGACCTAAATTATTGTGTGATTTCTTTTCAAAAAAATTTTTTTTGAGAGGTGGAAAGATAGACATACAGACAGATAGATATATAGAGAGATCTCCCCTCTGCTGGTTCACTGCCCAAAAACCCACAATGGCTTAGAAGGCAGAGGCTGAAGCAGGGAACGCAATATTTAATCCTGGGGTAAGAATACAACTACTTGAGCCATCAGTGTTGTCTGTCAAGGTGCACCTTAGCAGGAAGCTGGAATCAGGAGCCCAGCCAGGAACTGAATCCAGGCACTCGGATGTGGGATGCAGGCATCTTAACCTCTAGGCCAAACGCCCACCCCACTGGGTGATTTCTGAGCACCCCAACACTCTGATGGCACTCCACTGAGCAAAACAAAAGCAGGCTTTTTCATCAAAATGTTCTTAACCTCCTGGAGGAAATTACTGAGTTTTACTAATTCCATTAGCAAGCATTTCAACTTTCTTTTGTTGCTTCCACCATTTTCAAATTACATCAAACACATTTTCAATTTCTAAGTTGTTCCAGCAATATCCTGATTTGAAAGATGGTCAATACATCCTGGGATGATTCAACAGTGCTGCCAAACTATGATAGCATTACTTAAGAGTGGCTTGGAGAGTATACGTGAGCCTAAGAAACATTAAGTATATTTGAAAGGCTGATCTGAGTTATTTGATGCTCTCAGTGATGGGGAAGGAAATAAAAACATTCTTCTCTGGCCAAAGTTCATGGATGTACTTTTACTGAGGCCAATTTAATGAATAAGCAGTAATACCATGTTTTGTCATGTGTGTAAACATTATCTTGAAAAGGAATTAATTTATCTCCCTTTTTGACATGCTCACATATTTCCCAGTTACATCCAATTCACTTAATAAAAATACACAGCTAACATTCACTGCTTAATATAAATGAGTCACTGTTATAACATATAATCTGTGCTAATTCAGATACGCTCTGCATAGATATAAATATTATTCACATTTTACAAATGAGGAAACAGGTCCACAGCGAATCCTAGCAAAAGCTCCCAGTTGGTAACTTATACACTAGGTTTTTGCTTTCTTCATCTAAGTCCTTCTTTTATAGGGTCTCTCTTGCCTGAATTTAAGCCCTGTTAAATATGTTCCCATTTCCCCAGCAATGGGAGTCTTGGCTTGCTCATCAAATGTTTCTTAGAACTAAAGTTCAAACACCAGTGCTGGAGATTTCTTTTTTTCTCTCATTCTTTTTCTTTCTTTCTTTTCTTTTCCGTTCTTTTCTTTCTTTCTCTCTCTCTTTCTCTCTCTTTCCTTCCTTCCTTCCTTCTTCCTTTCCTTCCTTTTCCTTTTCCTTTTCCTTTTCCTTTTCCTTCCTTCCTTCCTTCCTTCCTTCCTTCCTTCCTTCCTTCCTTCCTTCCTTCCTTCCTTCCTTCCTTCCTTCCCTCCCTCCCTCCCTCCCTCCCTCCCTCCCTCTCTTCCTCTCTCTCTTTCTCCCTTCCCTCTTTCCTTCTTTCCCTCCCTCTCCAGATCTCTTCTGCAGCCTTCCCTATTTTGCTAAGTCTGCAGATTCTTCTGCTCAGGCTCCCTTGCTTGTTGTCTTTCCAGTTAAGCCAAGAGTGGGTCTAGGCAGGCAATCACAGGCAGGGAAGCCAATGAGTTGGGAGAATGTATCCTCCTGGCTCCCTTCCTGTGGGTCACTTCAGATTTTATAGTAGCCCTGTCAACCCTTCCTTTCAGGTTGCAATAATCACTGCCTTCCCTACCCCTTCAGTCCAGGGCTAGTAACAGCCTCACTCTGATTAGGTACAGCACTACCTCTCATGGTTTCCCTACACCATGTTTTTTAAAAAAATATTAATTAATTTATTTGAAAGCCAGAGTTACAGAGAGGGAGAGAGAGGGAGAGAGAGGGAGGGGGAGAGAGAGAGAGAGAGCGAGAGAGAGCGCTTTCTTTGACTGGTTCACTTCTTAAATGGCCACAACAGCCAGGGCTATGCCAAGAGCTTCATCCTGGTCTCCCACATAGGTGCAGGGGCCCAAGCACTTGGGTCATGTTCCACTGCTTTCCCAGGTGCATTAGCAGGAAGCTGGATTGGGAGTGGAGCAGCTGGGACTTGAACAGACACCCATATAAGATGCCACCCATAACTTCTAAAATAATCTTTGAAAAAACCATCTCAAAGCATCCTAATTTTAATGGGTCATCTGTTTCTTGCCAGAACCCTGACTGATATAACACAGCAGGATCCTCATACTTCCTGACTGGCTGGGTGTCTATTAACTGACAGTCAGACAATTCCTTCTGCTGCCAATACTCCTATTACGTTGTTTCCCCCTGGACAGTTGATTCTGAAAATGTGCCTTGACCTATGCTGTTAGTTTACTGGGATATTACTGTTGTATTGAATAGAGTTGGTATTTCTGATTTCCATGGTCTGACAACGATCCATTCCACCACTGATTAAGTTCTATTTCCAATGACAAAGCTGTAGTACAAAGGAAAGGATAAAACCTTATTTTTTTGTTCTTCTATCCATGCATAAGTGCTCAGATCTCTATTACTGGATCAATACCTCTGCTGTTGCTAGCACTGGCTCCACACACATTAACTTCCTCATTGCCAACAGAGGTTCTCTGTTGCTCCTGACCTGGCAGAGAACCAAGTTCCAAATGATGCAGTCCTTGTTTTAACTGTAATTAGACAGTGCGACAGGCTTACTTTCATCTTGATGTGTTAAATAGGACTTCTGTAGAAGAGAGATAATGGCACAGAAAGCAGAGACTGGGAACAGACAATCTCCACCAGCTCCTCAGTGTCACCTCTCCCATCAACTGTCAATGAAAATCATACAGCTAAGGTTGCATCTACCTGAAAGTTTGCTAAGAAAGTATATGCAAAACTCAGGGACTCTGAACAAATTTCCTTATGGCTTTAGGGCCTCCAAAATATTTCCTAAGAAATGCCAGTTTTTTGAGTATTTTCTCCTTCATTATTCTTCTGTGACTACCTGTCCCCTCTATGTTTCTGGGTCTTTCCCCTTCATTTATCCAAAAACACATATAAAGAGTTAAACCTGAAAGGGAATAAAGTCAATTAAAAGTTGCATTTGGGGATAATCATAAGTCATGTAAAATATCTCTTACTTCACTTCTTTTGATTAATATAGAACAATTTATTTATCTTGAGAAGTTGAGAGCAAAATGAGATCATTACACTTTTTGCTTCAAATAAATGTGTTCTACAACTTCAATAACTTTTGGATCAATTTACATTTACAAAATGTAATAATTTTGATCCCAGATCAATGTCTATGCATAAAAATTAGGAGTGATTCAACTTTCAAATACTAATTTATCTTATCAATTATAAAATGAAAGGATTAGATAATTTCTCCTTGAAATATCCTTTCCATTATACCCTATCTCAATATCATATATTAATGAAATAACTAGTTTCCATTTACCAGTGCTCCTATTAATTTGGTCCTTTTTTACTCTCAAAAGTTGAGGTCTAAATATAATGTATTCAGTCACAAATTTCAGATAATTTACTTAATAAATCACCTTATGTGGTTCCCCCTTCACCTATTACTAAAAATTTTATTTTACTTTTAATATTCTTTCATAGCACCTTGAAGCAAGATTAAAATTAAAAAATCAGCTATATCATACATTTTTACAAAGTTATTTTCTTTCTTTCTATGTACAGCTCATTTAGAAAAATACATTCATATATTTTTATGAGCAATGCTATTTTCCTAGCAATAAATTCATAGAATAATAAAAATGAAAGGGAATGTCAGAAGCCATCTTCCACTGTCTTTTTTTTTGATAATGTATATTTTTAAAGATTTATTTTATTTATTTGAAAGAGTTACAGAGAGAGGTAGAGACAGAGAGGTCTTCTATCCGATGTTTCACTCCCCAGATGGCTGAAATGGCTGGAACTGCACCGATCTGAAGCCTGGAGCCAGTAGCTTCTTCCAGGTCTCCACCATGGGTGCAGGGGCCCAAAGACTTGGGCCATCTTCTACTGTTATCCCAGGCCATAGCAGAGAACTGGATTGGAAGAGGAGCAGCCAGGACTAGAACCAGTGCCCATATGGGATGCTGGTGCTATAGGCCAGGGCTTTAACCTGCTGCGTCAAAGTTTAAGTTCATAATTGATCAAAAAGATAGGATTAAGTGTCAAAGGGATTACATAAATAAGACATAAATAATATCTGGGGGCTGGCGCTGTGGCTCACTGGGTAAGCCTCCGCCTGCGGCACCTGCATCCCATATGGGCGCCAGGTTCTAATCCTGGTTGCTCCTCTTCCAGTCCAGCTCTCTGCTGTGGCCCAGGAGGGCAGTAGAGGATGGCCCAAGTGCTTGGGCCCTGAACCTGAATGGGAGACCAGGAGAAGCACCTGGCTCCAGGCTTTGGATAAGCACAGTGCACTGGCCGTAGCGGCCATTTGGGGGGTGAACTAACAGAGGAAGACCTTTCTCTCTGTCTCTTTCTCTCTCACTGTCTATGACTATACCTGTCAAATATAAAAAAAAGGACCAATGTCTGCAAATAATAATTGATAGAATTAAAAAGGAGAGAATGAGCCTACATGGGAAGCAGGATACACAGCAGACTCATAGAATGGCAAATGCCCAAAACTGCACTCTGGCCTCAGAATCAGTCCTTAAGGCATTTGGATCTGGCTAAAAAGCCCATGAGAGTTTCACAGGCATGGAAAGCCAAGACAATGTGGCAAAAAAAAAAAAAAATGACCTAAATGAAAGATCTCTGTGAGTGAGATCCCAGCGGAAAGAAGGAGCCATCAAAGAAGGAGGTACCTTTCTCTGAAGGGAGGAGAGAACTTCCACTTTGAATATGGCCTTGTGTAAATAAGATCAGAGTTGGTGAACTCAAGAGGCTCCCATAGCCTTGTCAGCTCATGATAAGAGCTTCGGGTGATTACTGATGTCATAAATAAGAGTGTCACAAAAATTCACTCAACATGGATTAAAGACTTAAATCTATGACCTGACACCATCAAATTATTATAGAGCATTGGAAAAACCCTGCAAGATATAGGTACCGGCAATGACTTCTTGGAAAAGACCCCAGAAGCACAGGCAGTCAAAGCCAAAATTAACATTTGGGATTGCATCGAATTGAGAAGTTTCTGTACTGCAAAAGAAACAGTCAGGAAAGTGAAGAGGCAACCAACAGAATGGGAAAATATATTTGCAAACTGTGCAACTGATAAAGGGTTGATAACCAGAATCTACAAAGAAATCAAGAAACTCCACAACATCAAAACGAACAACCCACTTAAGAGATGGGCCAAGGACTTCAATAGACATTTTTCAAAAGAGGAAATCCAAATGGCCAACAGACACATGAAAAAATGTTCAAGATCACTAGCAATCAGGGAAATGCAAATCAAAACCACAATGAGGTTTCACCTCACCCCAGTTAGAATGGCTCACATTCAGAAATCTACCAATAATAGATGCTGGAGAGGATGTGGGGAAAAAGGGACACTAACCCACTGTTGGTGGGAATGCAAACTGGTTAAGCCACTATGGAAGTCAGTCTGGAGATTCCTCAGAAACCTGAATATAACCCTACCATTCAACCCAGCCATCCCACTCCTTGGAATTTACCCAAAGGAAACGAAATTGGCAAACAAACAAGCTGTCTGCACATTAATGTTTATTGCAGCTCAATTCACAATAGCTAAGACCTGGAACCAACCCAAATGCCCATCAACAGTAGACTGGATAAAGAAATTGTGGGACATGTACTCTATAGAATACTATACAGCAGTCAAAAACAACGAAACCCAGTCATTTGCAACAAGATGGAGGAATTTGGAAAACATCATGCTGAGAGAATTAAGCCAGTCCCAAAGGGACAAATATCATATGTTCTCCCTGATCAGCGACAACTAACTGAGCACCAAAGGGGAAACTTGTTGAAGTGAAATGGACACTATGAGAAACAGTGACTTGATCAGCTCTTGTCCTGATGGTTGATGTACAATGTAATACTTTATCCATTTTAGCTTTTTTTGTTGTTGTTCTAGTACCATTGGTTGAACTCTGTAATTAACACACAATTATTCTTAGGTGTTTAAATTTTAACTGAAAAGTGATCCCTGTTAGGAATTTGGAAAACATTATGCTGAGTGAAATAAGCCAATCCCAAAGGGACAAATACCACTTGTTCTCCTTGATAGGTGACAACTAACTGAGCACCAAAAAGGAAACCTGTTAAAGTGAAATGAACACTATGAGAAACGGTGACTTGATCAGCCCTCACCCTGACTGTTGATGAACAACTTAATACGTTATCCCTCTTAGTATTTTTTTTTGTTTGTTCTACTTAATACTTTTGGTTGAATACTCTAATCAATACACAATTATTCTTAAGTGCTGAAACTTAACTGAAAAGTGATCACTGTTAAATATAAGAGTGGGAATAAGAGAGGGAAGGGATGTGCAATTTGGGACATGCTCAAGCTGACTTACCTCAAACGGTAGAGTTAGAAACATACTAGGGGATTCCAATTCAATCCCATCAAGGTGGCATGTACCAATGCCATCTCACTAGTCCCAGTGATCAATTTCTGTTCACAATTGATCATACTGATAGGACTAAGAACCAAAGGGAGCACAGAAACAAGACTAGTGTCTGCAAATACTAGCTAATAGAATAAAAAAGGGAGAGAATGATCCAACATGGGAAGTGAGATACATAGCAGACCCATAGAATGGCAAATGTCCTAAACAGCACTCTGGCCTCAGAATCAGCCCTTAAGGCACGAGGATCCGGCTGAAATGCCCATGAGAGTATTTCAGGCATGGAAAGCCAAGACACTCTGGGGAAAAAAAAAAACCTAAATGAACGATCTCCGCGAGTGAGATCCCAGTGGAAAGAACCGGTCATCAAAGAAGGAGGTACCTTTCTCTGAAGGGAGGAGAGAACTTCCACTTTGACCATGGCCTTGTCTAATATGATCAGAGTCAGTGAACTCAGGGGGCTTCCATAGCCTTGGCAGCTCATGACAAGAGCCTTGGGTGATTACTGATGCCATAAACAAGAGTGTCAATTTGTTAAGTCAATAACAGGAGTCACTGTGCACTTACTCCTCATGTAGGATCTCTGTCCTTAGTGTGCTGTACATTGAGATTTAATGCTATAACTAGTACTCAAACAGTATTTTTCACTTTATGTTTCTGTGTGGGAGCAAACTTTTGAAATCTTTACTTAATGTATGCTAAACTGATCTTCTGTATATAAAGAGTATCGAAAATGAATCATGATGTGAATGGAAGGGGAGAGGGAGTGGGAAAGGGGAGGGTTGCGGGTGGGAGGGACATTATGGGGGGAAGCCATTGTAATCCATATTCTGTACTTTGGAAATTTATATTCACTAAATAAAAGTTTAAAAATAAATAAATAAATAAATAAATAAGAGTGTCAATTGTTAAATCAACAATGGGAGTCACTGTGCACCTCCTCCCCATGCAGGACCTCTGTCCTTAATGTGTTGTACTATGTGAATTAACAGTAAAACTACTACTCAAACAGTATTCTAAACTTTGTGTGTCTTTGTGGGTGCAGTCTGTTGAAATCTTTAGTATATACTAAGCTGATCTTCTGTATATAAAGATAATTGAAAATGAATCTTAATGAAGAATGGGATGGGAGAGGCAGTGGGAGATGGGATGGTTGTGGGTGGGAGGGAGGTTATGGAGGGGAAAGCCACTATAATTCAAAAATTGTACTTTGGAAATTTATATTTATTAAATAAAAGTTGAAAAAAAAGAAAAAAGGTAAAATGTTACCATGTAGGTAGTTCAACATAGTCTTCTAGTCTGAGTCTCTTCCAGGTATTTTAGATGGTTCACAAAAATGGTTATAAACAAAGGCCCTAGCAGTAAATTGCCTGGCTCCATGACCCTGGCTCCAATAAGTACTACCCATGCAAACTTTCTATGTCTCTGCTTCTTCATTTCTGAAATATAGTAACAGTACTCCATTATGAGTTGATATGTTTGTCTTATAATAACATCTAACTTATTTATCTAATATTTTTATTAGTGACTGAAGGAAATAGAGCCAGATTGCAATCATACAAATTTAGATCAAATGTAGGAGTAGAGGGGTGTTCATAACAGTGGGGGCAGAACAGAGCTTCAAGAAACACAGCTAATTAACCTCAATACCTATGATGCTACATTACATAAACCTCAATTTTATCCAAAACTATATAGAAAATATTATGAGAGCTACCTATTTTATGAAGGACAGTCAGGTGACTTTCAAGAGAGAGATTTTATCCCAAAGTGGGAATCTGCCTGGACTCCAAGCTTCTTTAGCTTTCTGGAGGTGCTGGCTTGATTTTATCCTAGTGAGTGTGATAGGGACATGCAATAAAAAAGATAGGAGTGGGTGCCAGAGCTGTGGTCCAGCGGGTTAATGCCCTGGCCTCCCATATGGGCATCCCATATGGGTGCTGGTTCTAGTCCCGGCCGCTCCTCTTCCAATCCAGCTCTCTGCTATGGCCTGGGATAGCAGTAGAGGATGGCCCAAGTCCTTGGGCCCCGGCACCCATGTGGGAGACCTGGAGGAAGCACCTGGCTCCTGGCTTCGGATTGGTTCAGATGAAAGACTTGTCTCTCTCTCTCTGCCTCCCTCTCCCTCTCTCTCTCTGTGTAACTCTAACTTTTAAATAAATAAATAAATTTTTTTTTAAAAAAAGATAGGAGAACTATAATAATTTTTTAGTAAATGGAGACTTCTGAGATTGAAGGATTAGGAGAGACAGTCTAGGCAAATTCTTCACAGACTAAAAAGAGATTACCATGTATATTGTATGCCAGGAAACATCTGATATTCTGCTGGACTGTTAGGTTGGCCTGCATTAATCTGGGTAGGGGTATTCCAAGGATACTTGGAAGAAGGGAAGAGTAGCTGCCCATCAAGCCCCAACTAAGAGGACTTCCTTTAGCAGCGGGGCTGTAGTAGGTAGGGAGGCAGTGCAAAAATATACCATAGATATGGGTTTTAAGTGCTGGAGAATCCTTATGCTGCTCACTAGAGGATTAAATCACTAAATGCATATAAAACATTTAGCAGTGGCTCAGCAGAGAGATGCTCAATAGTGTTGGCTGCAACTACAAATTAGTACATTGTCCATACCAATGCAGCCACTCAGGAATAAAGAAGACCAATGTTGTCCATGTCTTTTGGAAGAGGGGGACAGATGAATAATGACCATACCAACCAACTCCTAGGGTGTAATTGGTGCCCCTTAATCCAGGCATTGAAATCTGGATATTTTAACTGAATGTTTTAAAAATTATGTTAAGAGGGGCCGGCGCCGTGGCTCACTTGCTTAATCCTCTGTCTGCAGCGCGGGCATCCCATATGGGTGCTGGTTCTAGTCCTGGTTGCTCCTCTTCCAGTCCAGCTCTCTGCTGTGGCCTGGGAAAGCAGTAGAAGATAGCTTGAGTACTTGGGCCCCTGCACCTGCATGGGATACCAGGAAGAAGCACCTGGCTCCTGGCTTCGGATTGGTGCAGTTCCGGCCGTAGCAGCCATTTGGAGAGTGGAAGGAAGACCTTTCTCTCTGTCTGTCTCTCTCACTGTCTATAACTCTACCTGTCAAATAAATTTAAAAAATTATTTTAAGGCCGGCACCGCGGCTCACTAGGCTAATCCTCCAACTGCGGCACTGGCACTCTGGGTTCTAGTCCCGGTTTGGGCACCGGTTCTGTCCCAGTTGCTCCTCTTCCAGTTCAGCTTTCTGTTGTGGCCCAGGAGGGCAGTGGAGGATCTCCCAAGTGCTTGGGCCCTGCACCCACATGGGACACCAGGAGGAAGCGCCTGGCTCCTGGCTTCGGATCGGTGCAGCGCACCATCCGTAGTGGCCATTTTGGGGGTGAACCAATAGAAGGAAGATCTTTCTCTCTGTCTCTCTCTCTCACTGTCTAACTCTGCCTGTCCAAAAAAAATTATTTTAATAATTAATTTTATTTATGATTTTTCTTATTTCCTTAGAGATGGACAGAGACAGAGAGAGGGAAGGAGGGAGAGATACAGAGAGCAAGCAAGCAAGAAACCCATCTGCTGGTCCTATTCTTAAATGTCTGCAATAGCTTGGGATGGGCCAGGCTGAAGCCAGGAGCCAAAAACTCAGTCTAGGTCTCCCATATGGGTGGCAGGGATCCAAGCACTTGGATCATCCCTGGTGCCTCCCAGGGTATCCATCAGCAGGAAGCTGGAGACAGAGTAGGGCTGGACCTGGAATGCAGGCACTATGATATGAGACGTGGAGAACTGAAGCAGTGTCTTAGCAGCTATGTCAAATGTCTTCTCTTCAAGACCCAGATTTTTAACAGTTTACCAGATTGAAGACCACCAGGAAGTCTTGTACATTAAATATAGTCTTGCAATGTCTTCTCAAGGTGGGTTTCTTCCTCATTACAAATGGCCATGGAGTGAAATTACACAGAGAATAGTGCCTTCTGGGCCCAGGTCATGGTGTTGATCCAGTATTTCTCTGTGTGGAATGCATTGTTATTGTGTCATCAATCCTGGAACGGCTAGAGGATCAGAAGGGAACTTGGAAGAAAACAGGTGGAACATCCCTAATCCAAAACTATGAACTCTGGAGCATTTCTGGTCCCAAGCATTTCAGATTTGGGATATTCAACTTGTGGAACCAGCTAGATTGAGAGACAGTTTCATAATGAAATAACACTGTGAGAGAATGTGATCACGATGATGGGGCATTGAGACCTAGTGTCCTAGAAATATGGTGGTAGGAGGGAGGCAAGGCCCCAAGTAGGGCAAGGGTAGTGTCTTAGTCATTGTTATGCTCCTATAATAGAATATCATGGAAATGAGTGTAGATTTATTGGCTTGCAGTTCTGGAGGTTGGAAATTCCAAGTATCAAGGTACTGGCATTTGCTGAAGGCTTTCTTGCTGTGTCATACCATGGAAGAAGCAAGAAAGGAAGGAGAGAGAAGTTGAACTTGCCCTTTTAAAAGGACCCAGTAGCGGCCGGCGCTGCGGCTCACTAGGCTAATCCTCCGCCTTGCGGCGCTGGCACACCAGGTTCTAGTCCCGGTCGGGGCACCGGATTCTATTCCAGTTGCCCTTCTTCCTTGCCAGCTCTCTGCTGTGGCCAGGGAGTGCAGTGGAGGATGGCCCAAGTGTTTGGACCCTGCATCCCATGGGAGACCAGGAGAAGTACCTGGCTCCTGCCATCGGATCAGCGCGGTGCGCCGGCCGCGGCGGCCATTGGAGGGTGAACCAACAGCAAAAGGAAGACCTTTCTCTCTGTCTCTCTCTCTCACTGTCCACTCTGCCTGCCAAAAAAAGGGGGAAAAAAAAGGACCCAGTAGCAGCATTAATCCAAATTTTTTTAGAGATTTGTGTATTTGAAAGGCAGGATTACAGAGAGGGAGACACATACAATACACACATACACAAAGAGAGAGAGACAGAGAGAGAGAGAGAGAAAGGGAGCGAGAGAGAGAGATCTTCCATTGGCTTATTCACTCCCTAAATGACTGCAGTGGCTGGCTAGGGCTGTGCCAAGCTGCAGCCAGGAGCAAGAGCTTTTTGCAGGTCTCCCATGTGGGTGCAGGGGCCCAAACACTTGGGCCATCTTCTACTGCTTTCCCACACCTTCAGCAGGGAGCTGGATCAGAAGTGGAACAGCCAGGACTTGAATTGGTGCCCATATAAGATTCTGGCATTGCAGGTGGCAGCTTAACCTGCTATGCCACAGTGCTAGCCCCTCCAATCACCTCTTAAAGTCTCACCTCCTAATACTGTCACAACATCCATCAAACTTCAACATGAGTTTTGGAGGGGACAAACATTGAAACCATAGAGTTCCACCCCTAGTGGGATGGTCAAAATAATACGTAGCTGGAACTGTGTACTGATATGAATAAGTGACCTTCCTACCATGGCATACAGAATTACCCTGGTGGTACTGAGGTTCCAGTTACCAGGTCTGAAGGTCAGAATAGCCCACAGAGAGTTGTTGAACTCATAAATTGTTTTTTTGTTTAAAGATTTATTTATTTATTTGAAAGTCAGAATTACACACAGAGAGAAGGAGAGGCAGAGAGAGAGAGAGAGAGAGAGGTCTTCCATCCATCCGCTGGTTCACTCCCCAACCAGCCGCAACGGCCAGAGCTGTGCCAATTCAAAGCCAGGTGCTTCCGCGTCTCCCTTGCAAGTGCAGGGGCCTCCTCCACTGTTTTCCCAGGCCATATCAGAGAGCTGGATTGGAAGTGGAGCAGGTGGGACTCGAACCAGTACCCATATGTGATGCCGGCATCGCAGATGGTGGCTTCACCAGCTATACCTCAGCACCAGCCCCAAAACCTCATAAATTGTGACTTGGGGCAGGCTGTATGAAGAGCAGGGGCTGGATTCACCATTGTGTCTAGGAGTAGTTTCTGGGAGCCTGATACTAAAACCTCTTGTTTTCATTTTTAGGCCTAGATACTATGGCAATCTTTAGAGAGTCTGAATTTAAGACTAGATTTTAGGACAAGTGTATTGACTCGAGATGGGCTTATCTATTCAAACATCTCGATATCAATTGGGATATTTATTTCGTTTGAAGGTAGCTTGGGAACTGAGTTAGCCCTTCATTCTGTAACAGAAGTCTGTGGAAGCAGTCCTGGATAGTTAGCACAGCCTTAGCATTGACATTCTGATGGAAATTCCTTTAGGAAGCTCAACTTGTCTCCATCCCACTATGTCTAAAGCTACAAGAGGACAAAGAAACTCACAGGGCATCATCTTTACTTAGAGTAGGCAGGATTCAAATCCACTTGGGAGCCTTCTCTGAAATTTACGGGTTAGAGTAGAAATTTTTCTTTGCTCATTCTAGACTGACAGGGCCTGAAACACTTCTCTGTCTCAGGGTATTCAGGTTATGTCAGTGTTGATAAATTGAGAGAATGATCTGATACTGTACTCAGAAGCCTTAGTACTTATGTGGATTTGTATCATTCTGGCGCTTCTCATTTTGGAGGGGGATGGCAGATGACTCAGGAATCGAGGAAGGGGCAGGCACTGTGGCACAGTGGGTAAGCCACCACTTTCCAAGCTTGGATCCCATAATGGAGTGGTGGGGTTCAAGTCCTACCTCTGCTTCTGACCAAGCCTCCTGCTACTACATACCCTGGGAGGCAGCAATGAAGGCTTAAGTACTCGGGGCCTTGCCACCCACGTGGGAGACCCACATGGATTTCTGGACTCCTGGATTCAGCTTGGTCCAGCTGCAGCTGTTGTGAGAATTTGGGGGTGTGAACCAGTAGAAGCAAGATCTCTCTCTCAATCTCTGCCTTTCAAATAAATGAAATAAATACCTTAAGAGTCTAATGAAAGGAATGAATTATAGGTTATGAATTATGTTTTCCAAAGGAGATAAAAACCTTTACACATTTCAGGTCCCTAGAAACCCATATGTGAATTCCAGGTTAAGAATTTCTACCATAGAAACGGGACAAGAAAGAACAGATGTTATGTTTTTGGCTTTCTTCTTTGAAATATAAACTCTACTCTCTTTTGGTTTAGTGTACTTATAGATTATTTTTTCCATTTCTCTCTATAAAATAATTGGGACTACAAAGACATTTTAATATGTACTTTTTTTTCTGTCCCTAGATTCATGGGATGGCATTAAGTGGGATAATTTCAATAACCTCTGGAACTACGTGTTATTGAAATGTCTTTTACTAATCATCAGTTACTCATTGCAACTTTCTGTTTTCCTTGGTACAACAGGTATCTCTGTTCTCTTATTCAAGCTGTCAGCACATTGATGCATTAGCATACAAATCTATTAGTAGGGAGCTGGCATGGTGCACAGTGGGTTAAGCCCATGTCGGAGCACCGGTTCCAGTCAAGGCCATTCTGTTTCCAATCCAACTCCCTGCTAATGTGCCTGGGAAAGCAGCAGGCCCAAGTGCTTGGGCCCTTGCCACTCACATGGAAAACCTGGATGGAGTACCAGGCCCCTGGCTTTTGTCTGAAAGATCTTTTCCCTATCTCTCCCTTTCTGTCATTCTGTTTTTGTCTTTCAAATAAATAAATCTTAAGAAAAGTCTTTTAGTTGAAAATCCTCAGTGCAAGAGTTTCAAATGACAATTATTGGAACAAATCTAGTTATTCAATGTTGTAGTTTTATTATCAAGATGGTCTTTTGATTCATAAATATTAACAAAGAATTTACTCATTTCATAATGTATTTACTATACAACTATAGCCTCTCATATTATTTTTTTCTTTTTTCATTTAAGAACTTGAAAATGCTTGTAACTTATATGGCAGTTCTCACCTTTGATCTAGAAGGCAATACCTTCAGCTTTTATATTTGCTTTGTAAATTGCCCATTCTCAGGAACAGTGGAAATATGTACACTATCTGAATAATAATAATGAACAATACTACTCAGTGATTTATGACTCTAAGAGTTGTATAATTTGATTTATGAACAGCTCTCAAATTTTCCATTGGCAGTTCATACAACTATGAGTAAATTTTCTGGCCAAATGACTCAGTATTTTCCTGCATGACTAATCCTACACTCAGTGTGGAAACTATATAAATGAATTCTATTTGCTTGTGGATAATAAATGATTACTCCCTAAAAACTGTCTGCAAAGCATTATGTTGTAGATAAATTCAATTATATTGATGGCTTTAAGCTCTCAAACTCAGAAGACTTTTTGGAAAAGTCTGTAATGCTAACAAAACAAACTCTGCCCCTCACCCCGCAGTCTAGTAACCCAGAGGATGACAAATTCTAATTAGGCTCTAGAATTTCTAAAATATTAAAAGAACAATCTGGAATGCTTCCATTTAAGATATTTTCTATTATAATGATGGTTTTAGGTTATTTTAAAATTTTTCATTATGGTAAGGTGAATATAAAGTCTGTTTTCAGGGAACATTTGCTGAAAATAATGTTTGATATGACTGCACATTATAATTGTATTTCCTTCAAAAACTCAAATATTGTAGACAATGTTAATCCACCCTGATTGTGGTGGTTGGAAATCACCTCCAGATTACATGAGATGACATAGCCTGTTCCAGATGGCATAGCTCCTCCACTATTCATACAAGCTCATGTGAAAGACTTCACCTAGGAACACGAAGGCTACCAGTCCAAAATCAACATGATTTATCTTTTGCTAATTCACTGACAGAGACATTCTTGTTTTCAAGTGGGTAATAGTTCAATGTAATGCCCCGTGTGACCACCAGTGGGGTGATTCACTCACTTGCATACAGGTTCGTATAGAAAACTAGGG
The DNA here is from genome assembly GCF_051225735.1 of Oryctolagus cuniculus. NCBI lineage: Eukaryota > Metazoa > Chordata > Mammalia > Lagomorpha > Leporidae > Oryctolagus > Oryctolagus cuniculus. Next base: position 112,448,760 of record NC_142871.1, read on the forward strand.
CTACATTCCCAGGTACTCCTTATCTTTTCCTGAAAATCATTCTTCAAGTGTGAATTTTAGTAGCCAGGGTTGATGGAGAGGAGACCACAGGCAGGAGCCATGGTAACTAGTGAGGCTCAATCTTAACTCTGCAGAACCAAAAACAGCCATAGAGGGCACTGAACTTTCTGGGGGTTGGAAGAACCTCAGAGTATGTTGAAATCAATTGCTAAGTCACACATCCCCAGGAGAATGCCCTCTTCTCTCCTGTCTTCAATTCTTCCTCTCCCGTCACTGTGTCTACTTCCCAAATTCTCTGGACACTTGTTTGGAAACCCCTTTCCTGACAAAAGGCTCATTGTTGGCCTTTACTCGGGCTCTAACTGTTTTCCCACTTATCCCCTTTGCAGTTAAACTTCTCTAAAGATTGAAGACAAATTCTCTTTTTTTCACCATTCATTTCCTTTTAAATCCGTTAATGTAGGGCTTTAACCTTTCCTTCCACAGTGAGTCAGTTCTCTGGAAGGTTTCCAGAGGCCTCCCTGTCCCAGTCCTCACCCTCCTTTGCCTCCCATTTGCGCATCTGTTCTAGGGAGCCACTAAATTGGAGCATTCCCCACGTGGCTTCCACAGGCCTGCCTTTTGCTCTCCCTGCAACCTACAGATGGAAGCTGTCTCCTTTCTACAGTGTTTTCTGTTGTCACTTCCCTGACTTCAACAATGCTCCTGACTCCATCAGTTTCTGGTTCGACATCTCCATCCACATTTTCATGGCCTTGTTGGATATTTTCACATCTTTCTGATACCTCCACCTTAGCAGGTCTAAAACATAGTTTGTGATCTTCTGCTTCAAAACTATTCCTCTATCCTAGCTCAGAGTTTGAGTCGTCAGGGTAGGTATTTGGTGCAGCATTTAAGACACCTTTGGGGATGCCTGCATCCCCTCTGAGTTCTGGGTTCACAGCCCAACTTGCTTCTGATTCTAGCTTTCTGCTAACATGCACCCTGGGAAGAACCGGGTGATAGATCAAGTGTTTGGGTCCCTGACACCTACATAGGGGCCTGGATTGAGTTCTGGGCTCCTGAATTCAGCCTGGCTCAGTCCTAGCTGTTGCAGGCATTTGGGAAGTGAACCAATAACGGAAGTTTTCTGTCTGTCCCTGTCTCTCTACCTTTCGAGTAAAAACATTTAAAAAAAAATTGATTTCATCTTCAATTCCTCCTTTTCCCTCAGATGGTTTCTAGAGAGCTCAGGATGGAAACTTTTCTTCTTCCTAATCTGTGAACTAGGAACTTGTGCCTCAATCTCCTACCTCTAAAGGAGTACCGCAGAAAATGTTTCTGTCATTTTAGTAAAGGACCCTACTTACTCCTTGGGAGATGGAAACAGTTAGTGATGGAGGAAACTGGAGAGGGCCTGCTAGCTACTAATGAACAGGCAGGGCTGAGGAATAAAAGATCTCTTCTCATACACAGGCCTGTCCCTTGCTCTCATGCTGTGTGCCTTAGGGATTGGAAAGGCTCTGATTAGCCTCTGCCCTCTATGAAGCAATGTGTCCTGATTAACCTGTTGTTCTTTAGCAGTGACCAGGTGGGCAAAGTAAGAAGAGAAGGAGTAAGATTCTCCATTTTGGCTTTGAGTCTCAGCCACACCCTCCCATCTTACTTCACCCTGAATTATGCTGATATTCTTATTTCCTTTGGGTCCTTGTGTCTATTCCCAATTAGGTTGAGAATGAAAGGGAAGAACTATATGATGGATTACTTTTTACATGCCTGATATCAAACTTTCTTATTTCCTCTGACCCATTTGTGTTCTCTTGGGTGACAAAGCTAATTCATTGTCATAAAAAGTCAACAAATTATATACAAATAATCCCATTATGACTTTTCATTTTTGGCATGAAAGATTTTGGTCATGGGCTTTCCTCCTCCATTATTGACTGAAAACTTTAAAAATTTTTTATGACTTTATATAATGCTAATTATTCTTTTTAAAATGAAAGCCTAGCAGCAAGAATAGGTATGAACTCTACTCAATTAGCTTCCAAAAAAGACTGATTGGCTGATTTAATATTTATTGAATTTCACAATTGCATTAGGTACCATATAAACACTCAGAAAGAATCAATTAATAACAGCCTTATTTGGAAAAGGAAATGATAAATTAGTAAAGCAAATCAGAAAGTAACAATGGACTCAGATACCAGATTCTTTTGAGGATTTGGTTTGCTTAGTATTAGTACCCTTCAGATAACTAATGCAAAGAGCTGAAATGATTGCCTCTAAAAAGAAGTATCTCTAATCCTATTGCATGGCAGTTAAGTATTTGCCTGCCAAGGGAGATAAATGATGTTCTTGTGCACACTTGAAACTTAAAAATGGCTGCAGCAAGACTGAGGGTGGTAACAATTGTGCTGAGGCAATAGCTAAGAGAACCACAATTGCTATTTAGTTGTTTTTTTGTTGTTAAAAATGCAGTTTAAGTGAAACTGGTTGCTATGCTGTGATTGTAATTTTAGACTTGTTTCTGTTTGAGGATTGATCACTGACAAGTCTTAGTCACTGAGAAGCATAAAGTAAAATGACCTTCCAAAATTCTACTAGGTATTTTCACTCATTGTTCACCAATGATTAAATCAGTTTTCTTGTTTTTAATCACTACCCCATGCCATAGATGAGGAAGGGCAATGGAGAGTGCTTATTTTCCTGATGAACCACACTCCACAGGCTCTCAGATCTCTTCACTAAGCTCTGCATGATAGACAGGAGTAAGTTTCTCACTGCAGAGGGCTGCGGTATCAGCAAACCTTTAGCCATGTGCATATGATGCAGTGCTCTGAGCCCCTCCAAGTGCCAGGAACCCGGGAAGGCTGTCCTGGTGTGTTCTGCAGCCTACACTCTGACATTCAAGATTGCCTCTTCAAGCAAGGTCCCTTTCATCTTCAACCCCAAGCAACTGAATGAGTGAGATGCAACATGCCAACAATTTGAACCTTGATTTCATTTTAGGAAACCAGCTGCAAGTAAGAAACCTTATGCATTGTTTTCCATGTCTTGAATCTGTCACTGAAGAGATGGCTCACACAATATCTCCTTGAGTTTATTTCAGTTATCACAGCTGGTAATAGTGACTGGCCTTGGGAGTATCAACCTTTAAGCTTTTATCCAGAAGCCTAGACTTGGCTTTATATGGTTTAAAAACGACCCTGATATTGAGAGCCTTTCATGCAAATAACAAAACTTCAGCATTCTCATCGATTCTTTTCACTGCATTTTGGAAGGTTACAAACTATTCTTTTCTGAGACACTTTCTTCAGTTTTTTAAATATTACGAGTCCCACCTAGTAGTTATTGGAAATTCCACAAATGTGACAATGTGTCACTTTGTCATTATCACCGCAGTTAACTTATGAAACACACAACCCGGCCCCACGCAGGCAAAGCCAACATCGCCTTGGGGGCAGCAGACCGCGGTACTGCACCGGCCCAAGGCCGCAGGATGCCGCAGACTGACTGCAGCGGCATCGGCTTTCCTGCCAAGTGGCCGTGGCCCTCCGCAGCTGCCGCGGTACCTCCGGCGTGGGCACCGCATCAGCGACCACTGTGAAAGACCCCGGCCACCAACTACAACATACTTTTTGCAGCTTATGAAGGAATGTGGGGGTAGGGGGTCGAGGGCAGTCAGTGTGCGCGCGAGTGTGACAGATCCCTATCGCCTCACCCTGCCCGCGACACAGACCAATCAATTCCCAACTTCCTTCACTGCCAGGTTCCTAAACCTGGAATCGCACGTTTCTTTCAAACACACTAAATGAGTCAGGCTTTTAGGAGAAACGAAGGGTATAACAGGATCTAACGTGCCCATTTTCTCGGCTGCGAAATAGCACCAAGTTTGGGGGTGCACGGTTTATGAACTATATACCCGAGCGTTTTGGGGCACTCCTTAGTTTCGAGGGGCCTGAGGGAGGGCTGGGCCTCCCGTTCCTGGAGGGCCCCAATTCTCCAGAAAGGCCCTTCCCGCTGTTCGCGCCTCAGCGTGTGAGGACCCCCAACCCCCCAACAAGCAATAGCTCACCGGGCTGCATCCTCCAAAGCCCCAGCCTCGGGGCGGGGCGCAGGGAGGTGGAGGTGGGGGTAACACCGCCTGGAGATTCCCGCCGGCGCCTTAAGGTTTTCCCCCTGGCTCCTTGGCGCCCCCTGACGCCGGGCTCAACAGCAACTCGGCCAAGGGAGGATGGACAGGTGGAAGCCCCAGGTGTCCCGGGGTCGAAGAGGCGCCCAGCCTGTTGACCCACTGACGGTGTCAAGTGCCGGGCGGCCCCGCGGGAGGGCGCTGGGCGCTCAGGCCCGGGCGCAGCCCGCGGCCGCCGCCGAAGCCGCCGCAGCCATGTCCGCGCGCCCGCGCTGCCGCAGCCCGGCCGTGATGTCATCAGCCGAGCCCCCGCCGCGGCGCCCCATTCCCGCCCCCCGCGGGCCGCCGCGGCTGCAGCCCGGGCTCTGCGTCCCCGCCCCGACCCACGTGCGCCCGGTTTCGGGGATGCTGAGGCCGGCGGCGGCCACAAGACGATGCGCGGGGCTCGGGCGGCGCTGCTCCTCCCCGCTCGCCGCGTCCCCGGCGGGGCTGCGCCCGGGGGCTGCGCACGGACGGGGGCGGGGGTGCCTCGGGAGGGAGGGGAGAGGCTCCCTGCCGCCAAGTCCCAGCCTCGTCGCCGTCTGCTGAGTCATGGCAAGCGCTTCCCGCAGCCCTGGATCACTCGCATAGCACGGTTGGCGCGGGGTGCGCAGCCATTGGGCTGGGCGCGGGGCCGCGAGCGCCGGGCATGATGCGCTGAGCTGCGCTCGCCCGTGCCCGCCGCCCAGGCGTGCGCCCCGCGCGGGTGCCTGTGCCGCCGCCCTCCAGCCCCGCCGCCGAGTCGCCCCCGCCTCGCCCGCACCATGATCGCCGCGGCTTTCCTCGTTTTGCTGAGACCCTACAGCATTCAATGTGCCCTCTTCCTCTTGTTGCTCCTGCTGGGCACCATCGCCACCATCGTCTTCTTCTGCTGCTGGCACCGCAAGCTCCAGAAAGGAAGGCATCCGATGAAATCAGTCTTTTCGGGTCGTTCAAGAAGCCGAGGTAAGGCGCGCCGCGACGGGCTTCCTCCGGTTCAGGGGGGTGGGGTGGGGGACGTCTATGCCGCTGTGGAGAGCGCCGCGCGGCTCCTTCCCTCCGCTGCAACCCCTACCCCTGTTGGCTTCCACTCCCACAGCTGAATACCTTGATTTATTTAACAGTCCTTGTCCCTTTGGCCCTCACTCCCAGCCTCTGGCCTCCCTGGTGTGGAGAGCCATGGCCATGCAGAGGGCTAGGCGGGCAGGAAGGGACTCACACTCTCAGGATCAGTTTGCTCAAGCCCCAAGGGTACTCCGAGTGGAGCCCGGGGCTGTATGGCAGTCTGGCTCTTATCCATCCTTCCCTGGAGCTTCGGGCCAAGAAAGTGAAGGCATGGCGAGTTTGGGGCTCCCCAACTCCCCCAGAACTTTCCCCGGAAACTTCTCGCATAGAAATAACCGAGAGAACGTTCGCGCCCCCACCCGCCTCGGGCCCGCCAAGTTCGAGGGGTCTTCAGTGTGCCTTGTCTCCCAGATAAGTCATCAGTAACTCGGAGGGTGAGGAACAAGGAGTTCAATAAAGTCTCCTTTTTCTCTTTTCTCCCCAGATGCTGTTATGAGATCTCACCACTATCGTTCTGAGGTAATTTATTTAGCGCGCACGCTCAAGGTCAGAAGAAGTTCTCTTTCCTGAGTACCAATATTAGTCATATGCGTGTTAAGAAACCAGTAGGACATTGAATGGCTAGCATGCTGCCCCTAAGGCGAAAGTGACGTGGTTCTTTCTGTTTTTTTTTTTTTTTTTTTTTTTTTTAAGTAATTCCACACTCGTGCCCAGCCAACGGTTTTAGCAAATGTCTTGTGTAGTTGAGCTGCTGTGCGGGAGGGGGAAAGGTAGCCTCTAGAAGCTCTGCCGACCTTAGATACATTTCGTCACAGGGTGGATATCACTTTAGTTTTCAGTCATGTGCTGGTGGAGGCTTTTTCTGGGTGCTGCTAGTTGACTGTGGTTGTGCACTTGGATAAATGAGACGAGAAGAGCTTTTAGGAGATTCGTGCAAAACTGTTCGATCCATATGCGTTTTGTTTGAGATCCTGTGCTGTCATGAAACCCTCCATGGTTTGTGGTGATGGATCTTTATCTGATGGTGTGAGCCGAAATGCTCGTGCTGGTCTCTACTCTCCGGACTTGGACCATCCGTCTAGAGCAGGTGACTGAGACACAGTGATGAGGGGAGACTGCTGTAGACCAGTTCCGTTGTAGATGGGACTGAAGCAAAACTCAAGCTCTGCCTGGCCCAGCATTTCTTCACGAGTTTTTGGGCCAGTCCCTACCTAGAGGAAGATCTTTTTTTGACAGTGTTCTCTCTTTTTGGGAAAGTTTCATGCAGCCAGGCTTGCTAGTTGCTGCTCGATGCAATTGACTCACCTTAGTAAAGATGTCCTAGTCACACACCCTCCATTTACTTCTGATTTCCCTGAAGTTATTTCACATGTTGTTTCACTAGCCTATCAGGTGTGTGGTTGCACCCCATTGGATTCTGGTGGCTGAAAAGCGTTGACTGCCTTTATTATAACATCATTTTAATGTTGCACTGTGAGGAGGAATTCTGCTGTGTCTAATCCTGGATGCTCAAGTTAGGATTCTAGAGAGAATCAATTAACCAGTGAGACAATCAGATTCTCCTTTCTCGGCTTTCCACTACCCAACTCTGTGGTGTTGGGAAACTGTCTTTAACTCTTGGCATCTCAGCTTTCCCTTCTGTAAAATAGGGCCACTACTACCTTGCAGGTGGTTATTATGAGAAATTAAATTTAAAAGAAACCCCACTTAGTTCACAGCAGGTATTCAGTACCCAGTAGCCATTTTTATTTTGCAAAATTGTATTTAGAAATATATAAAGATACAAGATGTGTTTGCAAATTTTCAGGTCTATTAACTCATTCAGGTTTTTGGGAAGTAATAGAAAGCATGTCTATTGTGAAGCAATGGTTTTTGAATGTCTAGTTCATTCAATAGAACATCTCAATAATGGTCACGGTACAAACATCAATATATAGGGTTTTGATTAAAAAAAAAGTCACCAGTTCCATACACATAAATGACAGAACCAGAATTGTAATTCTGTTACAGATTATTACACTATCCATCAGGCATTTCAGCTTAAGCAAAGCCAGAGAAAATGAGACAGCACCATGTCTTGTTTACTTTATTGCTTGGTTAACTGTTTGTCCTGAGTTGGCATCTGGTTAGGAAAGCTGGGGGTGGTTGTTTAATGTTTTAACCCATTTTATGAGATTCCTGGTACAGGTTGATATTCTTGTGTCTATTTGATATTTGCCTTATTAGACTGTGAGCTCCGTGAGGGCAGGACCGTGTCTCTCTTGTTTAGGGCTGTATGCCCATTGCCTGGCCCAGCATGTGGTCAATAGTTGGTTTTATTTAATTATTTTTTTTAAGATTTATTTATTTATTTTAAAGTCGGAGTTACACAGAGAGAGAAGGAGAAGCAGAGAGAGAGAGAGAGAGAGAGAGAGAGAGAGGTCTTCTACTTGCTGGTTCCCTCCCCAGTTGGCCACATTGGCAGGAGGTGCGTTGATCTGAAGCAAGGAGCCAGAAGCTTTTTCTGGGTGTCTCACATGGGTGCAGGGGTCCAAGGATTTGGGCCATCCTCTACTGCTTTTCTAGGCCATAGCAGAGAGTTGGATTGGAAGTGGAGAGTCCAGGACTTGAACTGGCACCCATATGGGATGCCGGCACTGCAGGCGGCAGTTTTATCCGCTATGCCACAATGCTGGCCCCAATAGTTGGTTTTAATAAATGTTTATTGCATGAATTAAAAATAACTCTTGGTGGGTGTTAGTTCTTCTAACTGGGCAAATACAACTGAGACAGAACAGAAAAAAATGCACTTTCTTAGGACCTTGTTCAGAAAATAAATTTAGTTAGAGTTTTTTTTTTTTTTCTGAGAAGATTGAAAACAATATTAGCTTGTTTCGTTGATAGACTACATATCAACAAGTACCTTTGATGCTATTTAATTAGTGAAATACTATTTAATTAGTGAATGCTATTTAGTTAGTGAAAATTCTGAGACCATTGTTGCATAAAAATGTTATATTTCATCATTGCATTTTGTACCACAAATAAAACATCTTCCCTTAGAAAAAACAGGGAAATGTTTTTCTTCTCGTTTTCTTTCAAAATTATATCTCCTGCAGGATTTTCTCCTTGAGGAAAGCCTCAGGATTTACTTGGTTTCTGGCATATTAAAAAACTTGAGTGTGAGTAGTATAATGGACATTCTTATTACTGCTTCTTAGCAGCAGCTGCAGCAAAATAATTAATTATCAAAGAAAATGTTTTGACTTTCTGGCAAGTCATAATCATATCGAACTGAGAAGTTAGTGCTCTCTGTTCTGCATTCCAATCTCAGTAAGTAGATAATTCACTTTCAGCATTTCTATCGTGATCCAGTGAGGAAAATGAGTTTGGGATCTTGCTGACTCACTTTGAAACGGGAAGGAGCTTTGCGAAAGTCCTTGGACAGATCAAGGAGTTCGGGGAGCACTTTGCTGCTTTCTTTGGTGGAGGATCTTGCTTCTGTACCCACACGCCCAGGAAGGAATCCATCTGGGCAGGAAATTTCAGTGTGTTCCTTCCAGGTAGTCAGAGCAGTCCTCCTCCAAGGGGAACAAATGGGGCCTCACGACCCGGATTGGAAGTGGGGAGAGTTCTGCAATAGGGAAAGTAGCCTCGCCTCTCCTCTGAGGAGTGCCACCATAAGAGCATATGTCTTCAGTTCCATGTCTTCCTCGTGAAGCTAGAAATAAGTCACATAGGTGGTTATGTTTTGGAACTATAACCCCCACCAGCCCTTTTTATTTTCACTTACTTGCAGACTTGTCTTTACTGGCTTTTTCGTAGATCTCAACGTTTTTAACGACAAAATATGAGAATGTGAAATTAATTCCCCTAGCACGGCCTAAACAGTGTAACCCCATTTCAGAACCTGATGGATAAAAAGACAGAAATATGTGTTTTGCCTATGCATACAAAAAAATTTGTCCAGAGTTTTCTGTTTCTCTTTTTGTTCTAAATAATTAATGAAGAGAAAGGATTTCATACTGATAAGAGGACACAGCCTAGAAACCAAGTACTCATTTCAGTTTTGAGAATCCTGACATCTAAGAAGTAAACTTTTCCTGGGGATATATGTTTTATGCTGTGACTTTAAACAATGATATACTGTTACCTTAGATTCTAGAATTCCTGATTTAAGGAAATTTCAGAAAGTGATATGGGTGGTTGAGGTACCAGTAGATCATAAGAGCGAGTCTTGGGAGTACTTCAGTAGAATAAAGACGATGAGAATGCCCTTTGAGAATGCTCAGGGTGAATAGTGGTAAATGATCCCTGTTCATCAGCTCAGTGGGATAAGGGAAGCCTTGTTTTATTCAAGGGGAGGGGAAGAGTATGTTTTCTATTTACCAGGATTTGAGTAAGTATCTTCACTTCCCGTTCCAGGCAAAGGGACCAAAAGAGTTAACTCAAGTTGAGCAGATCTCCAAGAGTCACATTGCAAGATAAGGACTGAGTAAAACAAGAATTCCCTGGCTACATTTTATCTATCCTGTGGTATTTAACTATGTCTCATAGCCCAGAGAGTAATATGCCCAGAACTGTCAATGAAAGAAATTAAGTTGAGCTTTTAGTAGACATTTCTTGTAAAGTGGAATTGGCAAATCCATAAAATCATGGAAATGATAATCTAGCCAAGCCCCTTGGCCTCCTTGTTTTTCCGCTTGTTTGCATACCAAAGCATGGGAGGATGGGTCATCACTGCTTCTCATTCAATTTGCATCTGTTATTAAGAATTGCCCAGTTTAGTGCATTAGTGAAAATGATAGTTTATTATGGAAGTTTCCTTTATAATTAGGTTATCCTTGTAAATAACTTATTTGTCTAGGGTTGAATTCTAGGTCTAGATTAATTTGTAATAATTAAGTCAATCATAAGTTATAAGTGTTTATGTAATATTCATTTAATGTCACTCATTTTTTTTTAGAATAAACATATTCACTTTTTCTTTCTGTACAAAATCTTATGTTAGGCACTAGAATTAACAAAGGTCTTTGATCTAGTCCCTACCCTTGGTGATTACTTCTAGGTCACTTCCAATATCAGTGCTGAAATTTAATAGTTGCTGATTTCTTCTGTTACAGTATCTGAACTGCTGCACTGTTCCAACTATGAGTCACAAATGTGATGAGAGCATTAGGAGCCGGGGAGTGCAAGTATACAGCCAATGCATGTGTTTAAAAGGCACATTTACCCTCCACAGAGCATATTACACCAGAATGAACCCTACCACTTACTTAACCCTTACTTTACCTACTTGGTGACAAAACAGAAAGAACAAAATAAAAAAGGAAAAAAAAAATCTCACTTTTTAGCCCCTGCATCTAAACTAATTAGCTGCTGTCTAAATTAAAATTGAAACAAAAATTTTATGGAGAAATTTGAATCTTTGTTGAATCCCATGATTCAAGAATGACTCTCTGAGATTCAGAGTACAAAACAGAACCACACAAGTACCATTGAGTACTGGTACAGTGTAGCAATAGGAGTTCAGAATCCTGGTTTTGAGTTCTAAGTTTGATGCTAGGTCACCTCTGTGAAGTTTCTCCAAGAGTCGCCGAGACTGAGACTCAACGTGAGGATGATCTCTGAATCCCCTTCTGGAAGTAAAGGCCACGTTTCTACTCTCTACAAAGCATCATGCTGAAAAGCATCTGTAAAACATGGTTCCTCACATTGAAGAGCTTAGGCAGCCCTCCCCTCCCAAATATACAACAAGCACAAATACCAAGCAATAAATTATGTCTCACAAATGGAAAGGAAGCAGTAGTTCTGGTGAAATGATTACATTTAGCTGGGGTAATCAGAGAAGCCTTCCAAAAGGAGGTGTCATTCCTGCTGAAATATGAAGAATGGATAATTAGTACCTGCGTAGACTGGGAGGGAATGAAACCAAACTCCCAGACTGGCAGAATGGGACGAGCATAGACAAAGACTTAGGGAAACACATGTTCAGCGCTCAGTGCATGAAAGTATGAGTAGAGCAGAAAAGGTTCTTGAGAGTGCACAAAGGAATATACAGTGGAAACCAGAGTAGGTGCAGCTAAAATAAAAATATTTTCTGTGTACTAGTTGACAGTTGACAAAAGGCTTTGACATAACATTGTAAATTGAACAACTTAGGAGGGCACCTGCTATGATTCCTGTTGAAGTGTAGCAAAACAAACACCTTCTAATTTATTTTGCAGCAACCACAACAAAACAGCCAGTCACTTTTATTCCACTTTCAAAAGGAATGAAGAATCATGGCCCCTGCTGGAGAGGGCCTGGGAAATGTTTTCATCAGTCCCTAAAGCAAATGGACGGCCTTTAGGGGGCCTTTCTGGTTACCCTACACCTGAGCCTTTGAAGGGCGAGATGTTTTTGAAGTCCATGGATCAGGCATCACTGGGTTGTATTCTGACTGCAGACACCATCTGTCCAGGGACTTGTGACAGAGCATTCATGGTCATTACAAATCTCAACACAAATGCAAATCTGCAGGCAATTGATAACATACAAGACTATTTTTATTGGTTATGAAATACATTACAGCTTAACAAAGTATTTGATAGATTCCTTTCATCTTTACAGCTTGTTCCTTGAAAATTCCTCTCCTTCAATAATTACTCCAAGGGTTTACCTCTTCCTCAAATCCTCAAGTCTACTACTTGCCCTATGCCAGTAATATTTGTGTCCTAAACCACAGAAAAACATCAATATATCACGTGATAGTTTTTTAAAGGTATTTTTTAGTTTTAAGATTTATTTTATTTATTTGAAAGATAGAGTTACAGAAAGATGTAGAGGCAGAGAGAGAGGTCTTCCATCCACTGGTTCACTCCCCAGATGGGCATAATGGTCGGAGCTGAGCCGATCCGAAGCCAGGAGCCAGGAGCCTCGAGCCTCTTCCGGGTCTCCTACGTGGGTGCAGGGGCTCAAGCACCCGGGCCATTCTCTGCTGCTTTCCCAGGCATATTAGCAGGGAGCTGGCTTGGAAGTGGAGCAGCCAGGTCTTGAACCGGCACCTATATGGGATGCTGACATCACAGGTGGTGGCTTTACCCACTATACCACAACACTGGCCCCTTTAACAATTATTGCCCCTTCAAACTCAATGGCATATTAACCAAACTCCCCAGTTTAATGGAAAATTCATCTATTCTCCATGCCAGTATTTTAGACTTAGGCTGTGAATTCTTCCTTCCCATTTCTTGGGGGATGGTCTGTTAGTTATCATCTCCTCCGTTATAGTCTGTTCTTCCTTCTATGCTGAGCTCATTCCTTTACATACAACCATTCTGGGTGCTTTCTAATGAAAATAGAAACCTCCCCATACCACCTGCTCTTTTTTTGGCTAAGAAAAGTTTCTTGAAGAATATCCTTATTTGTTACCTCCTATTCCTTACCTCTCATTGACTTCTACTGCTACTGTTTAAAATCACTTACACTTAGCTTACCAATGATTTTCAAATTGCCAAGCCAAATGTTCCAATCCCTAATTTAATTGATGTATCTGCTGTTTGACACTGTTGGTCTCTCATTTCTACTTGGAACTTCCTGCCTAGTGTTTGGATAATACCCCTTTTAAATTCTCTCTTTTTCTTGGCCCTGGCTGCTTCTGTTCCTGTACTCAACGCTTTTCCTACTTGTTTGGTGATATTCCCTGCCTTGGGCCTACTTTAAGTAAATATTTTTTGAGACATAATTTACATACCATACAGTTCTTCTATTTAAAGAGTATAATTTAGTGGTTTTTCTTGTATTCACAAGGTTGTGCAACCATCACTGGATTTTAATTTTAGGACATTTTCATCGCTCCCCAAAGAAGCAGTAATTCTTCCACCCTTCGACTCTAGGCAACCACTAATCTACTTTTTATCTTAATAGATTTACAGGGCTTCATTTTTGCCTATTCAGATTTTACTTGTGGCATCTCATACTGTTTCAGTGTACTCCCACATGGTGTAAGGGTCATGCTGAAATCTGTGTCTTACATCTACTTTATCCTCCCATTCCTCTGCAGCTGCTCAAAGTAGCAATTTAGAAGATATGAGACAGCTCTCTCATCCCTCGTGCCCTGTCTTCTCTTTTAAACATCTCTGAACTGGCTGGCGCCGCGGCTCACTAGGCTAATCCTCCGCCTAGCGGCGCCGGCACACCGGGTTCTAGTCCCGGTCGGGGCGCCGGATTCTGTCCCGGTTGCCCTTCTTCCAGGCCAGCCCTCTGCTGTGGCCAGGGAGTGCAGTGGAGGATGGCCCAGGTGCTTGGGCCCTGCACCCCATGGGAGACCAGGAAAAGCACCTGGCTCCTGCCATCGGATCAGCGCGGTGCGCCGGCCGCAGCGCGCCGGCCGCGGCGGCCATTGGAGGGTGAACCAACGGCAAAGGAAGACCTTTCTCTCTGTCTCTCTCTCTCTCACTGTCCACTCTGCCTGTCAAAAATAAAAAAAAAAAAAATAAATAAATTAAACATCTCTGAACTGATACCTCCTTAACTGTCCCAATTGCTGTTCCCTTGGTTCAGGCCTTATAAGAAGGGTACACTCAAGTCTCTCTGCATCTCCCTCTGCCCCAGTCCATCCACATAAATTTAATAAAGATAAGTCTGAAACACAAATTAATTTTTAACACTTGTGTCAGTTATGGAGATGTTCAGATTCAAGCAATGGAAAGCCCAACTTAATATGGTTATTACTAAATAGGTATTTCCACTCATTTATGGTGAGAAGCCTAGACATGGCTGTAGGCTTTGCTTGAGCCACTCTCCTGGGTCATTGCTGATATATTTGGAATAATCTGGGTCTTTTGTCATGATTGTGAGATGGCTGGCATAGTTGCAGGCATCATGACCAAATTCAAGGCAGGAAGGAAGAGAAGGGGCAGAACCAGCTGTGGATGGTCATCAGGAAATCAGATTCTTGCTAGAAGCATTTTTAGTTTAGATTTCTGCTTGCTTTTCACTGGCCAGAAATGTCATAAAGTCGTGTCTCACTGCCAAGCAGGCTTGGGATATGAACTTTTCATCTTTCCTAGAGTTTGTAGTAAAGGTAGGTTAGGGATATAGGATTGAGTAAGCCATATTCCACTTGTACTTAAAATCCTCCTGTAGTGTTTCAGTTCCATCCCAATATCAAAGTTCATCTTTCTTAAGATCCCCATGTAATGTCCTTTTGTTAGGTATAGTCTATCATTTGTCCACACCTCTTGTAATTCACCAAATTAACCATGACGATTTAGGGTTAGTGCTTTTGTCTGCCTTATTTCCAGCTCAGAAGGCTTCTTTTCCTTTTTTTTCCTCCTTTCCCATCCACCTATAACAAAAACAAAAGTGTTCAAGCACAGAAAACATAATTTCTGCTCCATCTTCATATCCCAGCTCATAGGTCATCTCTTTTAGGAAATTTTCTTGGCTCCCTCCTCACAATAGCAGTTAACTTTTTTTGCTTGATAAGGTTGAGAAAGTTTTGAATACAGTCTAAATCCCGTAGTTCTTAGCTTGATGTCTGGCATTTAGAGCTTAGTAAATGTTTGCTGAGTGAATGGATGTTTGAAGTTTTCTGATAGTTAAATTCTCAATTCTTATGGATTTTATAAAATATTCCATATTCTTCTTTTCCTTAAGTGGAAGGAGGCAAATCCTTTTCTCTTTTATTTTAGATTTATTCTAAGGTCTGCTTAATTTACTTTGAAGATACACAGATTCAGGTACTTTTAAATTGAGTTGGAAATATTCCTTGACTTTATTTTAATTGAAAAAATTTTCATAATTTGATCTGAGAGTTTTAAACAAGTTTTAGTATTTGTTGTTTAAATTTATAATCAAAAAAGTTGACGTAAACATACATTGAATTACATAACTGAATTATCTTATACAGTTTCACCTTAATATCAGTATTATCCAATTCCAGTGCCTGAGTTTGTTTTGTTTACAACCACATTGGTGCTAAGTGATATTGCCTTACTTGTCAAGAGCTTAAGAGAAAAGTTCAGGACAGTTTTTAATGAGTAATTTATGCATTCATGCCAGGTAAGGGCCTAATGGTAATCTGTTCAACTAGTTTTAAGAAATGTGGTGGTATATTTGTGTTTTAATAAAGAATCACAAATGGCACATACCAAGAAAAATATAAAATAACATTTTATTACTGTTAATTGAGAAATATATATAATTGTTTAAAGCAAAAATACAGCATTGTCTTATGAGAATGATAATATATATAAATGTTTGACAACTGTAGTGTAGAGAGGGGAGTAAATGAATTCTCCCTATGTGGTTGCAAGATTTCTACATTTTATGGGAAGTTGTATATTAACAAATAAGTATAAATTTTTAAAAAAGATTTATTTATTTGAAAGGTGGAGTTAGAAGGAGAGGGGGAGTCAGGGGAGAGAGAGATCTTCCACGCTCTGGTTCACTCTCCAAATGATCACAATCGTTGAGGCTGTGCCAGGCTGAAGCCAGGAGCCAGGAGTTTCCTCTGAGTCTCCCACATGGCTGCAAGGGTCCAAGGACTTGGGCCATCTAACACTGCTCTTCCAGGCACATTAGCAGGGAGCTGGTTTGGGAGTGGAGCAGCTGGGACATGAACTGGTGCTCATTTAGGATATTGGCATTGCAGGTGGTGGCTTTGCTCACTGCACCACAGCACTGGCATGAAGGCTATTTTAATCCTCAGAGCAAACAACAAAAAGTATTGTGAAGGCAATAGATAAATTCAAATGCAAAACATATACAAATGATTTAAAGAAGGCGGCAGGGAGGGTACACTGGTTCAAAAACAAAAAAAGAGAGGACAGGCTGAAATAATGAAATGATAGACCTAAATCCTCCCATAATAATAATTACAGTAAATATTAGTGAACTAAATGCTCCAGTTAAGAGAGAGATTATCTGAATGGATAAGTAGTAAGGCTTGACTAGGAATGCACTTTAGTATATAGATACAGATTGAAAATGAATTAATGGGGGCTGGCCTTGTGGTGCAGCAGGTAGAGCTGGTGCTTGTGACAGCAGCACCTCTTATGGGTACCCATTTTAGTCCTGGCTGCTCCACTTCCAATCTAGCTCCCTGCCAATGTGCCTGGGAAAGCAGTGGAAGATGGCCCAAGTGCTTAGGCTCCTGCCACCCACATGGGAGATCCAGAGGGTGTTCCAGGCTCTTGGCTTCAACATGGCCCAGCTTTGGCTATTGTGGCCATTTGGGGAGTGAACCAGTGAATAGAAGCTCACTGTCTCCCTCTTTCTGTCTCATTCTCTCTCTGTAGCTGTGCCTTTCAAGTAAATAAATCTTTAAAAAAGAAAAAAAAAAAAAAAACAGGAAAAAAAATGAGTTCTTGGGAAAATGTAAGTGATACAAACAATAAGCCTAAGAAGTTTGGATTGGCTATACTAATATCAGACAAAATAAGTATCAAGGCAAATAGTATTGACACAGATAAAGAGAGTTGTTTGTAATGATGAAAGGGCCGATTGCTCATGAGGACGTAATAATAAACGTGCATGTGCCTTAAAACAGCCTTAAAATGTTTGGAGTAGGAATTGTCAAAAATAAATGGAGAAATAGGTAATGTTATAGTTGGTGATCAACACATTGTGTAAACATCTCTCTCTCTACAAGTGATAGAAAACAGTGAAGAGTGGGTGATATAAACAACCTTTTCTACTATCTTTACCTAGTAGTTGTAGAATACCACATTCATACGACCAGTTCGCGTGAAAAGTTCGTGTGGGCCTTAAAAGAAGTCCCGGTAGGGGCAGGCATTTGGCACAGCAGTTAAGTTACTGCTTGATTTGCTTATATCCTGTATTGGGAAGCCTGTTTCAAGTCCCAGTTCTGCTTCTGGCCTGGCTTCCTGCTAATGTACACCCTGGGATGCAGCTGCAGCGGCTGATATGCTTGGATGTACAGATAAAGTACTGTAAGCAGTGCCACCCATATGGGAGACACGGATTGATTTCCGGACTGCTGGCCTATGTCTAACTGTTGTGAGCATTTGGAGAGTGAATATGTGAATGGAAAAATCTCTCTTTGTCTGCCTCTTGTCTCTCTGCTTTTCAAATAAAAATGAAAGTAAATAAAAAATCAAGTCACAATAAATGTGTAGTTTTAAAACCATAGCGATTATATTCTATGATTATAACAGGATTAAATTAGGACTCAATTACAGTAAGATCTTTACAAAACTCACAAATATTTGTAAATTAGGTAACATGCTTCTAAGTAATTCAGGCAGTAAGAGCCATAAAAGAAATTAGAAAATATTTTGAATTGAACGGTAATGAAAACAGTTCTTATAATTGTGTGATATAGCCAAAGCAGAGCTTAGAGGAAAACATATTGCTTTAACATCTATTTAAGAAGAGGAAATGTTTAAAATCAGTTAGCTATGAGAGGCTCAGAGCAATGGGGAGATATACATAATGGTATTTCTGTCAACGATGGACTGCATGTATGATGGTCGTCCACTAAGATTTTATTGATGAGTGATGTCATGGCCATCTTAGTTTGTATAAGTACACGCTGTGATGTTTGCACAACAAAGAAATTCCCTTGCAATGCATTTCTCAGAATGTATTCCTGTTGTTAAGTGATACATGGGTATAAAAGACAGGAGCAGATAGGGATGAAATAGAGAAAAGATGCACACTGGAGAAAACAAACCCAACATTTATTCTTTGAAAAGAGCAATAAAGTTTATTTGCTTCTAGTTAGATTAATTAAGCCACTGGTATGACAATGAAAAGTTAGAACTGTAAACCTTATAGACATGACAAGGGTAAGAGAATATACTGTAAAATTTTATGAAAAATTGACATCTTAGAATGAAGTGAAAAGATTCCTTGGAAAAATATGTCAAAACTGACACAGGACATTGCAAGGTGTCCGGCGCATAACAAATCTTCCCAGGCAGATGAATCAGTTAATTCACAGGCTTTTATTGGGGTTCACCGGGCGAGGTTCACTGGTCCCAACAGAGCAAACAGAGCAGGGGCCAGAGAAGTCGCGCGTCAGAAATTGGCAGAGCTCCTTTTATAGATTCAGGGCATGGGGGTTAAAAGTTGAGGCGGTGCCGGTGCTGTGGCTCTATAGGCTAATCCTCACCTTGCAGCGCCGGCACACCGGGTTCTAGTCCCGGTCGGGGCACCGGATTCTGTCCCGGTTGCCCCTCTTCCAGGCCAGCTCTCTGCTGTGGCCCGGGAGTGCAGTGGAGGATGGCCCAGGTCCTTGGGCCCTGCACCCACATGGGAGACCAGGATAAATACCTGGCTCCTGCCATTGGATCAGCGCGGTGCGCCGGCCGCAGTGGCTATTGGAGGGTGAACCAACGGCAAAGGAAGACCTTTCTCTCTGTCTCTCTCTCTCACTGTCCACTCTGCCTGTTAAAAATTAAAAAAAAAAAAAAAATTGAGGTGGGTCTGATCCTCATTGGTTGACCTTTAGGCACCCGCAGGGACCTTGACAAGGACTTTCTTCCCCGGAAGTAGGCCTCTCCATTCTCGGAAGTGTAGGCCTTCCCTCCTTGCGGATCCCAAAGCTACCAGACATCAATACTAAGGTAGGTTAGTAATTTTCCAAAAGTAATTTGTTTTCCTTGTAGACACCCTGAAAGAATCTCATGGACCTTAGAAGTTTGTCCTCCAGACTTGGAGAATTTCCGCTGTAGATGGCAACTCATTAAGGTTTGTTACACACACACAAACACATACACACATTTGAGTCTGTGGAGTTTTTTTTTCCTTTAAAAAGTTTCTATCATGTTTTAAGTGAGTTATGGTATTTTTATAGTATGTTTAAAAGCTTTTTCATTCCATTTCTACCAGATTTACTTATGTAATTGTTTTCTTAGAAGAGAGATCTACATACATCTATACAACTAAAATGAATTTACAAAATTAAATGCAATCAAGATGTAAAAAACAATAAAAATGATTTGGCCAGTTTGGAGAGGCAGCAGAAAAAGAAAGCTTAGATATAAGGGGTACTTTCTAATCTTTATGTAATTAACTTTTGTTTTAAAAAGATTTATTTATTTATTTGAAAGGCAGAGTTAGAGAGAGAGAGAAGTAGAAAGAGATCTTCCATTCTTTGGTTCACTCCCCAAATGACTACAACCAATGGGCTGCACTAGGCTGAAGCCAGGAGCCAGGAACTTCCTCCCAGTCTCCCACATGGGTAAGGGGCCCAGGATCTGGTCATATTTTGCTGTTTTCCCAGGCAGGTTAGCAGAGAGCTGGATTGGAAGTGGAGCAGCTGGGACTTGAACCATCACCCATAAGGGATGCCAGTGCTGCAGGTACCAGCTTTACCTGCTACACCACAACACTGGCTCCTGTAATTAACTTTTTATACCTATATATGTCACTATCTATCTACCTACCTGTATGTCTTTCCTCCTTCCATTCTCCCTGTGTGTAATTTATCATGCTATAAAGCTGCTCTGTCACCACATACTTGAATTCTGAAATATCTGATCATGTACTCTCCTAATCTCTGTGCCTAATTTCAGACTCTTCATGAATTTCCTTTTTATTTTCATCAGGACCAGGTTAAGTCCTCCCTGGTTTTGAGCTTGTTAGCACCTTCTGATTTTACTTCACTTGCTTTTCTGCTCATTAAAGACTTTTAGATCAACTTTCTGGACAAATTTTCACTGTTATTCTCACTTCACTCATGCAGCTAGTTCTTTTGCCCCAGTGACTCCCAACTTATATAACAGGTCAACAGTGTTTGCAGCTTTCCTATTCTAGGCTATTTATTTATTGACTTGAGAGGCAGAGACAGATACCTCCCATGCGTTGGTTTATTCCTCAGATGCCCACAATACCTGTTGCTAGGCCGGGCTGAAACTGGGAGCCTTCACTCAACAGGGTTCTCCCACATCAGTGGCAGGAACCCACTTACTTGAGCCATAATCACTGCCTCCCTAGGGTCTACATTGGCAGGAAGCTGGAATCCGGAGCTGGCTGTCAAATCCCGGTACTCTGACATGGGATGGGGGTGGTGTTTCACATGCTGGGTTAAATGTCAGTTGTGCTTAGGAGGCCTGTCCATAATGGACAGCTTCACAAAACCCATCTGTTTGGTTCAGTGTGTTGTCCAGTAGAGACTACTGTTCTTATAGTGTATCAATTAGCTTCTGCTTTGTATCAAACTGCTTAAAATTTGGTAGCTTAAAACATTAACCATTTAGCTCATGTTTCTGTGGATGGGCAATGTTGACTGAGCCCAGCTGGCAGTTGTTCTAGGCTGGGTCAGAGTTGACTCAGCACAGCTGTAGCTCCTTGATATACCTTTAGTCAGCTTTTGACTGACTCACACTTTTCCTCCACATGGTCTCTCATCTCCTGATAAGCCAGACCAGGTTGTAGCACATGTGATTAGATTCAGATTCCAAAAGCAGCAAAGGTGGAAGTGCTTGAGAGCTCTTGAGGTCTAGGCTCTGGCGTGTGAAAAGCCTAGTTGATGCATTGCTTTAGCTAAAGCAAGTCACAGAGTGGAGCAGTCAAGTGCTGATGAGAGGACTTGCATAGCATTTGACCACTTTTACAGTCTGCTATAGGGCACATTTTGATTTCTTACTTTTTTAAAAAAATATTTCTTTATTTTATTTGAATGTCAGAGAGAGAGAGAGCGATCTTCCATCTGCTGGTACACAGCCTGGGTGGCCACAACAGCCAGCACTGGCCAGGCCAAAACCAGGAGCCAGGAACTTCATCTAGATCTCCTATGTGGGTGGCAGGGGCCCACAATCTTGGGTCATCTTCTGCTTCTTTTCTCAGGCCCTGAACAGGGAGCTGGATCAGAAGTGGAGCAGCTGGGACTCGAACTAGCACCCATATGGGATGCCAGTGTTGTAGGCCATGGCTTTACCTGAAACACCACAATGCTGGCCCCTGACTTCTTTTTTCTTTTTTTTTTTAAGATTTATTTATTTATTTGAAAGTCAGAGTTACACACAGAGAGAAGGAGAGGCACAGAGAGAGCGAGAGTGAGAGAGAGAGAGAGAGAGAGAGAGAGAGAATCTTTCATCTGCTGGTTCACTCCCCAATTGGCTGCAATGGCTGGAGCTGCTCTAATCCGAAGCAAGGAACCAGGAGCTTATTCCTGTTCTCCCATGTGGGTGCAGGGGCCCAAGGACTTGGGCTGTCTTCTACTGCTTTCCCAGGCCCTAGCAGAGAGCCAGATTGGAAGCAGAGCAGCCGGGTCTCGAACTGGCACCCATATGGGATGCCAGCACTGCAGGCAGTGGCTTTACCTGCTTTGCCACAGTGCTGGCCCCCTGACATTTCTAATTGTTGTTGTCTACTATCCCAAAACACTCATTTTAAGCTTTACCTATGGTTTTTCATAGGCAGTATTTTCTAACTTTTTGGTTTCATATATATGGAAATAACATCCTAAAATTTCTAGGTCTGACATCATTTCTCAAAAATTTTATTGAGCAATAATTCCCAGTGTTAGAATATTTCCCATCACCCCAGCAAGATCTCTCATGTCTGTTTGCAGTCAGTACTTGTTCTAAACCCCAAGTTCCATGCAACTGCTAATCTGTTTTCAGTATTTTTATTGATTGTCTTTTCTGTATGTTACGTATAGGTGGAATCATATAATATATAGTCTTTTTTTTCTGTTTGAGAGGCAGAAAACCAGAAAGAGAGAGGGAGAGAGAACTTCATGAAGTAAGGATGAAGGAGAAGGGGAGGGGAAGAGAGGGATGAAAGGGAGAAGGAGAAGGAACCCTAAGTTTTTCTCTATTTTCTGAGATTGTGAATCACTAATATTAATTCTAGTTTACCACAGAAGCCATTTCAGGCTGTTGCTTTCTTTGAGGGAATATTTTAAGTTATCAGTTTAGTTTGTTTGTCTTTTCGCATGGCTATTCAAAAATTTTTTTTCTTCTTGAGTTACTTTGCAGTTTGTGGTTTTCTAGGAATTTATTCATTTCCCCTAAGTTGTCTAATTTGTTGGCCTAACGTTGCTTTTACTCTTTTTAATTTCTGTAGGGTTGGTAGTACTTTTAAATTCCCTTTTTATTCATCTAGCCAGAAAGTTAGGACTTTTATTTTCCCGTTGTGGGACACAGTTCTATAATTGCACTTGTGTTGGTGGCAAGAAGGTAGAGTCAGAAAATAAAGTGATAGGAGTTTGCCTTCCTCTCTTGGGAGATAGGAGGGGACGGTTTAGTTGCTATGAGCTGCTTTCAGGACCTCTAACGTTGTTGCCTGTGGGATTTCTAAGGTGATGAGGATTGACAGAACTCCGAGGATAAAAATGGGTACTTTCTCTGGGTCTAAAGACTTTTCCTTCTTAGTTCTCAAACTGGAATTAGAGAGCTCTTCTGTTGCTCTCCTGACTCAGTACCCCTTGTGAGTTTCAGGCTGCATTCTTTCATGGAGATAATAGACCTTAAAAATGGCAAGCTCATCACGGGGTTGGTGTCTTCTGATTTCTGGCCTTTTTACTTCAGTCCACCTGCTCCTATTCACTATTCACCAACCTTAAATGCTGAATGCGTTCTGTCCAGTTTTAGGGCTGTCTCAACGAGAGATGTGCTTCTACTACTTCCTTGTCACAGGAACCATGGTCTGTTTCCAATTAGTCTGTACCCCCACCACCTCCAGCCCATTGCTGCTCTTTTTTACTATTTACTTTTTAGGAAATCCTTGTCGCATTTTGTTATTTTGGATGATACTGGTAGAGATGTATTTTACTACATATAACTCATGCAATACTGAGGATTACATTTATTTTATCAATTTATGCAAATTTGAAGAATCTTTCCTCAGTACATTTTTATTTGGAAAGATTTCTTTTCAAAATTTGTTTTGTCCAGTCGCATTATTCTTCACGTTTTCTAGATTTCCCCTCAACTTGAGAAAACCAAATAGACATTAAGGAACTACTTGCATATTTTAGAGAAAGTAGTGTACATTTCATTGTGTTTACTGATGAGTTTTCTAAAGAAGTACAACTCACATTTGGAAGTCATTTAGCAGTAGACCACTAGCAGGTTTTAAATAGCTAACTGGCACCCACTCTGGAGAATCATTAAAAATGTTAAGTAAATTCCTGCTCATACCCATTCTGCACTGAGCTGCCTGGAGGAGGCAACAGGCACCTGTGAGCCTTTCAGATCTGTCTGGAGTGTGACTGCCTCCTTGATATTGTGGTAAAGCATCCTGAAGCAAACCTCAAATGAATGTTCCAATATTTGGGGGTAAGGAAAGTGATACAGTCACAAATAGAAATTAGAAATTTTTAAAAAGTAACCCATAAAACTGAAGTCTGAATTCTATTACTCTGAGGTCCCTATGCAGGATCTTGACTTTTGGGGAACTCTTAAAAACCTAAGGAGAGCTGTGATCCACATCTTTAGAAAAATGCATATAATTAAGTAGATATATTGCTTCTGTATATACTTTCAAGTGCCTGCAGGGGCCGTCGAAGTGCTCATATGTGGATTTATAGGCCAGAGTTAAGAACTCTTTCAGGATGATGACTAGATATCTCTGTCTAGCTGCAATTGGGATCATTGAAAAAAATCTCCACCACGTAAAAATTTATACTAGAAAATGCCTTTTGTAGGGCAGTTAGTTTTTGCTGTGATTCAGTTGTGGTGTGCTGTAGACAGCTTTCTATCAGTTATCTGTGACATTTGGACAAACAGGAGTAGTAATTCATAAAGTTGCCCACAATCTATAAGCTGAAATTTCAGCTGGGGTTGTTTCTCAACAGCATAATGGTAGGATGTCCTTTTCAGGCCCATGGGCTGCAAGTTTGTCTGAACAGGGAAGAAGTGAATATGCAGAAAATACACGTGGCAATGGGAATTCACTTGGGAGATGTTTCTCAACCTCCTGTCTTTAAGCTGCAGTGATTGGATCACATGAGAAGTGGAGTGGATCCTGACTTAGGTGTTAAAACCTGGAGGTTAAGACCTGTTCCTTAGCTTACCTCCTGTAAATCACTTAATATTGCTGTCTCTTTTGGTAAGCGAGAAGCAGGAATAACTAGTTTTATCTTTCACAGGATTTTGTGAAAATCAATGAGATAATATATACTTTTTTCTATGTAAATACCTATCAAAGATATTATAGGGATCTGTATCATAGTAGCTATGACAAAATGGAACCTTTGTTTATTTAATGTGCATTTATTCATTCATTAATAAATATAATTTAACATGCATAGGACATCTGCAGTTTCCCTATGCTCTTGGTCTACACTTTGTACCTGGCTAAAAATAGGGGACTTCTGTCTCTCATATACTTTTTATTTATTTATATTTTTAAAAGATTTTTTATTTGAGGGGCAGAGTTACAGGCAGAGAGTGGAAGAGACGGAAAGGTTTTCTGTCTGCTGGTTCACTCTCCAAATGGCCACAAAAGCCAGATCTGGGCAGATCCAAAGCCAGGAGCCAGGAGCTTCTTCTGGGTCTCCCACGCAGGTGCAGGGGTCCAAGGACTTGGGCCTTCTTCTGCTGCTTTCCCAGGCTATAGCAGAGAGCCAGACTGGAAGAGGAGCAGCTGGGACATGAATCAGTGCCACAGGCAGAAGCTTAGCCTACTATGCGAGCTCCTCAAACACTTTTTAGAATCTTTTTATCTTATATAGAAAAGAGAGATTAAGAGAAGTTTTAGTGATAGGGAATAAATGAAAAGAAGTCAACTGATTTGTGTACTATTTAGGTTGGAAATATCAGTAATTGAATGATTTATGTTAGCTACTAAAATGATAGTTGATGGGAGCCAGGATGATGAAAACAGCGAGATCTAATCCTGCCCCACATTCTGACCTGGAGGTGTGACCTAGTTACGGAGAAATGATAACAGTCACCGTTTTCTGAGTACTTCCTTTGTACCAGCCATCTTTCCATATGTCCTGTCTCATTTAGTCATCATTTGTGTATGGTTGCATGGTTCTTAGAGTTGAAACTCAAACCCTGGTCCACCTGCTTATGTTGGTGGCAAGAAGTGCATGCTCATAACCACTTGGAAGCAGAAAAGTGAGGCCAAATTCACATCTTACCGAACTGGCATTTGCCTTTTCTAAGGTACGTAGGGATCATTGTTACTCACATTCTTTAACACTGAAAGGTCAGAATAACCTTTGAGCTTATTCTTCAGGATTTGAAGATAGTGGTCTTTGCCATGTGGAAGCAGAGTAGGACTCAAATGGAATCAAATTTTCGCTTTAAGAAATAAGATTCACTGAATTTCCCTTTGAATTTTTTTGAAATCCTTAAAGAATTTCCATTATTGAGTGTTTCTTCCAAAAGTTGCCTTTTTGAGCATTTTATAATTTACATTTCTGAAATAATTGAAACATAGGAGGCATACCATTATCACTACAACATGTAAAGGTAGTGCATTTTACGCTTGATCTTAGCCGAAAGGCTGAGAAGCAATAATGTAGTACATTTTCTCCATTGTTATTAGAAAAAAGAAATCTGCTGGTGTTTTCCACAGATGGAATCAGAGGTTTTGTGAGGCTGAACTCCCCCTCTGTCTGCTGTCTGTGGCTGAGCTGCATGGTTACATCACCCATGTGCAGAAGAAAAGAACCAAAGGCTGAATTTCCGATAACTGTCCCAACTGTTAGACTCTCCTGAAATGTTTAGAATACCTAGCTGTATGGCTGCAAGTCATAAGCTCTACTAGCTGGGAGATAAAACTGGGGAATTTTGGCTGGCTACTGTTCTATTACAATTTCTTTAGAAACGTGAAGAAAATAATGGACTCCAGCATGCCTTGAGCTATTCTCTGAGAAACTATGGCAACGGGTCTTTTAATTAAAGCTGAAGTAGCGTGCTGAAGTAGCGTGCGTAGCTTAGAAAAACCAAGAGATACTGCCAATTGATAGAGTACACAGGAATAATCCAGAAAAACGAAAAAAATTCTTTTCAGATATATTTGGTTATCTGTATTGTTTGAAGAAAAAGTAGTAATTTTTTAGTGGATAGCAATATTTGGC
Source organism: Oryctolagus cuniculus (assembly GCF_051225735.1). Lineage (NCBI taxonomy): Eukaryota > Metazoa > Chordata > Mammalia > Lagomorpha > Leporidae > Oryctolagus > Oryctolagus cuniculus. The sequence goes on from NC_142871.1 coordinate 112,474,931, forward strand.
TTTGGAATATGTTAAGATACTTTTTTAAAAAGAAACTATAGCTCCCTAGTTATGTTTTAAAGATTAATATTGAAATGAAGTTGTGTTTCCTGTGGACATGTGAATTGATAGTTGGAATGGTCAACCTAGAGATATCCTTGGTTGCAGAGAGTGGCCACACTGGAGTAGTGCACACAATGGATCATCTCTCCACCCCCACTTTTTAAAAAAGGATTTATTTTATTTATTTGAAAGGCAGATCTACAGAGAGAGGCAGGGTGGGGGGAGAGAGAGAGAGAGAGATTTTCCATTCACTGCTTCACTCCCCAAATGGTCACAACAGACAGGGCTGGGCCAGGCTAAAGCCAGAAGCCTGGAACTCCATCCGAGTCTCCCTCATAGCTGGCAGGGACTCAAGTTATTGTGCCATCTTCTGCCGCTTTCCCAGTTACTTTTGCAGGGAGCTGGATTGGAAGTAGAGTGGCCAGACCTGAACCAGTGCTCATATGGGATGCTGGCATCATAGGTGGTGGCTTAAACTGCTGTACCACAATATCAGCGCCAATCTGTCCCTTTTGATAGTGGAGACATAAGTATTCCTGCATATCTGCTCCCACCCCTATATGTATAGTACACATATAATATACACAATAGTAAAGTCCCTGATGGGATGGTGATTGACAGATTGGTGAACTGTTCCCCTCTTGAGCTGAAGCATTTACAACCCATATGCTAGAATTTATAAGCTAAGAGTATACCAAAGTTTAATATATTATTGTTAGCATTTCAAATAAAAAATGAAAAAAGCAAGAGTTACCATTTTTCTTGCATCAAACTACTTACACTAAAAGCCTCCTGTGATGGGGAAATTTTTTTTTTTTTTTTGACAGGCAGAGTGGACAGTGAGAGAGAGAGACAGAGATAAAGGTCTTCTTTTTCCGTTGGTTCACTCCCCAATGGCCGCCGCGGCAGGTGCGCACACCGCACCAATCTGAAGCCAGAATCCAGGTGCTTCTCCTGGTCTCTCATGCGGGTGCAGGGCCCAAGAGCTTGAGCCATCCTCCTCTGCACTCCCAGGCCACAGCAGAGAGCTGGCCTGGAAGAGGAGCAACTGGGACAGAATCTGGTGCCCCAACCGGGACTAGAACCCTGTGTGCCGGCACCGCAGGCGGAGGATAGCCTATTGAGCTGTGGCACCGGCCATGGGGCAAATTCAGTTGCCCCTTTTGCCAGGGAGAATTTGGTTCTTGTCTGTTGTTTTACAATCCCTCTGATTAGTGCTGCTGTTTGCAAGCTGAATTGCATAGTCATGATATGAGGGCAATAACTGAAAAGATGAGTAGATCTAATGAGATAATACATAATGGTGACAAATGTTAAAAGTGCCTGTCAGTGTAGGAACTGGCTCTTACAATACCTGTTACCTGGTCTCCTTGGCTCTGGCTTCCAGTTCACCTTTTATTATGTCATTGGCAGAGTTAGCCATCTGTATTCAAGTCTGATCTTCTACTCCTTTTACTTAATGGCTTCCTGGATGAGTGCAACTTCTCTCAGTCTGAGCTCCAACATACCTCTAACGCATGTGCACCCTATTCCTATCCCCTTCTGTTTTCATGCCATCACTCAGGCTGGACTTCATCTACTCCACTTTTTTCACGACAAACTCTTACTTTAAAATGAGGGTTAAATACCACCACTTCCTTCCCTTTATCTCATAGTCTTTCCAAACAGTCTCCTCTCTGGGACTGGATGAGGGCATCAGATGTTGGGATTTACACCTCTGTCTTCCCAAGGCAAGTACTGTAATTTTGTCTTGTTTCCATAGCCTTGTGTGGCATCTGGCATGGATTCAGTATTTACTGTTGGTTAAATATTTGATATTTGGTAAACATTCGCTGAGTGGACGAATGGCATTCAGTACATAAATGGCTGCAGCCACCAGGGCATACTTGACAGATCACAAAGTAGTTGAAAGTTGCTTCCTCTGTTTTTCCTTCTTCCGCTCTCCCACTCTTTTCTTGCCTCCACTCGGTGCCAATTGCCCTAGTGCCTATTTGGCTTTTCTGAACATCTTCTTTAATATCTTTCCTAGGCTTGCCCTACTTCTGAGTGCCGGTGAGCTTCTCAGTTGCTGTCTGTGGGGTGAGCATTTAGCCTAGTGATTAAGACACTGATTAAGATGCCTGTGTCCTACATTGTAATATCTGGGTTTTATACCTTGCCCTGGCTCCTGACTCCAGCTTCCTGCTAGTGCAGACCCACAGAAGCAGCAATGATTGCTCAAATAGTTGAGTTCCTGCCACCCACCTGGGAGACTGGATGGTGTTCCTGGATCCCAGTTATTTTTTAATTAAAAATTTATTCATTCACTTAAAAGATGAACAAAATGTGTATTTTAAATCTCACTAGGGGCCGGAGCCATGGCTCACTTGGTTAATTCTCCACCTGCAGCGCTGGCATCCCATATGGTGCCAGGTTCTAGTCCCGGTTGCTCCTCTTCCAGTCCAGCTCTCTGCTGTGGCCCAGGAAGGCAGTAGAGGATGGCCCAAGTGCTTGGGCCCCTGAACCCATGAGGGATACCCAGAAGAAGCTGGCTCTTGGCTTCAGATAGGCGCAGCGCCAGCTGTAGCAGCCATTTGGGGAGTGAACCAGAGGATGGAAGACCTTTCTCTCTGTCTCTCTCACTGTCTATAATTCTCCCTGTCAAATAAAAAAAAAAAAACTCACTAAACCTATCTGAAACATATGTTTACATAGAGGACAAAGGAATATGGGATTTCAAGTAACTCACAGCACAGTCCATTGTCCATTTAAAAATATTCTTTTTTTCCACAAAAAAAAATCTTCATTGGTGGACAAAGCAGTTCTTTCTTGTATACTGCATAAGAACTAGATACAAACTTCTGAAGTACATTTACTTCGCTGTCAAGTCTGATGATGAAGATGGAGGCACTGATGTTCACAGATCAATTATGTGATGGAAGCAAAAAGCTTGTTCCCCTAAGGTACAAATTAGAAGCTTCCACTCATGGCCATTACAATGGCGTCGCTTTCTCGAACCTCATTCCCTCTCCTTGTTGAAGACTCAGGTCATCGCCTCCGGCTTTTTGCGCCCTTGTTTTCAGGTTCGGTGTCATTTCTGCTGCATACAGCATTACTGACTTACATGATGGGAACTGCACAAGATAGAGGCTGCCATCTTCCTGTGAGAGCTGGACCTGGGCTCTGCCTCTGTTTTTTTTTGTTGTTGTTGTTTTTTTTTTTTTTTTTTTTTTTTTTTTTTTTTTTTTTGACAGGCAGAGTTAGACAGTGAGAGAGAGAGAAACAGAGAGAAAGGTCTTCCTTTTTCCGTTGGTTCACCCCCCAAATGGTTGCTACAGCCAGCACGCTGCGCTGATCCGAAGCCAGGAGCCAGGTGCTTCCTCCTGGTCTCCCATGCGGGTGCAGGGCCCAAGGACTTGGGCCATCCTCCCCTGCCTTCCTGGGCCACAGCAGAGAGCTGGACTGGAAGAGGGGCAACCGGGACAGAATCTGGTGCTCCAACGGGGACTAGAACCCGGATACTGGTGCCACAGGCAGAGAATTAGCCTAGTGAGCCGCGGCGCCGGCCATCTGCCTCTGTATTGAACATCACGATTCCTTTCTCTAGAGTACATTTTATTTTTTTCAAGAAATACATGAAGTCCAACTGCTGAGCATACTTTTTTTAAAAAAAATTATTTTATTTGAGAGAGTTACAGACAGTGAGAGGGAGAGACAGAGAAAGGTCTTCCTTCTGTTGGTTCACTCCCCAAATGGCTATAACAGCTAGACCTGCGCCGATCAAAAGCCAAGAGCCAGGTGCTTCTTCCTGGTCTCCATGTGGGTGCAGGGACCCATGGACTTGGGCCATCTTCTGCTGCTTTCCCAGGCCATAGCAGAGAGCTGGACTGGAAGAGGGGCTGTCGGGATGAGAACTGGCGCCCGTATGGGATGCAGGCACCGCAGGCAGAGGATTAACTTATTGTGCCACTGCGCTGACCCCCTGAGCGTACATCTTGAAGCTCTGTAGCTGTAGGATTTTCAACAGCCTTACTGATGGGGATCCATCTCCCCTCTGCAATGGTTTTCTTATTGTTTAAGTATACAGGGTAGATGCACATAAACCTGTCCTGATCTGCTAGGGACTGAACAATTGCACAGGCCATCTCCACAAGGACAGTCTGGAATACACCAGCGAGAACCTGGCCTCAGGTTAGTCCCAGGTTTTGTAGGCATTTGGAGAATGAACCAGTGGATTGGAGCTTGCATTCTCTGTCTTGCTACATAGAAAATTAAAAACAAAAACAAAACAGGCCCTTTGCCTTTCTCGTCCAAACTTCTACTCTCAACTCCGATCAGAATCCCATTTCCATGCTGAAAAATGCAGGTGGATATAATTTGAGGATTTATTACATAAACCCAATTTCTGCCAGATTATAAATGACCCACATGGAGCAGCAGGAAGTGATTGAATTTTGAATTCCATAATAGAAGGGAAAAACAAAACAAAAACGTGTTCAAATTTCTGAACTTCCTTTTCACATAGTACATCAATGTCATCCTGCACAGGTTTCCATGCCAGGATTTCAGATTATGTCATTCAGTCATGACAAAGGAATATTTTGAGAGCTGCCTGCTTATAAACAGTTTCAGCAACACGGCTGTCTTTGTTCAGTAGTGTTTGTGTAATTATTTGAAAAAATTTTTTTGCTTTTTTATCTTTATTATTCAAATGAACATTGGAAAAATGACTGCTAATGCTGGTGATAAGGAAATTAGGCCTTCAGATAGCAATTTGCTTGTGACAAAGATATAAAAAAATCATCACATGAACCAAAACTCAGAGGCACTGAGTTCCTAAGGAATGAAGAGCAGCTGAATAGCGTCTCACAAGGCGGAGTCCTGGCTTTGTGAGAGCGTTCTTTTGTGCTCCCTCTTCTCATGACCCAGTCTCTTTCCTTTTGTCCCCTCACCCCTTAGGTGGTAGTTGCTTCCTTGCATTTACTATCCCACGTTTACCCCAGTGTCCTATTTTTGCTGGTCCAGTCCTCTGACACTTATTTCAACATTACCTTTGTTAAATCTCATCTATTGAAATACCTGGCGTGCTTTTTGCTTTCCTGAAAGGATTCAGTCCTGAATGACTACTCTATGCCTGTACTATTGAATGTTTTTAACAAGATTGTTTTTTCAATTTTTTGAATGTTTTTTCTGTGTCAAGGGGGTGATTGTATGGTTTCTCTCTTTTGGTCTATGAAATACAATAGTAGATTTTCTAACATGGGACTTTTCTTGAATTTCTGTAACAAGATATCCTTCATCATGTTGTGGGTTTTTTTTTTTTTTTTTTTTTGGTGACTATTTTAAGATAATGCTTGTGAATTTTTAGTTAGGATTTTTGCATTAATTTTTATGACTTTGGTCTGGAGTTTTTTTGCGACAATCTTTGTTGCGTTTTAATTTCAATGTTATATTTGCTTTATACAAATTTGGGGTTTTCTATGTTCTTTGTAAACTCTGATACAGTTCAAATCATATTTAACATGAACATCATCGGGCTTTTGTTGCTGTTTTTTCTTGATTTTGTTTTTTTAAGCTTTGGAAGCATTCCTTTATGAGAACCTCTGGGACTGGTTCTAGTTTGAGATCATATAACGAGAGATCTTTCTCATTAAATGAATCCAGAAATGGCTAAGACCTAAAATGATGTTTTATTCTGCAACTACTGGCTTGGTGAAGCACAGCTCTAAAAGGTATCAGTGCTAGTCCACACCAGACTGTGAAATAAGCAGTGTGTCTCTGGTGGCCTCTTAGTCCCAAATTATTATACCTATGTCTCCAAGGAATTCTCCCTCTTACCTGCTGTTCTTTCCCCTCCTATTCTGTGGCTGTTCTCTACTGAGGTTACTCTTGAACGACACCATTTTTAAGGTATGACCTTGCATAGAAAGATTTGCATTTCCTTAGCAGAATCATAAATGGGATCACAGCAGAATCATGGCTCTGGGTACTTGATGTTGCGTCCCCTCATTTTCTCTCTTAAATTCTCCAAGTACACTTTGGGCTGAGATGAAGCATAAATGTGCCAGCTGCTGGAGGAGAGCATATTCTCCTATCGACTCAGTTAAGCAAATATAGTGAGCTTTTCACTCAGTTCTTCAGTCTTCCTCTTAAAAAAAAAAAAAAAATCCAGGGTCACCACCTAACTGCCGTTAGAATGAGTAAAGGAAAAGGTGGAGTAGCACTTGTTAATTTTGGCCTCATCTCTAGCATCCTAGATCATCATTTGCTTTTCAGTGCCTCTATGCTTTCTTCTGTCTTTGACAAGCTTGCCTTTGCATACCTGGGACCCTGCTGAATCCTCACTGGTTTTGAAGCCGTGGCACTGGCTTCCCTCACATAGTGGTTTCCCGTTTCCCCCATGAACTGATCACCTCCTTGATTTTCCCATGTTGCTTTCTGGGCTGGCTTCCTTCATGTTACCATCACTGCATTATGTGTAAGTCTGGCTTCCTCACTGGTCTGGTTGCTCCTGAGAGCACCTTCCACGTCGAGTCTTTTGTTTCAAATGCTTAGCACCGTGCTATATGCATAGTAGGTCTCAAAAATGTTAGTTGAACTGTTGAATAAATGAGAGCCAATAAAAGTGAGCAAAAATAAAGATGAATGGCAGATGGGTGAGTGGACTCTGAAGGGACTTAGTACTGTGCCCCAGATGCTAAAAGGTGGGTTTTCAGTAACTCATTTGCATAGTATAAAAAAAAGTAAACATAATGATTTCATTCAGAATGAATTTAATTTACGTGTGATTTATGTTCACACTGCAGATGCTTTTCTGGCAGCATGCTCTCTTTCTAAAGCTGCTCACTCAGAAGGCATGCATCAGAGTAGGTCAGAAAGACAGCTTCCAAGGCCCTGAGAGTCTGAAATATTCTTTTAGCTTTATAATAATTCAGGACATTTGTGTTTATCCTTCCTGTCTCAGGAAATTATGTCCCGCTCAGAAAATGATGATAGTCGAGATAAGGGAATCAAAGGGATTAATATGGGATACTAAAAATAGATCACTTGGGAGGTGAGGTGACCTGAAAGCAGAGGATCAAATTGAGGGATTTGAGGGAAATAAAAGCTATTTTCTTGATGCTTCCACAGGGAGAGTATAAATATAAATAGATCTGGGGGTTATGTTTAACTTGAATCTTTTTGCATCTTCAGCTGCTGGAAAGATTTTAATTGGCAAGTGGTGTTTGGATGACAAAGGGAGGAATTTAGAATTCTTTGATCTCATTTTAGCCACCAGAATTATTTAAGATCATATATGTATTGCTATCCTTTTCTTACTGCTCCACTAATGTTACTTGCCCAAAGTACATCCTAATTTATTTATGTATTCTCCTCTGTAGATAAATATTTCGCACTCTAATTTTCTCCTATTGATGTATTGTTTTATTTATATATATATATATATATATATATATATATATTTGTATTGACTCCTGGAGGAGTAATTTTGGAAATTTGCATAATGTCTATGATCATTAATGAATTGCATACAAGTTAAAATTAATCTTTTTAAAAGAGTTTACCATTGCCCCCTAAATGGGGAAACATTATTTGGTGGTGACAGTGTTAATTGGCTAATTAACAGTGTTAATAACCTTTCTCTAGACATTTTTAATACTTTTGGAAAAATGATCTGCTTTTATCAGCTGAAATGGAAGAAGGTTCATTTTTACCTGAATATCCAACGAGTGCCTTCATTTCTGTCCCATGGAGCCTGTTTCTGTCTGCTTTTTCGGAGTAAGGAATCAATGCAGGATAGATGCCAAGGGGATTGCATTTAAGGTTTCTCCAGCTGGAGTGTCTTCCTCTGGGAGATGCTTCTTCTCTCCAGAGTGTACACAGTCTAGAGAGCAATGCTGCTGCTTTTCCTTGAAGTAAGTGTAAGCTTGATCCCAGCAGGAGTCCTAGCAGCATAGGGTTTAGTTGAATGCCCTAAAATTACGGTTTCAGACTGGTAGGGGTAAGGATAGAGTCCAGGGACTGTCAAGGGCAAGGCCAGGCCTCCTGCCCAGGTTATTAGATCAGTTAGAAGCATTTCCACTAAGATCTGGAACCAGACAAGGGTGTCTACTCTCACCATTGCTATTCAGTATAGTGGAAGTTTTAACCAGACCCCAATAGGTAAGAAAAAGAAGTCAAAGGGATACACATTGGAAAAGAGGAAGTCAAATCATTCCTGTTTGCTGATGACAGGACTCTATATAGGGGAAACAAAAGACTCCATTAAGAGACTATTGGTCTCTTGGTAAAATTTGCAGGATATAAAATCAGCACACAAAAATCAATAGCTTCTGTTTACTCAGACAGTGTCATGGCTGAGAAAGTCCAATTCACAATAGCTACAAATAATTTAAATACCTTGAAATAAATTTAACCAAGGAGGTGAAATCTCTACGAGGAAAATTTATAAAACAGTAAAGAAAGAAATAGAAGAACATTCAATAAAAAAGGAAAAACCTTCCATGTTTGTGGATTGGAAGAATTAATATCATCAAAATGCCCATTCTATGGCCAGCGCCGTGGCTCAATAGGCTAATCCTCTGGCTGCGGCACTGGCACACTGGGTTCTAGTCCCAGTGAGGGCACCAGATTCTGTCCTGGTTGCCCCACTTCCAGGCCAGCTCTCTGCTATGGCCTGGGAGTGCAGTGGAGTATGGCCCAAGTGCTTGGGCCTTGCACCCCATGGGAGACCAGGAGAAGCACCTGGTTCCTGGCTTCGGATCAGCACGGTTTGCCGGCTGCAGCGCGCCGGCCACAGCGGCCATTGGAGGGTGAACCAACAGCAAAAGGAAGACCTTTCTCTCTGTCTCTCTCTCTCACTGTCCACTCTGCCTGTCAAAAAAAAAAAAAAAAAAGTCCATTCTACTGAAAACAATTTACAGATTCAATGTGATCTCACTCAAAATACCATTGACATTCTTCTCAAATACAGGAAAAAACGATGCTGAAATTCATATGGAAACACAAGAGACCCCAAATAGCTAAAGCAGTCTTAAATAACAAAAACAAAGCTAGAGGCATCAGAATACCAGATTTCAAGACATACTATAGGTCAGTTATAATCAAAACAGCTGGTACTGGCACAAAGATAGGCATGTAGACTAATGGAACAGAATAGAAACCCAGAAATCAAGCTATGCATCTGCAACCAACTCATCTTTGACAAAGGAGCTAAAATCACTCCCTGAAACAAGGATAATCTCTTCAAGAAATGGTGCAGGGAACATTGTATCTCTGCATGCAGAAGTGTGAAACCAGACCCCTACCTTAGACCTTATACAAAAATCAACTCAACAACCTACGCCATCAAATTACTAGAGGATAATATTGAGGGAGCTCTGCAAGACATTGGCATAGGCAGACTTCTTGACCCTTTTAGTTGGCTTCTGTTTTATTTTTCTTAACCTCACTATACCCTAAGCAGAGGAAGGGCTTTCCTTATGTTGCTTTGCCCCAGGGGTAGAGTGAACGTGAACTCTGATTTGTGACCACTGGCTTTCATGATTCATGACCACAGGGTCTAGATGAGAAACCAGTTCTCTTCCTCTTGATGTTATTTTGACTGTGTGTGTGTGTGTGTGTGTTTATCTCCTGTTGGCCAACCATTATTGTGCTACAGAGGCTTTTTGAATTAGGCCACCATGAAGATGCCCAAATCAATCGTTCTTAATTCTTGGGTCAAAAAGGAGACATGAATGTATAATGTCAGCCAATTCAATCCAAGTTTGACACAAAATGGAATACCCCAGTTCTCCTTCTCCTGTGTTATTAAATTAAAGCAAGCATTTGTAATATGGGTTTTTAAAACTCAGGTGGTCTTATAGAACTTGGTGTCCTTTATCCCCTACATCTGTTTCCAACAGTGTTTTTGGACATGTAGCTTTCACTCCTTTGCTGGAGGTATTCTAACCATAGAAGGATGAGCTGAATTAAGTCCATTTCTATAATGTAAGAAAGTAGCCTCTCATTTTGAATTTTTGCTGTGAATGAGAAGTTATTTGGTAACATTTTTGGGAATATAAGATACAGTGATATGAGAGGTGTTTCCTGAAATGCAGAGGCAGCTCCTCTTGATGATTATATTAAAATAGGTGACAGACATTTGAAAATTAGAAATGATGACTTTTATGTTTCCAATGCCAAAAAGTCTAGCTTTCTAGATGTGTAGTTTATTGCTTTTGTAAAATTTCCTCCACTATAAAAGAATATTAGTAGGGCCGGGGCTGCGGCTCAATAGGCTAATCCTCCGCCTGTGGCACCGGCACACCGGGTTCTAGTCCTGGTCGGGGCGCCGGATTCTGTCCCAGTTGCCCCTCTTCCAGGCCAGCTCTCTGCTGTGGCCAGGGAGTGCAGTGGAGGATGGCCCAAGTGCTTGGGCCCTGCACCCCATGGGAGACCAGGAGAAGCACCTGGCTCCTGGCTTCGGGTCAGCGTGGTGTGCTGGCTGCAGCGCAGTGGCCACGGCGGCCATTGGAGGGTGAACCAACAGCAAAAGGAAGACCTTTCTCTCTGTCTCTCTCTCTCACTGTCCACTCTGCCTGTCAAAAAAAAAAAAATATTAGTAGAAACCTTAGATGACCAAAGCTGAGAAGAAGCCATTATACAATGTGTCATCGAAATAGTGTCCTCTCAATTATTCTGGTTCAGATTGTCCTCAGGCTGTCTTTGAACACAGAAAAACTGGATTATGTGTATGTGCATATACATACATAAAAACATATCAGTGTAAAACACATGAAATCAGTCCCCATCCCATGGTGATGGAACTGGCTTCTGTCTGCTGGGGAGAGCCAGCTGCGTGGGGAATTGAGCACAGAAGATTGTCCTTCATAATGTAGGGAAGCCTTATCCAATCAGAGGCCTGAATAGAACAAATGGTCTGAAAGCCTCCACCCCTCACAAAGTAATGCCTTCAGACTTCAGCCAGGACATTAGCTCTTTCTGCCTGATGGCCTTTGAACTGGGCTGTACCTGGGTCTCTTGCACACTGCCCTATTGTGTATATTTGGAATTAATCAGCCTCCATAGTCACATGGGCCAGTTCCTTATAATAAACTTCCATATGTGTCTATTTATCCATCCATCCATCATCTCCTATCAATTTGATGTCTCTGGAGAACCATAACTAATATATCCTATATCAGGATTTTTTTCCCCAACAGAGCCAGTTTACCAGTACATTGAAGAAAAGAATGGTTTAGTAGATGATGTTACCCACTTGTGAGGAAATAAAATTAGTTATGTATCTCACATTATAGTAAAAAATTCATTTGAGAGCATTAAAAATGTTCATGGAATGAATTCTAGATGGATTACAAATGTGCATTTAAAAGATAAAGAAGGAATATGAGAAGACAGAATATTTTGAGTTGTGAGAAAGTTTCTAAGAAAAACCAAAACTTAGTGGTAATGAAGGAAAAGATTGGCAGTTTTTAATTATGAATTCTAAGCTTCTGCACAACCAAATAAAAATATATGTAACAAACGAGGCACAAATACTTGCTGCATGGATAGCAAATAATTTTATTCATATGTATAAAAAGCTTCTAGTAGAATGAGCCAAGAATATGATCAGACAACTCAAAGGAGAAAATATAAAAAAAGTGGTTTATAAGAATATGGAAAGATTTCCAATTTTACTAATAAAAAAAGTACAAATTAAGACCTGTGCTTTGCCCATCTGACTGGAAACATAAAAAAGGATTCTCCAATCCAGTCACTTCCATACTGTTGGTACAAATGTAATTTGGTACGAAAATGTTATACACAAATTTGGTAGTATCTCTCCAACTTTCTTTTAAAAAGTTTTATCTATCTATCTATCTTTTTTTTTTTTTTTTTTTATTTTTGATAGGCAGAGTGGACAGTGAGAGAGAGAGACAGAGAGAGAAAGGTCTTCCTTTGCCGTTGGTTCACCCTCCAATGGCCGCCGCTGCAGCCGGCGCACCGTGCTGATCCGATGGCAGGAGCCAGGATCCAGGTGCTTTTCCTGGTCTCCCATGGGGTGCAGGGCCCAAGCACCTGGGCCATCCTCCACTGCACTCCCTGGCCACAGCAGAGAGCTGGCCTGGAAGAGGGGCAACCGGGACAGAATCCGGCGCCCCGACCGGGACTAGAACCCGGTATGCCGGCGCCGCAAGGTGGAGGATTAGCCTATTGAGCCACGGCGCCGGCTCTATCTATCTATCTATCTATCTATAAGGCAGAATGACAGAGGAGAGAGAGAGAGAGATCTTTTATATACAAGTTCTCTCCCCAAATGGCTACAATAGCCAGGTCTGGGCCAGACCAAAGCCAGGAGCCAAGAATTCCATCTTGGTCTACTACAAGGGTGGCAGGGGCTCAAGTACTTGGGCTGTCTTCCACTGCCTTCTCAGGCACATTAGTAGGAAGCTGGATTCGAAGTGGACCAGTGAGGATGTGAACCAGCGATTTGATAAGGGATGCCAGTGTCGCATGCAGTGGCTTAACCCACCACACTGGTGGCCCTTCAAAGTTCTTTTTATGGCCTGGCAATTCCACTTTTTATAAAAAAAGATTTTATTTATTTGGAAGGTAGAATTACACACACACACACACACACACACACACAGAGAAAATGATCTTCCGCCTGCTGGTTCACTCCCCAAATGGCCAAAATGGCCTGGTGCGGAGTTGATCTAAAGCCAGAAGCCAGGTGCTTCTTCTGGGTCTCCCTCATGGGTGCAGGGGCCCAAAGACTTGGGCCATCTTCTACTGCTTTCCAAGGCCATAGCAGAGAGCTGGATCAGCAGAGGAGCAGCCCGGACTAGAGCTGGCACTGCAGAAAGAGGTTTAGCCCACTACGCCACAGCCCTGGCAAGCAATTCTAATTTATTTATTTATTTATTTTTAAAATTTATTTGACAGGTAGAGTTATAGACAGTGTGAGAGAGAGACAAAGGTCTTCCTTCCGTTACTTCACTTCCCAAATGGCCAACAAGGCTGGCACTGTGCCGATCTGAAGCCAGGAGCCAGGAGCCTCCTCCTGGTCTCCCATGCAGGTGCAGGGGCCCAAGCACTTAGGCCATCCTCCTTGCCCTCCCAGGCCACAGCAGAGAGCTGGACTGGAAGTGGAGCAACTGGGACTAGAACTGGCGCCCACATGGGATGCCAACGCCTCAGGCGGAGGATTAACCAAGTGAGCCATGGCACCGGCCCCAATTCCACTTTTAAGTAAAGAAGATTATTAGTTATAGATACACATTATCTTGTTTATTGCCTTGTTCATATCAGGGAAATTTTTAAATATCCTAATTTCAATCAGTAGAATAGTTAACCGTAGTTCATCCATGTACTAGAAAATTATTCAGTTAAAAAATCTCCTTCTAAAATGCTGTCTGTGTTATTGTTACAAAAGCAAAATACTGAACAGGTATAGCAAAATTCCATTTTTGTTAAATTGGTTTTATATATCCATAGACATCCATAATCCCTGAGAAATCAGCATGAGACACACTAACTTCATAGTGAGTACTCTGGAGGAATGTGTTTGGGGGCACAGAATAGGAACAGTCACAATTATGTGGTTCAAAGAAGGTTTTTTAGGATTATAAATGGATTTATGTTCCTAATTTGTGTATTCTGAGATTTTCAGACAATATCTGTTTAGGAGAAATGAAAACCAAACATACTGAGGATTTACTTTATGCCAATGTAAGTAGGAGCAATGCAGGACACACAGCTGAAAAGAGAAGAATGTCTCTGACTTCCTGTCCATGAACACATTTTAGATACATCAGACTGTGATAAATACTGTAAAAAGCCATGTTGAAAGAAATTCCACTTAAGTCAGTCTACTGAGAAAAGCAGACATCATGTGATCTGGGTTAGAAAGTTCATAGCTCTTTCCCAAATAACTGAAAGAGAGGCAAGAGAAGGTAACAACATCTCTTCACAACTTTGAGCTACTGTATGAGAGCCAGCAACATCACCTTAGGGAAAGAAGTTAGTACAAAGTGATTTCTTTTTTCTCTCACTTTCTCTTTTTTTTTTTCCTTCTAAGATTCTATCTATTTATTTGAGAGGCAGAGCTACAGACAGAGAGAGGGAGAGCCAGAGAGAAAGGTCTTCCATCCACTGGTTCACTCCCCAAATGGCTGCAACACTCAGAGCTGGGCTGCTGCGAAGCTAGGAGCCAGGAGTCTCCTCCTGGTCTCCCACATGGGTGCAGGGTCCTAAGAAGTTGGGCCATCCTCCACAGCCTCTCAGGCTATAAGCAGAGAGCTGGATTGGAAGAGGAGCAGCTGGGACGCAAACACATCCGTATGGGATGCTGGCGCTGCAGACGGAGGCCTAGGCCATTATGCCACAGCACCGGCCGCACAAGGTGACTTCTGACGCACGGTTCTGATGCATCTCCAAGAGCAAGTCCCCAAGGTGAGCCACAGTTCTCAGAGATGCTATAGCCATCCCCAGAATGGACTAGCCACAAACAATTATCACGGACCTCTGATTAACCCTCTTTGTTTAGAACCTGGTCTCGATAGCTCTCCCTTTCTCTCTTTTTACTCAGTGTAAATTTCAGAAGGTTTTAGGTCATGAGACTTTTTTGTTTTTCCTCTTCTTGCTGATGAGTGTGTCTTCAGAGTAAGCAGATTTTGAGAGGGAATGTGCTGCCAAAAAAGCATTTAAGACTTGAACGCAGACCAAATGCACATCCAGTCTCTGTGGGAGCAAAGGTTCAACCCCAGAGACTGCAGGCAGGCGCGGTGAGTCCTGGCTGTGTGCATCCTCAGTGGGGGCCGTTGCTGTTCCTGAGATATTTCTGATCAGAACAGCGTGTGCTGGGAGCCTCTGCCCTTTGTTTCTTTGGCCTTCCTGCACAGGTGGTGTGCCTGGGGCTTGAGGGCGAGTCTTGGAAAGCATCCCTCCCCTGACATGTGAGCTCAGAAGGTGCTGCTACCATGCAGTCCCATTTCTGTACTGTGGCTCACCTTGGGGGTCTTGAAATCCTGCTCTGAACTCTAGCCTCAAAGCAAGCTTCATACATTGGCAGGAGTGGTGTTCAAAATGACGCCAGAGAGTGATATGAGGGCTGCCCAGGACCCAGGTCCTTGACTTTGCTTCAAGAAGGAGTTCAACAAATAGAGAGCAGCAAGCATTTTATGGAGAAAGCAAAGCTACAAACTGCATACACAGGGTGGGGCCTACCTAGGGGAGTTGTCCTGTCTCTGCACTGCTTTATCATTATATGGATCATTTAATGAAGGAGGGGTATATTCTAGTAAATGAAAGGGCTATCTATGGTTTTTCTGGAGAGTGACGACTTCCTGTGATGTAGCTACTGCCCCTTTTTATTTATATGGTCTGATGTTTCCTGTCATGGTGGTTGGTAGGTGTGTCTTTTAGCATGGTAAGGTACCACAGTGAGCATGTAATGAGCTATAGGTCTATATAGGTTAGTTTTGGCTCCCCAAGCTGGTATGAACCTGTCCAGGCAGGAGGTCTGTTTATCTTCAGAGCAAGGGGAACCAAATCCATATCTTGTAGGTTAGGATATGGTGGCTCAGCTGCTTCCACCACATCCCTAACTCAAAAATATTTAACAACTAGTAAAAAGTAGGTCATGTGCCAGCTAAAGGGCTTATACCTTGCAGTTTTATACCTGGATCTTGGGAGAGGTTCAGGTGCATAGGACGCTCAGGCGTCTTGAGGCCTCTGCCCCTATGGTTACCCATGTTTTACTCCCCTTGAACTAATTAATGGTGTCCTGATGTGTATGCCTGGATCCTCTCACATTGACCCATGGGCTCTCTCTTTTTTTAAGATTTGTTTTTTTTATTTATTTGAAAGGCAGAATGACAGAGAGGGGTCTTACCATCCGCTGGTTCACTCCTCAAACAGCTGCAACAGCTGGAGCTCAGCCTATCCAAAGCCAGGAGCTTCTTCTAGTCTCCCACGCAGGTGCAGGGGCCCAAGCAACTGGGTCATCTTCTCTTGCTTTCCTCAGGCCATGGCAGAGAGCTGGATTGGAAGCAGAGCAGCTGGGACTGCAGGCCCAAGGCTTTAACCCACTGTATCACAGTGCTGGCCTCTACCCATGGGCTCTTAATTTTATGTATTTGATGCTTAGCAGACCTGGCTTGCTACTTTGCCCCATCACCTACCTTTCTGCCACCTGAACTAGTGAGGCCCACCTGCCTTGTGGTTGAGCCTGCTTGAGACACCATAGGGTTTGCCTTACCTCATGAGTTTCTTATAGAAACAGCACCTTATTAGGATCGAGTTGGACCTGAAGATCAAGCTATTGTTTTAGAATAGCTTGTTGGAGATGTAATTGATACAGCTGGAGTTTTAGCCGTTCAGTTCACATGTATGGTTAGGGCTTTATTTCATCCTCCTGGTCTTAATCCATTGCCTTCTCCTGTGTCTTGAGTTGTTTCTAATGCACTGTCAGATAAATTGGCTTTTGTCTCTTCAGGACTGATTTTCTGAGAATTGAAAGGCGTTTAAAGATTGCCGTTGAAAAAGATTATTTGTTGAGACTTTACTATGACCTGTTGCAAATTTGCATGTGCTTTTTCTTCCTTTCTGGTTATCTTTCTTTTCTTCCCCACTCCCATGATTTCCCCTACCCACTCAGTGGATTGCACAGCCTCACCTATCTTGGTTTGGTGTGCCTCTCTGTACTTCTTGAGGCCCCTTCTTTCCCATCCCCCCTATCCCCCACAGCCTTCTCTATTATGCTGATCTTTGTGGTCTTTGCATAGTGTGACTATATACCATTTCAGAAACCTTGCTGTTTGGGTGCTTTTTGGCTTCCTAGCATTTGCAATTGGGAAGTTGGAAACCCCTCATAAAACACATTTCCTTTTTTTTATATTTCCTAACTTGCTGTCAAAAAAAAAAAAAAAAAAAAAGAGGGGGGGCAGTGTCTTTGATACACACGGTTTTAAGCCCTGGCTCTTTATTTGTAGACATGGTCGCTAGTGATATTGTCTGTGAGTGGGTGTCTCAGAAAAGGCTGCATGCAAACAGATCGTGCTCACATTTGAAGAATCGTCTGCAAGACCCCTCAGTGTATAATTATGAAGCCTGGGGTATGATTTGCTGGTTGCAGTGCTATTTATAGAGTCTGTCACTGCGCATGACTGTCTGTGCCCCAGGCTGTGGGCCTTGTTGCTGAGAGGAGCCGAGCAGATTGCACTGTCTGCTGTGCCTGTTCGGGCTCACTCCCTCACTCGCCTTTCTAGCGTCGCATGTAGTATCCGCCTCCTTCTAGAACTCTTGTCTAGTGCCCAGTTTGCATTTCCATGTGATTAGTGCTCTGTATTCTGTTGCTGACTGTTTTATTATTATTTTTGTATTTCTTTTATTTGAGAGGGAGAATGAGGGAGAGTGCAGGAGAGGGAGAGAGTGAGAGAAGAGGGAGGGAGGGAGGGAGAGAGACAGACAGACATTCAGAGGGAGAGAGAGAGAGAGCACGCTCCCATCTGTTGGTTTACTCCTCGAAATGTCCCCAGGGTTTGGGACCGGGCTGGATTGAGAACACAATCCAGGTCACCCACATGGGTGACAAGAACCAAGGCATTTGAAGTGTCACTGCTGCCTCCTGGGGTTTTCGTCAGGAAGAATCTGGGGTCAGCGGCTGGAGCTTGGAAACAAACCCGGGTGCTCTGATATGGGATGCGGGTTTTTTAACTGTGAGGATAACACCCACTTCCTATGTGTTTTTGATGTACATCCAGCCCAGTGTTTTACAATCATTCTTGCAGATACTCAGTTTTGCACTGGTGGACCTGATAGCCTCTAGAAGCTCTTTATTCCTGATTCTTTTGTATCATAGGATGTGGTTCATGAGTGTTATTGATGCACTGTTTAGGAAATCAGACTGCATGTTTTTTCCTGATCAATTTCCGGGGAATATAGACATTGAGGTGGAGAGTATGTACAGGAGATTATTGAGGATCAGCCCCTTAACAGAGTGAGGGAGAAGCTGAATTGTGGTGCATATGCAGGAACCCCTGTGTTCCCATGGAAAGTTTCAGAGTTGCCTCTTTTTGAGGCAAGCCTTCTCCCTAAACCATTGCCCAGCACTGGCGGTGGGGAAGGCAGTGTGAGCCTGGGCATCGCAGCCAGCTTGTAGTCTGCGGGCAATTCCCAGGAGGAGATTTAGCTGAGAGCTGTGAGCTGCCACCACTCTTAGCAGGATCTGAGTGGTGCCCTACAGCATCCAATAAAATGTTCTTGTCATTATTTTGCAGATAGTGTGATTTCTGCCCTACTTTTCACTTGGTTTAAATGCAAAAGTAATATTGGTTTCATACTCTGAGAGTCTTGATTTTTTTTTAAAGATTTATTTATGGCCAGTGCCATGGCTCAATAGGCTAATCCTCTGCTTTGCAGCGCCGGCACACCAGGTTCTAGTCCCGGTCGGGGTGCTGGATTCTGTCCTGGTTGCCCCTCTTTCAGTCCAGCTCTCTGCTGTGGCCCGGGAGTGCAGTGGAGGATGGCCCAGGTCCTTGGGCCCTGCATCTACATGGGAGACCAGGAGAAGCACCTGGCTCCTGGCTTCGGATCAGCACAGTGCGCCAGCCACAGTGCGCTGGCCGCGGCGGCCATTGGAGGGTGAACCAACGGAAAAAGGAAGACCTTTCTCTCTGTCTCTTTCTCTCTCTCACTGTCTAACTCTGCCTGTCAAAAATAAAAAAAAAGAAATAAAGATTAAAATATTTTAAAAAAAGATTTATTTATTTACTTGAAAGTCAGAATTACACAGAGAGAAAGAGAGAGAGAGGGGGAGGGGGGGAGAGAGAGAGAGAGAGGTCTTCCATCCGCTGGTTCACTCCCCAATTGGCCCCAATAGCCAGAGCTGCGCTGATGCAAAGCCAGGGGCCAGGAGCTTCTTCCAGGTCTCCCACGTGGGTGCAGGGGCCCAAGGCCTTGGGCCATCTTCTACTGCTTTTCTAGGCCATAGAAGAGAGCTGGATTGGAAGTGGAGCAGCCGGGTCTTGAACCAGCACCCATATGGGATGCCAGCACTGCAGGTGGTGGTTTTACCCGCTATGTCACAGCGCTGGTCCCAAGAGAGTCTTGATTTTTACAGATTTATAGATTTGAAAGGCGAAGTTACAGAGAGAGAGAAAGAGAAAACTTCCATCTGTTGGTTCACTCCTCCAAATAGTAGCAACAAGCAGGGCTCAGCCAGGCCAAAGCCAGGAGCATGGAACTCCATTCATGACTCTAATGTGGGTGGTAGGAGCCCAAGTACTTGGACCATCTTCCGTTGCTTTCCTGGGCACATTAGCAGGGATCTGGATCAGAAGTGGAGCAGCTGGGACTTGAACAGCTGTTCCTATGGGACGCTGGCATTACAGGCAGTGGCTTAACTTGCTGTATCACAATGCTGGCTCCTCTGAGAGTCTTTTAAAAGGCAATCATAATTATTTTCCTTTTGTGGTCCATTTGGTAAAAAACAAAAACATGGAGTTGATGAATTTGGGCTAAGTGTAACTAGAGTATAGCCCAATTTCAGCAGATTAAGCCCTGTCTTACTGAACAGCCACTGTTCTTTAAAAATCACTATCACTCAGTGCCTGATGACTTTATCCCCGAAGATCAAAGCTGGAGATAGGAAGGGTAAAGGAGTGAGACCTATTGTACCCAAAACAGGTAGAGTTGATAAATTTGTTCAAACTTTTGCTTGGTAGATACAGTCTGGATTTAAAGCATCCTCATTAGGAATAGGCATAATTATTAGGTAAGTAATGCCAGTGCATCCTTTGGTAGTTTCATCTATGTGTTTGGCAAAACAACATAACAGATGCTGTTTAATCTGACTATGAAACTACAAACAGATGGAGTAAACATGGCTGCCAGGGGGAAATTAGAGTGACCTCCTATTTCAGACTAGGTTGTTGATGAAAAGTACAGATTAGCAGACCAAACCATCATGTCAAAAGTACTTCTCAGTCTGTGATAGAAGCACGATGCCAAAGGCTCTGCAGGATGCCTGTGAACAGAGGTGCGCAATGTTTTTCTGTAAAGACCTAGATATTTTTGACTTCGCATGCCACAGGATCTCTGTTGCAACTACTGAGCTCTGCTTTTGTAACACAGAACCAGCTATAGACAATATGGCAACGAATGGACATGGCTATATTCCAGAGATAGTTTGCAAAAACAGATGGTGGATCATACTGGGGCTGAGAGCTGTGGTTTGCTGACCCCTGGGATGAAGAGTACACAGCCCGTTGCCTGACTTTCAGTCCTAGCAGGGATACTAAGTCTTAGGAAAACCTTTAGGTGGCCACTTATCTGTAAAATTGGCATTAAGAAATATTTTGTTTTATATATAGGAATATGATAAGAAATGATGTTATAATGCATGACAGTGTGTGGAACATAGGCGATGCTTGATAACTAGAAATTATTCCTGTTTATGGAACTGTAAAGAATTAGAGAAAGTTGGATGTCGTTAAACCTGAACAGTGCTGGCTAAGTTTTAGATAAATGGGACTCAGCTTGTATGTGGCTACATAATAAGATAAATGAATGGATCTCTTTTTGTCTTACCTTTATTTTAGATCTCAAGTGTTATAGTCAGAAAGGCCCTCTTTGGCAGAGAGGAGCTGTGCCTTTAGGAGGACTTGCTCTGGAGGTGGCCATCAAGTTGGTTTTGCCACCAGCTCTGTGGTGGAGCCTGTAGTTGTTCAATTATATCAGAATTCCTATCTTCTGGATTTTTTTTTTTTTTTTTTTTTTTGTAATTTGCAGTTAGGTGATAGGCAGACAACTGCGTTCTAGTTACTGAGGTATAAGAAGTGATGTGTGCCACTTATAGGCCTGGCCCACTGCTACCACTCACATACTGTCTTGACTCTTTTTCCTTAAACCTGCAGAGTGGACAGGACACTGGAAACCTAGAGATGTCTGGTGCCCTAAAAATGTGGAGTGGAGCATCTCTCCCACCTGCTGGATCTATGTATTACTGTGCCATGAGCGAGGCATGAACTTCTATTGTGGAAACTACTGTGATTTTAGTGTTGCTTGCCATAGCAGTTAACCTACACTGACATTGATGGTTAACCATCCCTGATTTTAGGTATATGAATAAAAGCTAAGGGTTCTTCTATGAGAAGTTATAGAAGTATTGTTCAGTAGAACTTTCTATGAGAATGGAAATGTTTCCTCTGCAAATCGAAGGGTTACCACTAGCCACTTGTAGTCTTGAACACAGGATATGGCTAGTTTGTTCGAGGGACTTAATTTTAGTTGATTAAGATTTAAATAAATACCGCCATATTTTGTCAGTAGCCACTCTATTGGACAGGTAAAGGTTAGAGACTTTAGTACACTGAGCCCTACCCAAGCCTTTTTAAGTCTAGTAAAAGCTATTTTAAGGAACCCATTGTGTAAACTTGACTTATGTCCACTGAGTCTGTATGTCAAAGCTGATACCAGATCCCATGTGATATTTCCA
Source organism: Oryctolagus cuniculus (assembly GCF_051225735.1). Classification (NCBI taxonomy): domain Eukaryota; kingdom Metazoa; phylum Chordata; class Mammalia; order Lagomorpha; family Leporidae; genus Oryctolagus; species Oryctolagus cuniculus. The sequence goes on from NC_142871.1 coordinate 112,496,436, forward strand.
AAGGGCCTGATACTGGCTGGCTGAATGTTCTACTGGAAGACCAAACAGAAGTGACTGTGTTGGGAACAGCCTGATGTCCTGGAATGCATGAGCATTTCTTATGGATCTCCTGGGAGAAAGAGCCTGGAGTCATTTTAAACCCTCTCTGAGAGGAAACCAGAAAGAATGATGTGACCTCATTGGAATGGTTCTGTTTTTGTGACTAGAAGTGGCTAGAGGACTTTTTAATTATCTGAGAATGACTAGAAAGATTATAGGACCGACACAGCATTTTATGTAAGGTTGGGAGAAAGCTAACCCCTCATTGTGGATTTGGAAGGTCAGCCAGACTGGGAAAATGTAGCTGTTTTCTCAGTGCCCTCTGTGATCCCTGCTTGAGTTAATCTAATGATTGTACTTAAATAGTACTTTATTCTCTTTCAAGGAGAAGATGCTATGTATCAAAAAGTTACAACCTTAAAATCTCCTTTTATTCTTTTTCCCACCTATACTGTGGAGATGGTGTTTTGTGTCTTAGCTTCATTTGGGTGCACAGTCAGATACACTATGTTTTAGCGTGTAGCATGTGTGATTTGGTGGAGATCTGAGAAAAAAGATCCACACTAGAGTCTGCTTTACAAGCATAAGAATTGGAAGTTGGCTGTGGACTCTTCAAGGCCTCAGTCCTTGCAGGAGTCAGATGCCATGTGGCTGACTCACTTCTGCTTCTATAGCTGTGTCTTTTCTCTTTGCTCTCATTACTTTGTATCTCTCGCATCAGATAACCTCGGCCTGTAAAAGGGCCATCCATCTTCCATTAGTCCTTCTATATCCTTGGTTCTCAAAAAGTCTGGTCTGCTGACCAGCAGCATCAGAATCCCCTGGGAGCTTGTTAGAAGTACAGAATCTCATGCCACAGTGTAGACCTACTGCATTAGAATATGCATTTTTTAAAGATTTATTTTATTGATTTGAAAGTCAGAGTTACAGAAAGAGAGGGAGGCAGAGGGAGAAAGGGATCTTCCATCCACTGGTTCACTCCCTAAATGGTGACAATGGCCGGGGCTAGCCAGGCTGAATCCAGGAGTCAGGAGTTTCATCTGGGTTTCCCATATGGGTGCAGGAGCCCAAGCACTTAGGCCATCTTCCGCTGCTTTCCCAGGCACATTAACAGGGAGCTGGATCAGAAGTGGAGCAGCTGGGACTTGAACCTGAGACCATATGTGATGGCTTTAACCATTATGCCACAACACCAGCCTCAGAATCTGCATTTTTTAAGATGATTTTAAAAAATTATTTTAAGTAATACATGAAAACTGTACATATTTATAGGACATCGTGATATTTTGATACATGTATGCATTTTGTAATGTCCAATCAAGGTAAACATATTTCTCTCTTCAAACATTTAACATTTCTTGATATAATTTTTTTACAGAAATGTACAGTACCTTTCTTTAGTAGAATCTGCATTTTAATAAGATCTCCAGGTGATGCATACACATCCTAAAGTTCAAGAAGCACTGATTTGCAGAAATGATCTGTCATCTTCCTTCCCCCTCCTTTCCTGGGTCCCTCCCTCCCTTTCTTCTTTCTTTCTTTTATTTTTAGTTGAAACCTCTATGCTAAGTAACTGAGGCTCTGAGTATTTCTCCAGCAAACTCTCAAAGGAGGGACTCTGGCAGGCACAGTCCCAAGTGTCAAGACTGAGCAGCCATTTACTTGCAGGGGTGGGAAACCATTGTGCATAACATGCCTTCTTAGGCAGCAGGCACTGTGGATGCAGTATTATGTCAAGAAGTGAATGTTTGACATTACTAAGAGATTTTAAAGGATTTTTATTTGCAAAACTGCATTTAAATTGAAATTTGTTTAGAAAACTGCATTTAATTCATTTTCAAAAAAAAAATCAAGGCTGTCTGCCAATCCAAATTTCTGATCAGCTGGAACAAATAATAAATTGATATATTATCAATCAAAATAAAAGTTACATTACTAGCATGTGAAAACTTACATATAATAAATTTACAATTTCTTAGATTTCCCACAATAGACTTTTTGCTGTAATTATACTTCTAGTAACCAAGGGAATCTCTACCAAAAAATGATTATTGCAAAAGACTTTATAGGGGCTGGTGCTGTGGCACAGAAGGTTCAGCTTCCTCCTGCAGTGTCAGCATCCCATATGGGTGCCTGTTTGAGTCCTGGCTGCTCCACTTCCAGTCCACCTCCTTGATAATGCACCTGGGAAAGCAGCAGAGGATAGCCCAAGTGTTTGGGTCCCTGCACAAGCAAGGGAGGCTAAGAAGAAGTGCCAGCTGTTGTGGCCATTTGGGGAGTGAACCAAGAGATGGACAGTCTCTCTCCCTTCTCTCTCTCTCTCTCTCTCTCCCCCCTTTTTTCTCTGTACTTCTATCTTTCAAATAAGCAAATAAATCTTTAAAAAAAGACTTTATAAAAGTAATGCTTTGTTTCATTATCCCTTATTTTTCAGGGAATACTTTCTCTTGGGAAACAGAAAGGGAACATTAGGCACACTTATTTTCTTTGTCCAGCTCACAGAGTGGCTTCCAGACCAGTTATTTAATGACGAAGTAGGGTTATTAAAACCACAAAGGGCTAAATTGCTCCATTCCTCATGGTCCCCTGGCACACAGCACCGTGGCATACAGTGTTGGTCTTACCGAGTTACTCACTAGCCACACAGTAAGTGTCTAGTGTTAGAACAGGGTTTTTCAGGGTGTAGTCATATGATGATAGCATTGGCATCAGTGGAGGACTTGTTAGGAATATAAATTCTCAACCCCATCCAAGATTTAGTGACTCAGAAACTCAGTACTGGGCTGAGCAATCTGGGTTCTGATGAACCTTCCAGGTGATTCTGATGCTTGATAAAGTTTGACATCTACTGAGTCAGAATAATGCAAAGTCCTATAGCAAATATATAGTTCAGTGGAATGTATTTGTTGCTCACAGGTACAGGTGGGTGAATAGGTTGGCAAAGTTGCTTTGTGCAATTATTTAAGGAATCAGTCTGATGGAGGCACTGCTATCTTTGGTATGTGACTTTGAAGGTTGCTCTGAAGGTCATCCCAACCAAGAGAGAAGAAGAGAAGTAGTTGTGGAAAATGCGTACATGCTAGGTTCAGAAATGGTATACATTGGTTATGGCTGCATGCCATTGGCTAATAACTCAGTCACACGGCCTAACTTAACTGCAAGGGAGACTGAGAAATGTAGCCCAGCTTGTGCCCAACAAAAATAGGCAAACATATATTTTGTTGAGCAGCTAGTAGACTTTGTCACATACTATAGAAATTTCTGAGATTTTCTGTATTCTGGATATAATTTTTGCAGTATATTCTTTTGGTAATCCGATGAAGCTGATGTATTCATTCTCATGAATTTTTAAAAAATATTTATTTTTGTTTATTTGAAAGGTAGAATGCCAGAGGGGTATGTGGTGAGATATCTTCCATCCACTGGTTTACTCCCCAAATGCCTGCAACAGCCAGGGCTGGGCCAGGCTGGATCCAGGAGTTGGGAAACCCGTCTGGTCCCTCATGGAACTGTAAGGAACCCAAGTATTTGAGCCATCGTCTGCTGCCTCTGGGATGTACATTAGCCGGAAACTGGATCAGTAGTAGAGGCAGGACCAAGTCCCAGGCACTCCAATATGGGAAACAGGTGTCTCAAGAAGAGGCTTGACCCACTGTGCCACAATGCATAGCTTTGAATGTTTTTGACTGAATAAAATAAAATATAAAGAATTATAAAGGAAACATTTATATGATATATACTTACAATCAAAATATTTTGACAAAGTAATACTTGTACTCCTTTATTAGTGTGTTCACTAAAAACTCTCTAATTTATCTCAGATTTTGAAATTATGAGCATAAATGGTCTTTCAAAATATGTCTGCAGCCACTATAATTTATTACTTAAATATCTATGCTTACTTTTGGTGGAAAAGGTCATGAGCACTAGTAATGATGCCAAATTTATGACCAACATCCAAAAATGAACATATGCTTAGTATCAAATAGAGGCTAGTGACAATAAGGCCATAGTTTTTCCCCCTCCAAGGTCATTGACTACCTGCCTCATCGTCATTGGATTTTGTTCCTTGGATCCAAAGAACTTCCACTTATACTTTACTGATAGTCTGGGATGAAAAGGATCATAATATTGAGCTTTATAATGTTTGTGTGTAGTAAATTGATGCTGTGTATCCATTCAGGTTAGCATTACAGGTTTAGTAATAACATGAAGGTAATTCTGTGTGAATGCTCAGTGATTCAATGTGTTAAGCTTCCATCTATTCATATTCTTCATCAGTAAACTTAAAGGTAGCTTGAGCTTATGTAACAATAAATCTTACCCGAACATAGTTAAGTTTTTTCAATATCTGCCTCCTTTATCGAAACTGGCTATAGACCTTTCCTTGTTCTGACCAGTCAACATATGTTTTGGGGCACCATCTGGTCCTGTCCAGTTCTGTCCAGTTTCTTCCTTTCCATCTCTCTACATAAGAACAGAGTGGTGTAGGGTGCTGGTTGGGTTAGACTAACCTGGGTTCTAATCTCAACTTTCCTAATTGCACATTTTTGCTCTTGAGAGGATTACTTAACCCCAAAGAACCTCAATTTGCTGGTCTCTGAAGTGAGTAGTACCTAAATGTTGCTTAGTAAATTATTACTATTCATTCTTTTCTCCTCATTTATACCTGTTTATATAAACAACCTGATTAGGTCTAAATATTCAACTTCCAAGGAAAATAGCTAGTCATCTGACAGCATAACAGAAAGTACGTTAATTGGAGGTTTTGTTTGCAGGCAGCAGAATCTGACTCTGTCTGATTTATCCCAAAAGAGACTCTGTTACAAATATATGGTAGAACTGACAGACAAGACTGAATGTCTGGTTAGAACAGACAACACTAGGCAGCTTCAGAAGGTCTTTGATGTAACTACTGGAACTAATGAATTCCTACTAATTTTTCTCAGTCTTCACATGCTTCCATTTAATATTCAAAGTCCAAGCAGAGAGACATTAATTAACTGAGCACTGGTCACATGCCTACCATGTGGTATGCTGCATCATGGTATGGAAAGATCTAGGGTAGGGTGTAGAGCAGCTTGACTTAACCATGTGTCAAGACACCACTAGTTATCAGGGAAGTGCAAGTCTAAACCACAGCGAGCTATCACCTCATGCCTGCTAGGATACTATCATTAAATCACAAAAGATAGGGGGCTGGTGTTATGGCTTAGTGAAATGCTGGCGTCCCATATGAGCGCTGGCTTGTGTCCTGGCTGGTCTGCTTCCAATCCAGCTCCCTGCTAATGGCTAGGGAAAAGCAATAGAAGATGGCCCAAGCGCTTGGGGCCCCTACCACCCATGTGGGAGACCCAGATGAAGTTCCTGGCTCAGCCCTGGTCATTGCAGCCATCTGGAGAGTGAACCAGTGAATAGAAGATTCTCTGTCTGTATCTCCCTCTCTCTCTGTTAACTCTGACTTTCAAATAAATGTCTTTAAAAAGAACCCTCAAAAGATAGCAAATGTTGGTGAAGATATAAAGATATTGGAACCCTGATGCACTGTTGGAAGGAATATAAAATGGTGGAGCCACCATAGAAAAAAATGTGGTTCCTCAAAAAGTTAAACAGAATTATTATATGATCCAGTGATACCACTTCTGGGTATTTATCCAAAAGAATTGAAATCATGATGTTGAAGAGATAGGTACATTCTCAGAGTCATTGCTTCATTTTTTTCACAACAGCCAGATATTAAAACAATGTCTATCGCCAGATGAATGGATAAAGAAAGTATGCTGTATACATACAACTGAGATTATTTAGCCTTAAAAAAATTCCTGCCATATGCAACAGCAGGTATGAATCCAGGTGACCTCATGATAATGAAAATAGCCTGGCCACAGAAAGACAACACTGCACGATTCCTCTTACATATAGTATCTGAAATAGTCAAATTCACGGAATCCAGGAACGGAATGTTGGTTGTCAGGTTGGGGGTGGGGGACGTGAGGAGTTGCTGTTCAGTGAGCATGAATTTTCAGTTATGCAAAGTGAATAAATTCTAGAGACATGCTTCACATGATTGTGCCTATACTTAACAGTACTGTAATGTGCCCTTGAACATTTGAGAGAGTGACTTTCATATTAAGTATTCACACACACACACACACACACTCCGGACTGTGATTATGTATCTTTTTTATTATTTTTATCTATTTAACAGGTAGAGTTACAGACAATGAGAAAGCGAAACAGAGAGAAAAGTCTTCCTTCTGTTGGTTCACTCCCCAAATGGCCGCTACTGCTGGAGCTATGCCAATCCGAAGCCACGAGCCAGGTGCCAGGTGCTTCCTCCTGGTCTCCCATTCGGGTGCAGGGCCCAAGCACTTGGGCCATCCTCCACTGCCCTCCCTGGCCACAGCAGAGAGCTGGCCTGGAAGAGGGGCAACCGGGACTAGAACCCGGAGCCCATATGGGATGCCGGGGCCTCAGGCGGAGGATTAATCAAGTGAGCCACGGCGCTGGCCCGATTATATATCTTGAGCAGTTACTACCCCAAAGTTGCTAATAAATTAGAGTGGCCTGAAAATGGCAGAATCCACTGCTGAGAGACTCTCCAGCAGCAATCATAAAATGATTGAAGGTTGTAAAATGCAAGCAACATCAAATGAATAGAGAAATGACTCACAGGGACTCTATCAAGTCTTAACACCTACAAGAACTTATAGCACCACCTACTGTTTTGAAAGAAAATTTCCTTCTGTTAAAATATGTGGCTTGATGGTTATTTAGCACAAGCAAGTGTGCAAAAACCAAAGAGCTATGATTCTACGCAAGGAGTTAGGGAAGTAGAAATGGTGACTGTGCACTGATGCCTCTTTGGTGTTTATAAAGTGTTATAGTCCTGGTTCTGAACAGCTAACATGTCCATTGCTGCTGCAGAATTTAGGAAGTAAGTGAAATGGTAATGATAGTGATAATTTATTATCTACCTTGTATGTTCTGTACTGTTTCCAGTAGCTAGTGGGGATCATCTTATTTAAACACTACCAGAAGTCTAGGAGAGCGGTGTTATTATATGTATTTTACAGGAGAAACCTGAGGCACTGTTAAGTAGTTTAGCCAAGAACATACATCTTACTAGAGCTGGTATTGAGGCCATGTGGCTTGATTCACTGGAGAGTAAATGCCTGGTACTTTCTAGAGCGTAGAATTTCTCTTCTGATGATAGGACTTTGCATGTGTCCGTCAGGAAGACACTGGCAATGTGACCCATTTTTCTTTTCACATCTGGTTGATAACACATTATATTGCTCAAGAATGTTTCATTCACACAAGTTATAATCATAGTAATAATTGCCAGTGCTATATTCTGTCAGGCAAGCATTCTTAAGTACTTTACATTTTTTTTTTAAAAATTATTTTGTATTTATTGTTTATTTTAAACGGGAGAGGGAGAGAGATTTTGATCTTCCATCTTACCTGCAGATTCACTTAAATGGCTGCAACAGCCAGGGCTGAGCCAGGTTGAAGCCAGGAGCCGGGAACTCCATCCATGTCTCCTGTGTGGGTGACCAGAGCCAAGCACTTGAGTCACTGCTACCTCCTAGGTGCATTAGCAGGGAACTGAATTGGTGGCATAGTTGCTGGACTTGAACCTGTACTCTGGTATGGGATATGGGCATACTAAGCAGTGGCTTAACCTGCTGAGCCACAACATCTGTTCCCCTTACATGTATTCATTCATTAACTCCCCTCAATAGCTCTGAAAGTACTGTCTATTCCAAACCCCTATTTACAGATGAGGAAATGGTTAAGTGAGTACCCAAGATCACATCAGTCACTGGGAAAAACAGTGGCAACCTGTGAGCCCAGCTGATCTGGCTGCAGTCTGTGTACTGCACTATAGTGCTTATTTAAAAAGCTGTTTCAAAATCGTAACAGGTGTAATTAGGTCTAATGAAAATCATGGAGACTTGCCTGGTAGTGCGCAGATCTAGGAAATAAATATGAATGTGGGAGAAGATGAGTGAGTTTAGGAAAGACCAGTTTCAGTTGTTTGAAATTTTTAGCACAAATATTTTTGCAATCCCTGGGTAGACTTTCTCTAGGATAGAGACATAGGTGTAGCTTCATTGAGCTTTTCTCTCCAGAATGGCTGTCCCAGCATTTTAATTTTTTTTTTTTTTTGGTCATACTGAGGGATTTTTTATGTTGGTTTTCCCCCCATTTCAAGAATTTGTGGGCCATTGAGGGACTCTCAGTAACAGTACAATTTAAGAAGAATCTGGTTGCTTATTACTTACACTAGAAGGATAATTTAAATTACCAGGGAAATATACGAGACTCACTGCACTATGATAGAAAGCTAGTATATTATCAAATAATTTGTACATGTTCTCAAGTACACGCCATTTCTGATGTGGGAAGAATACCAGCATGGTGGGAATTCGCGCCACCTAGTGGTTAGACTAAACCAACTTCAGTGCGTCCCCAAATTCCCAAAAATTCTTGGCCCCACTCCCGGGGGGTGTATTTCAGAAGGAAATTGTGTGTGTGTGTGTGGGTGTGTGTGTGTTTGTGTGTGTGAGGAGGGGAGAGGGGGATCAGATGTGTCCAGGGACCTGTGTGTTTAGAAAGCAGCCTGCGTGCTTGCTGGTTCCGACGTTGTTTGGACCAGACTCTGCCCCAGAGGGCGGCTGCGGTGGGCGGCTCTGCTCTCTTTTCTGTGTAATCTCCGGCAGCTGCAGCTGTAGTCTCTCCAGGGTTATGTGGGAGCTGTGGGGGATCTTCTGCGACTATTTTGAGCCGAAGAGCCGAACAGGCTTAGGTGTTTGAGGATGGGAGGAAAGAGCCCGAACAGTGACCTCAGTTTTGCCAAATCCACTTGCATTTCCTCCTAACTTATTCCTGTTGACCTCCGTGTTGTTTTCGACTATGGGTCAGCCTCTGTTTTTGTCAGCCTCCCCCGCTTCGTGTCCTGCCACTTGGTGTCCAGAGTCTCAGCAGATTCTGGCCGGTCTCCTGTGGCCTTCAGAGGAGCTCCCTGTACACATCCCTGGTTCTGTGCTGCACAGATACATGCTCAGGTCTCCTCTCACTCAGCTTCTTCCCCTGACATGCAGAGTTCCCATTCTTTATGCTCTTCCAGAAGCCTTCAAGCTTTTTAAAATTCAGAAGACGCACAAACTCAGAGAAGCCCTCTTTGAAGCATTTACTGCTTCTCTCCCTCTAATTTCCCAAGATACTTGGCAGGTCCCATCATCCTGGCACATCTTCAAATAATGTTTTCTTCTTGCTACGTAACTGTTCTATCCATCCATCCATTGTTTTACTTACTCATTCATGCTTATGTTGTTTCCCTTGCCTGGAATATGAAGTCTATTTATTTTTTAAGTGCCACCCACTCAACTAACCCAAATATAGACTCTTCTCAGCTTCATTCATGGACTCCTCTGACAGTCTTGGACTGCTTACTTTAACCTTTACTTTCACTTTCCTGTGTGCTCATGAACCCTGTGTCAAACTTGTGCTCTCCATAAATTATATGCTACCTAAGGACTGAGACTATTTTATGTAATTCTTTGGTATTTATCAAACTAATTTACCCATTCCCAACTGCATAATGTGGCTTAGCTGAATTTGTTTCCATTGTCTAATGAGTTGCCCTTACCCTCCCTACTCTAAGAAAGGCTGAAAAATGACCTTTTTTTACTGAACATCTACCAGAGACCGGGCTTTGGATTTTTACATCTATTTTCTTATTTAAAACTTAAAAAGCTTATGAGTACTGTGTGAAACATTTTATAGATCAGAACAGTTGGGCCCAGAGTTGTTTCATAGATTGTGTGGCCATAGTGAACAAGTCAGCATTTGGACTCCCAAGCCCATCTGATGCCCAGACTCATGGCCTTTGTTCTACCATATTGCCTTTCTTTTAGTTTTGAGTTGTCACTTGTGGTATTTTCTGAGGCTTTTCATTCCTACTTTCCTTCCTTCAAAAGGAGTCTGCTCTCAGGAGTGTAGATGGGTGCTTTACACTGGGAGGGCATTTTGTCTTGCTTCCTGTACCCTGTATTATGTAGAAGTAAGACTGCCTTTCTTTACACAGAGTCTGTTTGACACATGGTAGTCAAACCAGTAAGTCAAAAGCAATAGTAGGCAAAGCAGTAAGCCCCTCTGCCTTTTTTTTTTTTTTTTGGACTGACTGTTGGACTAGAGCCATTCCTTAATGTAGAGTAATTCTGGGCCCCAAAATACTGAGGTGCTGTCTAGAACATTTGTAGATAACCCTTGCTTGCATGTCGGGCCACGCTTTGGGGCTGCAGTTGATCTCATTGAGCATGGGGACTTTTGGAGCCCTTCATTTTAGTAGCCCCAGAGAACTTGCAAATGAATGCAATACAAATCTGGATTTGTTGGGTTGTGTTCCCTGCCACAGGGATTCAGAGCCAGTCCTCGACACATCAGAAGACGAGTTGCAGCGGCTGCAGCTGCCCGGCTGGAAGAAGTCAAGCCCGTGGTGGAAGTTCACCATCAGAGTGAGCAAGAAACTTCAGTGAGGAAACGAAGAATCAAGAAAAACAGCCGAGTCCAGCCAGAATTTTATCACTCTGTTCAAGGTGCTTCGACCAGAAGGCCTGTAAGTAGAGAACTGTTTTTTATAAGACTATTAAATACCCTGCCAAATTGTATGGCCATGCTCTTGGTTTTAAGAAATGATCAGATCAGCTTTGAACACTTAAGTATCCTGATGCTATTCCCAGCACGTGGCAGTGTGCTCATGTGACTTTTCACAAGGAGTAAGGTTTCATAGAAGGTGCTTAGGCAGGTGGCTGTTAAAGAGGCAAGACTTAGTTACTGTCAGATGGACAGAAAAACTGGTGAATTCTCAGCCCCATTGGAGCTGGAGGATCGGAACCATAGGGTCACAAGCCAAGGTGAGATAGTGACCAGATCAGAGCTGGAAAAGAAGGCAATACCAAAGCCAGTACCAGGGAGGAGAAGTAGTGGAGTGAAGTTAGGGCTGGTGTGTGGGTGGTAGCTGAATCTCACCAGGATGTGTCTGTCTCAGGAGGACCTATGTTTCCCTCTGTGACTGGCCCAGGTTGATGCTGTAAGGGTCTTTGCAACTGTGGCCTTTGTATTGGTAGAAGGTAGCAGCATTGGTTTTTTTCTAACCAAGTGTCTGTTGTGCTGCCTATACAGGGAATTTGGGGCTCGACTAGGAGCTGGTCTCCTCCACCTTCTCACTTTCTGAGCACATTGCCGAGTGTGCTGTGATTTTTTTTCTTGACTGAGGATCTGGCATGTGAACTTTTTACCAATGCTTTGACTGTTTTGGATTTGGGCCTTTGAAAATGCCATTGAAAAACTTTCAAAAAAGTATTTTCATGCATGCAATCATTTCACATTGTTTTAGCATTAAAAAAGTTTTTCTTTGGTTCATTCCTATTCTGTAAAGGGGCCTATTCTTGTTCCTTTTGCCAACCCAGATGAGCTATCAAGATTTGACATGATAGCAAGTCTTTGTAAATTATTAAAGCAAAACTCCCCTTTCTGTACGGGTAACCGTGTGGCAGCATGTGTGAGAAGGCTGAGGGGATGTCTGACTCAGTGACTCAGCTGGTAGCAATGTCAGAAACTAAGTTCCTTTACAGAAAAGTTCCTGTTTATCTTGTGCCATTTGCAAAACAGGTATTATTTATGCATGAATCTTCTTTTCATGATTTAATAACACAAAGGCTCTAAGTAGAATTTGGCATCTATGCATAGATATAATAGGATGATTTATTCATTCAACAAACATGCTTTTCTATACAGGAAATAAAGGATATATATATGAATATATATGTGTGTGTATACATGTATGTGTATATATATGTATGCATATGTGTATATGTGTGTGTGTATCTTTATATGAATCTGTTGGTGAGAGCTTAGTGTATAATATGCATTATTCTATGTTGCTTAATCCTGTGATATAGATGTTATCATTATTCCCATTTTATGTGTAATGAAACTGAGGCCCAGAGAGAGAGAGTAAATAACTTGCTTATGGTTACCTAGTGGAGACAGAGTTGAGGATTTGGATCTAGGTAGCCTGCCTCCAGAGCTCAGGCACTTACCTCTGTACAATGTTACCTTCCTCTAGTCCCTATCTCTAGGAGCTCATAATTGAGTTAACTGAGAGATCTGCAAACAAGTAAAACAAAAGGCATGTTTTTGATGTGCTGTGGAAGCATCACACCTGAGATGAGTCCTGAAAGGTAGGAGAAAGTTTACCAAGCAGGAAATAGATGCGAGTATCTCACAAGAGACAGACAGACACACACACACACACAGAAACGTGAAAGGGTTTGGTGTACATAGTGGGCAGCTCCAGGTAGTGCTGGCATGTGAAACTGAATGGGTAAGATAGAGGCCAGATGAGGCTTGTGTATCACATTAAATAGTTGGACTTCTGTGATGGGGATGAAGAGGTGGGGAATAGGTGAATTTGTATTCTTGCTCAGAATCCATCTAATTCCTTATTTCTGGTCTCCCCACATGGATTAGAAGAGTAGCAAGTGATTATTATTAAAGTTTAGAAGTCCTCAACTACCATTTTTTATTTTACACACCCACTACTGCCTGGTTAATAATGGCCTATACATTCATGTATTTATTTGTTTGTTTGAAAAGCAGAGACAAATGTCCCATCTGCTGGTTTGCTCTCCAAATTCCCAGAACATCCAGGGCTCTTCTGGCAGAAACTGTGAGCTGGGAACTCAGTATGGGCCTCCTATGTGGTCAGCATGGACCCAAGCCGTTATCTCCTCCCACTCACAGTGTGTATCAGCCAGAAGCTAGAATCAGGAGCAAGACCAGCAGAACCAATATAGGATGTGGGTATCCCAAATGGCATCTTCATTGCTACACCAACACCCACATGAAGTTCTTCTTCATCTTCATGATTCCATGACTTTGAACTGGTTGTCTGCCTTTTCCTGTTTTTTTGTTTTGTTTTGTTTTGTTTTTGTTTGTTTGTTTGTTTTTTGTTTTTGTAAGATTTATTTATTTGAGGGGCTGGCGTTGTGATGTAGCCGGTAAAGCCTCTGCCTGCAGTACCAGCATCCCATATGGGTGCTGGTTCTAGTTCTGGCTGGAAAGCAGTAAAAGATGGCCCAAGTCCTTGGGCCCCTATACCCGCATGGGAGACCCGGAAGAAGCTCCTGGCTCCTGGCTTCGGATTGGCATAGCTCCGGCTGTTGCAGCTGATTAGAGAGTGAACCAGCGGATGGAAGACCTCTCTCTCTCTCTCTGCTTCTCTCTCTCTCTGCCTCTCCTTCTCGCTTTGTGTAGCTCTTTCAAATAAGGCACAAAGACAGAAAGAGAAAGAGAGAGAGAGTGAGAGAAAGAGAATCTTTCATTTATTAGTAAGTTTACTCCCCAAATGGCTACAATAACCAGGACTGGGCTAAGCCAAAGCCAGGAACCTGGAACTCTATCTGAGTCTCCCACATGGATGTCAGGCACCCAATTATACTGCCCACTGCCTCTCAGGATGTATTATTAGGAAGCTGGATTAGAAGCAGGGCAGCCAGGACTCCAACCAATGCCGATATGTGATGCTGGCATTGCAGGTGGTAGCTTAATCTTCTGTGCCACAACACAGCACAGCCATCACCTTGTCCTTGTCCTTGAGTGCATCCTCTCTCTTTGTTGCCTGTTGAACTCCCCTTCACTACTTCTTTATCATGTCTTCATTCAAAATAGGCTATAGAAAATGGTTCGATGTTCATAAAATAAACAAATGTAAGTAGCAGGCTTCTTCTCTTGTGTGGTAGGCTTCGTTTCTGCTGGCTTCTTCACAGCTGCTGTTTTTCTTAAGGTAGCTATAGTCTTATTCTTTTTTTTTTTTTTTTTTTTTTTGCCACCAAGGCTTGTGCTTCTAAACACCAACAGCCTTCTTTCCTCTCTTGCCCACCACCGGCTTCTTGCCTGCAACCCACTTCTCATCTGATTTGGCTGCCAGTACTGTTGCTGCCTTCTCTACCCGGGGTTTGAGATTCCTGGGTACATGGTTTGGCACATGGTGTTGGCATGGAGGTGTAGTTTTGGCATGATTCTCAGGTTTTTCAGTGGGTTCTTCTTCAACACTCTGTGACAATTCTTCTAGTGTGGTGCTGGGAGGGCTCTTTGGGTCTCTGGGCTTTCCAAGATCCTGGAATGGTCTGTTTTGATCATCTTGTGCATGGGAAGTTAGTTACTCTTAAGGGAAGCTGCTTTGTGCCAAGTGCCACACAATTCATCTAGCTTCCAGAAAGCACTTTCAGTCCAAATGCAGAACATCCCACGTGCCTACCAAGAGCAAGTTTCAAAGTGTTCAGTTTGCTTATATTAGCAAAGTAATTCCTGGAAGGTTTCTGAAGCCCTCAGTGATACTGGTGTCCTAATTATAGATAATGCAAAGTCGTCTATATGCTAGAAACAAGGACAGTTTCTCCTCTTGCCCTTGGCAGCCCCCATTCACTGAGAAGTGCCTTATACCGGGCTTTCAGTTCCTTAAGAAGCAACACAACCTTACTTCTCTTTGACCACCAAGTCAAGAAATTTTCTGAATTACAGTGACTTCTAGATATGAAGTGTTCATAAGGCCAAGACAGCCAGGGAAGAGCAGATGGTATGTCACTTTTGGGTTGTGTTCACCCTGTAGTGCCAGTGGTACAGGTTCTGGTTGGTGCAAGCATGCAGTCTCTTCATCCCATATTTCCAAAAGCACCCTGGTCAGATCAGTAGTCCTACCACCTTGAACTCTGGGAACTTACACCAGACCTGTCAGTACTCTGGTCTGATGGCCTGCTGACCCACTGACAGCATAGTGATGTTTGTTGTTTCTGTGCAAGTTGGTGTGAACAAAATTCCCAATTTGTGCTCAAGTGGGAACCTTGAACATAACAGGCGAAGTGACATTTGTGCCTGATGCCTCTCCCTTTTCAGAGTACATCTGTGTCAGGGTTGAGCACATGTGTGGCAGGGAGAGAAGAAAGCCATGCTTCTCTCAACCCAGCAGAACTGATGAATGGAAGGAGATGGCGTGGTGGCCTGCTTAGAAAAGATAGCCAATAAATTGTAGTAGTTCCTTTCTTTTCTCCCCTCTCCTAGGTGGTGAGTTCAGTTCTTTCACTGAGGGCTATATCATCTGGTCTAAAATATCTTTTCCCATCTGGCATTTGAATGATTTTATTGAATAAATGAATGAATAACAGAAACACACACACACACACACACACACACACACACACTACAAAGCTTATGAAATGAGTGGTACAATTAGTAAGTACCACAGAAGTCCAGAGAATGGAGAGAGGTTTCCCTGTCCCCAGATGGATTCTTAGGAAACAACTGCTTTCTGGAAGAATTGGGATTAAGTTGATCTTTAAAATAAGAGTAGGGACTGGCTAGGCATTAGAGAGTGAGCCTGGGAACAAGAGAAGCAGAAGTACTGAGGACTGTCTGGATGTGAGGATTTACATGGGAGAAGAATAAGACAGAGCTGGAAAAGTTTATTAAGGTCAGAATACATTCCAGATGGTCCCTGATTGAAACTTTATTTTCTGTTCTCCATGAAGACACTTACGTGGGTTGAGTAGCATGATCCAAACATTTTAGGAAGATTAAACACATGCAGGGTGTGCTTCAGAGGAACAGGGGAGGGAATAGTTGAGTGCCCACTGCAGTAGTCTAAGTGTGAGGTGGTGAGAGTCCGAACTTGGGCCTAAGCCATGGCACTCTCTGCTGGCAGCCGGGGATCACTGCTGATGGGAATCTGAGGATGCCTTCACCTTCTCTTTGGAAGGATCAGTTAACTGTAAGAGGGAGAAGGGAGTGTGGGAAATGGCGGTGGAGGCCAATTATTTGCTTGGGGGCAAAGCAGCATTCCAAAGCATGTTCTTTAGGGCAGGTGAAACTCACCTCCTCTCTCCATTTGAATGCTTCTCCTATCAGTTCTCTAAGACCTGAAATTGTCAAGAGTTGGTAGCAAGTTGGCTTTTGGCTCCTTGTCTCACAATCCCTGTGCAGTGTTCTGGAAACTAACAGTTTCTGCTGACGTTTTCCTATTTTGATGTCATATGTGGTCTTGAACTGAGGTTTTGTGTCCTCCTCAAGATTTGGTTAAACGCCGTCCATGGTACCTGTGAGAGCCAACCTATTCAACACGTGCCCATAGCCTGTGCCTCTTCTAACGTACGCATTTGGAGAAAATCAGCATTACTCATGTTGCCGTAAGAGCAACTCTGATTGTAGCTTATAGCTGGAATAAAAATAAACGAGCTTTGGTAGTTCAGGATGATTTGAATGGCTGTGTATCAAACACTCCAGACATTTCTAGTGCAGTTGAAACAAGAAGTAGACTCACAAGTGAGAAATTCTGACCTGGAAGTAGCCACAAAGGAGATGAATCAGAAAATGTGACTGTGCAGTTTCAGCCAGCTTCCAGTGGGACCAACCCCTTGACGAAGCGTCACGTGGAATGCACTGTACGTTAGCATCTTTGGCTGCTGTAATCCCTTTAGTTATTCTGATTGCATAATTCATATTCAAATGTCTATAAAGATTTGTAATGGAGATTGCTAACATAAGCTCAATTAATAATACATGTATGTTTTATGTCACTCCACTGGAGAATTAAATGTTTCTAAGGTTGAGTAAACAAAAAAAGCTATCCTGATTTTCTCTCATAAATATGTGTTGGGATTTCTATTGCATATTAACACAGGTCCCTGGGATGCTTAGAAATTCTTAATGGGGGCTAGCACTGTGGGGTTAAGCCATTACTTACAGTTCTGGCATCCCATATTGGTGCTGATTCAAGTCCCAGCTGCTCCACTTTTTTTTTTTTTTTAAAGATTTTATTTATTTGAGAGGTAGAGTTAGACAGTGAGAGAGAGAGACAGAGGGAAAGGTCTTCCTTCTGTTGGTTCACTCCCCAGATGGCCACTACGGCCGGAACTACATTGATCCGAAGCCAGGAGCTTCCACCTGGTCTCCCATGCGGGTGCAGGGCCCAAGCACTTGGGCCATCCTCCACTGCCTTCCCGGACCACAGCAGAGAGCTGGACTAGAAGAGGAGCAGCCAGGACTAGAACCCCGCGCCCATATGGGATGATGGTGCCTCAGGCGAAAGATTAGCCAAGTGAGCCACAGCGCCGGCCCTGGCAGCTGCTGCACTTCTAATCCAACTCTAGGCTAAGGCCTGGGAAAACAGTGGAGGATGGCCCAAGTGTTTGGGCCTCTGGACCCACATGGGACACGAGAAGAAGCTCCTAGCTTTGGCCTGGCTCAGCCCAGGTCGTTTCGGTCATGGTGCAATCAGCTGATGGAAGATCTCTATCTATCTCTCCTTCTCTCTCTGTGTAACTCTGCTTTCAGATCAATAAATAAATCTTTAAAAAGTTTTTAACCACTTTAGACTAGAAAAGATAATTGGGGGTGGTGGTGTTTGGCATAACAGTTTAAACACCACTTGGGATCCCCACTTCCCACAATGAATAGCCTGGGATTGACTCTTGGTTCTGCTCCTTATTCCGGCTGCCTGCTAATGCATACTCTTGGAGGAAACAGGGTGGCTCAAGTCTTTGGTTCCCTGCCACCCATGTGAGAGACCTGGATTGAGTTCCCAACTCCTGGCTTCAGCCTTTAGCGCTGGCTGTTGTGGTCATTTGAGGATGCACCAGCAGATGGGAGATCTCTGTCTGACTGCATATTTCTCTTATTGGCTTTCAAATAAAAAAAATAAATTCTAAAATGTAATTATATCCATTTATTCCTTTGATCTTTAGTATTTTTTATTGTACAATATATTTTTTGAAAGGGTCAGCAACAAGAATGCTTGACCATTCAGATGTTCTTTTTTTAAAAAAAAATTATTTAATTTATTTGAAAGTAAGAGTTACAGAGAGAACTTCCACCTGCTGGTTCACTCCGTACATGGCCTCAACGGCTGGTTCTGGGTCAGGCCAAAACCAAGAGTTAGGAGCTTCTTCCAGAACTCCTACATGGGTGCAGGGTCCCAAGTACTTGGACCGTCTATTACAGCTTTCCCAGGTGCATTAGCAGGGAGCTGGATCAGAGGTGGAATAGCTGGGACTCAAACTGGTGCCCATATGGGATGCTGGTATCTCAAACGGTGGCTTAACCTGCTACTCCATAGTGCCAGTCCCATTCCTACAGCCTTTAAACATCCTCATCGTGATAGCAAGAGCTCTTGCATTTAGTGTATGCTTATCGCATCGGTGATACATGAGCATTGCTCTCTGAGCTCTTCCCTATTCTTTTCTCAATCTTCCGAGCAGTTGTCTGGTGTGGGTGCTCACTTTCCAGAGGAGGGAAATTGCCAGGGTCAACCAGCTAGTGGGTAGTGGAGCTATCCCAGGCACACGACTTGAGCACTCTGAGTAGAGGGTGGAGAATTCCAAGTGTTCACATTTTAGATGCTATATGCTTACCCCTAATTAACCTTCTTAAAGTGTTTTAATCACCTTGAGTCTTTGTTTTTTACCTACATAGATATGTATGGATGAGATCTTTTTTTTTTTTTAATTTTTTATTTTTTTTACAGGCAGAGTGGACAGTGAGAGAGAGAGAGAAAGGTCTTCCTTTTGCCATTGGTTCACCCTCCAATGGCTGCTGTGGCTGGCGCACTGCACTGATCCAATGGCAGGAGCCAGGTGCTTCTCCTGGTCTCCCATGGAGTGCAGGGCCCAAGCACTTGGGCCATCCTCCACTGCACTCCCTGGCCACAGCAGAGAGCTGGCCTGGAAGAGGGGCAACCGGGACAGAATCCGTTGCCTTGACCGGGACTAGAACCCGGTGTGCCGGCCCCACAAGGTGGAGGATTAACCTAGTGAGCCGTGGCGCCGGCTTTGATTTTCTCTTTTAACAGGAATGTTTCCCATATTACTTCCAATTTTCCCTTGGAAATATAGATGCCTTAAGCATAAAGAGTTCAGGGTTCTTGACTTTCACTTAAGGATTCCTATTTTAGGTCAAGAAAAGACCACTCTGGTGGAGAGTAGAGGAGGTAGCAGATTAGGATTCCCCAGACATACTGAGGCTCCTTCCCTGCGCTGCATTCCTTTCTACTAAGCCACTTCCTTGGCTTCCCCGCTCTTTTCCTTCTGTTGTTTCTGTTTTTGAGTCTTGGGGATGCTTTCTGCTTTGCTGATTGCAGTGTAGGTTGTTGCAAAGCTGTGAGATATATATTTTTAATTTTCACTGTTTAAACTTTTTAAAAGTAATATCAGCAAGGTTATCTTCATAGTCAGATCGCCACTGTGTAGAAAAGTCCAATAAGCACAAGTTCTTGATCTCCTTGAAAAGATAGCAGGGTGTTTCTCTGTTCCTTTCCTGCTGAGGTTGTTAAATGGTCTTCCATTTCCCTTTCCTTGTCAAGTATGTAGGACCAGGCAGCTTTATTTGCATAACCTTAGGACACTTCCCCTCTGTGGCAGGTTTGACTGTACAGCTTATACCTCAGTTTGGCTAATTAATCGGAAAAGGCAAAGATCTTAAAGGAAATGTTTGTTTCCTTTTCCTCTTTGGAATTTGAGAGAATGAATTGGGTTAATAAAGTCACATTCCTTTTGTTAGCTGCCTGCAAAGGATCTTACTGAATAAAGCCCCTTCAGTTGACTCAGCTTCTGTTACACTTTGCTGTACCTGCCTTTTTGAGGTTCTGGAGTCTCAAGTAATGGACTCTTAGAAAAGGTTTCATCTATTACAGATTTGCAGGCAGCAGGTATACAAATACAGAAGCATGTAAGGCAGGTGGATGAGATTGAATGAACAGTGCTAATGTAGAGAATGTTTATTCTTTCAAAGAGCTCATGAAACCAAGATTACATTGGTGAAGGGATTCATGGGCTTGCCTAGGAGAACAGTAAGAAAACTGAGCTTATCTTTCCAACATATAATTCTCATCAAGGCCAACACTTTGAGGTGGGAAGCCCTCTTACTATCTTTTTTCTTTTGTACTCAGGGTCACCTGTTGTCTTAAAAACTTTTAAATACTTTAAGCTGTGAGCAAAGGTAAATTAAAGAAAACATTTGGATAGCCACTTATGCATTCCAAGTTCTCATGGATATTGGTGAATCAAATCATTGAGAAGAAAGCCCCTTCAAGATCTAGTTTATTTACCTCTGACCAGAACAGTCCTTAAATTGTTCTGTGAAGACTGGAATTAATTATAAATAACAAAACCAGAGCTTCCCTTGGAATTCTGTTTTGCATTTAACAGCCATCTTTGCCTGAGATCTTTGCCTAAATCTCTTAAGACCACTTCCTGTTGTGTCATCTGTGAAGAGCATGATGTGTAGCCCACCTGCTTCTGGGTTACTATCGGTCTTTGTGAATCTAAGAGTGTTAAGGTTGAAGGGGATGTTATGAGTTTATCTGAGTCAAAGGTTCTAATGATAGATTCCAGGATAGTTGATTTTATAGAAATGGGAAGTGGAATGGTGGAATGGTAGTTACCAGGGGCCGGAGGGAGTGGGAATAGGAAATTGTTTTCTGGGTGGAGTTCTACTTTTGCAAGATAAAAAGAATTGGTGAGATTGGTTTCGCAACAATGAGAATGTACTTAACACTTCTGAATTATATACTTGAAAATAGGAAGATACATTTCATGTTTTGTATATTTTACCACAATTACAAAACAATTAAGTATGGGGCCAACTTTGTGGTAGAGGGGGTAAAGCTGCTGCCCGCAATGTCAGCATCCCATATGGGTGCCAGTTTGTGTCCCAGCTGCTCCATGTCTGATCCCTCTCCCTACTAGTGGCCTGGGGAAAGCAGCACAAGATGGCTTAAGTGTTTGGGCCCCTTGCACCTGCATGGGAGATCCAGATGAAGCTCCTGGCTTGGCTTCAGCCTCGCCAAGCCCTGGCTGTTGTAGCCATCTGGGGAGTGAAGCAGCAGATGGAAGATCTGTCTTTTTGTCTCTTTCAGTCTCTCTCTCTGCCTCTCCCTCTTTCTCTGTATCTCTGACTTTCAAACTAAAAAAATTAAGTGTGAAAAGAAAAACTATAGGCAAAGAGGCAAAAGAGTAACAATAAACTTTCATGTGATGATGCCCCAAATGGGAAGAACATTATCGAAGAAGTGCACTCAGTTTACAAGTTAAGCAAGAGGAAACTGTATGTAGCAAGTGCTGAGAAAAGGACTTAATTCTAATTGGAGGACATTTCCTTGTATACCCGTTGAACATGACTTTGGATTGGATATTAGATTGCAAGACATGTTACTTTGTATGAATGAAGTGGGAGTGGCTAATTACTTTTCTCCCTAAAGCCTTACAAATTTTAAAAAATAAATTTGAGAGAGGGGAGAGAGAGAGTGAGTGAGTGAATGAGCTTTTTATACCATGCTTGATTCTCTAGGTATCAACAATGGCAAGGTTGGGCTGAGGCTGGAGCCCAGAGCCAGGAACTCAATCCAGGTCTCCCATGTGGGTGGCAAGAATGGGATTTCTTGAGCTGTCATTTCTGTCTCCCACCATATGAGCTGATGAGAAGCTATAGTCAGAAGCCAGAGCTGGGAATTGAACCCAGGCACTCTCATGTTGGATGTGAGCATTTTAACTGTTAGGCTAAATACCCATTCCCATTATCATCCCATCAACAGTAGACTGAATAAGGAAATTATGGGACATGTACTCTATAGAATACTATACAGCAGTCAAAAACAATGAAACCCGGTCATTTGCAACAAGATGGAGGAATCTGGAAAACATCATGCTGAGGGAATTAAGCCAGTCCCAAAGGGACAAATATCGTATGTTCTCCCTGATCGGCGACAACTAACTGAGCACCAAAGGGGAAACTTGTTGCAGTGAAATGGCACAACTAACTGAGCACCAAAGGGGAAACTTGTTGAAGTGAAATGGACACTATGAGAAACAGTGACTTGATCAGCTCTTGTCCTGAAGGTTGATGTACAGTGTAATACTTTATCCATTTTAGTATTTTTTTTGTTCTAGTACTACTGGTTGAACTCTGTAATTAACACACAATTATTCTTAGGTGTTTAAATTTTAACTGAAAAGTGATCCCTATTAGGAATTTGGAAAACATTATGCTGAGTGAAATAAGCCAGTCCCAAAGGGACAAATATCATATGTTCTCCCTGATCGGTGACAACTAACTGAGCACCAAAAAGGAAACCTGTTAAAGTGAAATGAACACTACGAGAAACGGTGACTTGATCAGCCCTTGCCCTGACTGTTGATGAACAACTTAATACGTTATCCCTCTTAGTATTTTTTTTGGTTTGTTCTACTTAATACTTTTGGTTGAATATTGTAATCAATACACAGTTATTCTTAAGTGTTGAAAATTAACTGAAAAGTGATCCCTGTGAAATATAAGAGTGGGAATAAGAGAGGCAAGAGATGTGCAATTCGGGACATGCTCAAGCTGACTTGCCCTAAATGGTAGAGTTAGAAACATACCAGGGGATTCCAATTCAATCCCATCAAGGTGGTACGTACCAATGCCATCTCACTAGTCCAAGTGATCAATTTCTGTTCACAATTGATCATAATGATAGGACTAAGGGCAAAGGGAGCACATAAACAAGACTAGTGTCTGCAAATACTAACCAATAGAATAATAAAGGGAGAGAACGATCCAACATGGGAAGCGGGATACACAGCACACCCATAGAATGGCAGATGTCCTAAACAGCACTCTGGCCTCAGAATCAGCCCTTAAGGCATGTGGATCTGGCTGAAAAGCCCATGAGAATATTTCAGGCATGGAAAGCCAAGACACTCTGGCGAAAAAAACAAAACAACACCTAAATGAAAGATCTCCGCGAGTGAGATCCCAGTGGAAAGAACGGGTCATCAAAGAAGGAGGTACCTTTCTCTGAAGGGAGGAGAGAACTTCCACTTTGACTACGACCTTGTCTAAATATGATCAGAGTCAGTGAACTCAAAAGGCTTCCATAGCCTTGGCAACTCATGACAAGAGCCTAGGGTGATTACTGATGCCATAAACAAGAGTGTCAATTTGTTCAGTCAACAACAGGAGTCACTGTGCACTCATGTAGGATCTCTGTCCTTAATGTGCTGTACATTGTGATTTAATGCTAAACTAGTACTCAAACAGTATTTTTCACTTTGTGTTTCTATGTGGGTGCAAACTGTTGAAATATTTACTTAATATATGCTAAACTGATCTTCTGTATATAAAGAGAATTGAAAATGAATCTTGATGTGAATGGAAGGGGAGAGGGAGTGGGAAAGGGGAGAGTTGCAGGTGGGAGGGAAGTTATGGGGGGGGGAAGCCATTGTAATCCATAAGCTGTACTTTGGAAATTTATATTCATTAAATAAAAGTTAAAAAAAATAAATTAATTAAAAAATCATTATTGTTAAAAGTAGAGAATCTACATAGATGTAAACTCTTTGTTAATGTTTTCAGGGCTATTGTATAATAGGTTTGTGTTATATTCTGAAGTAAACAGTATTGGCCTAAAATTATATGTACTTGAATATTGAAAATTTCATAATCAGTTCATGTTTCAAAAACTGTTCAGAAACTTTATGTAAATAAATATATTGTTGTTAAGAGCTAGGATTTTCAGTAGGAGAGAAAAGAGGTGCAGGTATAAAATCAGACAAATTAAGAAGAACCCCATAATCCTAAAATTGTATTGGAAATATCAGTTTGAATTAATTAAAGGAAAAAAACCATTTCCTAGCTCTGTCCACTGAAAAGTTCTAGAAACAATGATTAATGCCATAGCAAAGCTTGTATTGTGATGTCCTAATTATTTCTTATAGAAAGAAATTAAGGCTGTGTTTCTGGTTGGGTTCCTTAAGCAAAGCCTAAGGGGAATTCTTGTGCAAGTGGTTCTCGAGAGACAGCTCTCAGGAGGTGAGAATGGGAAGCAGAGTAGGGTGGGGCTACAGTTAACAAGCCAGGATGTGGGCTTGGCTGGAGAACAACTTCACTCTCCTCCGATTTGAGCTTCATTGCACAAATTGTACCACAGTTCATCTCAACTGGAAGTAAGCTTTTTGTTCCTCATTTCTCAGCCATTGGTCGTGGCTGAATGGGGACGTGAGGAAGCTCCAATTTAGTGTAGCAGAGCCTCTGAAGAGGGGCAGCCATGAACCATTAGGAGCCAACACTCACAGCAGCAGGGAAGCTAATTTCTTTATCAGTTGGGGGTTTGGGATGGGGGACCCATGGAAACCTCAGACTGCCTGGAGAAATAAATGGCTAATTTCAGATCTGGAGTAGGAAATGCTGAATGAGTCTGGCACATCTTATCAAACTGGAAAGCAAGGAAGCATCAGAGACTTCAGGGGTTGCATATCAAAAGGACCAGACTTCTACTGCCCAGTCAGTAATATAATAGTCATTGCAGTGGATTGAGCCACATCAGTATATTTAAAATGCATGAATCTATGATAATTTTGAAAAGCCACTTCATTGGTGACTTTTGGAGAATGCTAGGGGACCAACTCACTTTACTGAAAAGTGGTAAAGGGGAGTCATGTCCTGTCTTTGCTGTAAGAATTATTCCATGGAGTAATCAAATAGTCGTTGAGGGAAATTAAACCCTAACGAAATAATGAACCTAGACTGTGATCATCCGTGATTGCCAACACCCATGAGAGAGATAACCACGCCTCTGTGCCTCCTGATGAAAGGAATACAAGGATACTTTTCAAAAATTTTGTGGAAAATGGAATTAAAAGGTAAATTTATTTTGATAGCCATGCTTATGAGGAGGTCTTCAAAATTCATGAAAAAGGCATACTTTGAAAAAATTATGCATGGCTTTCAACTTTTTTATTCTAAGATAAAATTATCTTTTAATTTCGTGACTCTGAACTATTTGACATTCCCTTGTACTTAGGAAGTTTTCTGGACCCAATATTTAAACCTAAATCAGATCAAACTTTTTTTTTTTTTTTTAGATTTATTTATTTGAAGGAAAAGGAGAGTTGGCAGGGATGGGGGGAACAGAGAGAAAACAAAAAGAGAAAGAAATCTTCCATTCATGGTTCACTCTCCAAATGCGCAGGGCTGTGCCAGGCCGAAGCCAGAAGCCAGAAGTTTCATCCAGGTCTTCCATGTGGGTGGTAGGGGCCCAACTACTTGGGCCATCTTCTGCTGCTCTTACAGGTGCATTGGCAGGGAGCTGGATCTGAAGTGGAGCAACTGGGACTAGAACTGGTGCTCATATAGGATGCTGTCTTTGCAGGCAGTGGATTAACCCACTGTGCCATGATGCTGTCCCCCAACTGCTAATTCTTACTACAAATTTGCACAACTTACAGGGGACAGGAATATGTCAAATGATATGGTACAAGATGGTTAGCAGAATCAGACTGTGTGGAACTTTGGACAAATGCAATAAATTATAAGGAAAAAATGAGAGTGGGATCTAGATGAAAAGAGATGTAAGAGGCCTGCCAACCAACTGCAACACATTTGCCCTGTTTGGATGAACAAACCAAATGTAGAAAAGTAATTCCTGATAAAAGAAATGTGAACACTTAATGTTTGATGATATAAACCAATTTATCTTAATTTTATAGATTGGTAATAGTATTGTGATTTTGTTAAAAATAGTCCTTATCTTTTATTAGAGATGCATACTAAAATATTTAATAGTGAAACAGTAAAATCCCTGGGAGTGTAATATAGTCCAGTGAGATGGAGAAAATGTGGAAGAAATGCAGCATAATTGTTGAAGCCAAGTATTCTATAAATGGAAGTTCTTTGTCCTCTTCTCTTGCTATGTAAATTTAAATTGGGTGGGGGAATATACCCCTGCTCAGGATGCCTGCATCCCATATCAGAGTGCATGGGATGAAGTTCTGCCTCTACTTCCTATCCAGCTTCCTGCCCCGGAAGGCAGTTGGTGATGACTCAAGTGCTTGGGTCATTGCCATTCATGTGGAAGACTTGGTTAGAGTTCCTAGCTCCTGGCTTCAGCCTGGCCCAGTCCCAGCTGCTTTGGGCATTTGGGGGAGTGAACCTGCAGATGGAAGGTCTCTCCCTTTCACTGTATCTCATTCTGTTTTTCAAATAAATAGATACATCTTGTTAACAACAGTTTAAGCTTAAATTTTCTATAACGAAAAGTTTAAGACATTATGGGTGAGCATTTGGCATAGTGCTTAAGTTTATGTCCTACATTAGAATGCCTGGGTTGGAGTCCTATCTCTGATTCCTGATTGCAGCCTCCTGCCAGTGCAGACCTTGGGAGGGAGTGGTGATGGCTCAAGTGATAGTGGTGACAGCTGGGTCCCTGCTAACCATATGGGAGAGCCAGACTTAATTCCCAGCTCCCAGTCTTGGCCTGGCCCAATTCTGGCTAGTGTGGGTCTTTTGGGAGTGAGCCAGTGTGTAGGAAGTCTCTGTGTCTGTCTGTCTTCCTTCTTCCTTCTTTTTTCTTTCTTCCTCTTTCCTCTTCCTCCCCTCCTCCTCCTCCTCCTCCTCCTTCTCTCTCCCAGTCTTTATGTACCTCTCAAATAAATGGCAAAAAAAAAAAAAAAAAAAAAAAAAAACATTAGAAAAAAGAAACAAACTTCTGAGGTTTGCATCCCCAATACTTTGCTTCATTATGTTCCATTTCTCACTTCTGGCTTTTGTTTGCCATGGAGTAAGTCTAAATTTTTGTTAGTAACATTTCCAGGTTCAGATATTTATGACTAGGGTTTTAGAAAGAGAGAAGACACACATTCCCATGGCTGTCTTTTGTTGTTTTTAAACATTTTTTAGAAAAACACACCTAAAAATTCTACATGTTTATGGGGTACTATGTGATATTTTGATACATGTGTACACTGTAATATTCACATTAGGAAAAACATATCTCCTCAAACACATTATTTTTTATAGTGAAAACATTCAGAATCCTTTCTTTCCTTTTTTTTTTAAAGATGTATTTATTTGAAAGAGTTACAGAAAGAGGAGGAGAGACAGAGAGAACTTCCATCCACTGGTTCATTCCCTAGGTGGCTGCAATGGCCCAGGCTAGGTCAGGCTGAAGTCAGGAATCAGGAGCTTCCTCTGGGTCTCACATGTGGGTGGCTTGGGGCCCAAACACTTGGGTCATCTTCCACTGTTTTTCCAAGGCTGTTAGCAGGGAGGCGGATCAGAAGTGGAACAGCTGGGACATGAACTGGCACCTGTATGGGATACTAGCATCACTTTATCTGTTGCAGCACAACACTGGTCCCTCAAAATCCTTTCTTCTAGCTTGTTTTTTAAAGAAAAATTTACAGTACATTATTGTTATCTATAGTCATCCTGCTGTATAATAGAACTCCTTTCTCCTGTCTTTTGGTAACTTAGTATCCATAAAACAGTTTTTCCTATTCTCCCTCTGCCTACTCTCCCAGCCTCTGGTGACCACTTTTCTACTCTCAACTTGTATGAAACCAACTTTTCTATATTCCATGTGTGAGTAAGATCATGCAGTACTTGTCTTTTCTGTGCCTGGCCTAGTCCCCTTCCTCCCCTCCCCTCCCTCCCTTCCCACTCTCCCTTCCCTCTCTCCCTTCCCTCCTTCTCTCCTTCCTTCCCTCCCTTCCTCCCTCCCTCCCTCCTTTCCTCCCTTCCTTCCAAGATTGATTTATTTATTTGAAAGGCAGTGATACAAAGAGAGAAGGGGCAAGAGAGACAGAGAGAGAGAGAGACAGAGAGAGAGAGAGCACGCTTCCATCCACTAGTTCATTCCCCAGATGAATGACTACAACCAGGGCTAGACCAGACTGAAGCCAGGAGCCAGGATCTTCTTCTTGGTCTTCCATGTGGGGGCAGGGGCCCAAGCACTTGGGCCATCTTCTCCTGCTTTTCCCAGTCACATTAGCAGGGAGTGGGATTGGAAGTGGAGCAGCCAGGACTTAAACTGGCACCCATATGGGAAGCTGGCACTGCAGGCAGAGGCTTAACTTTCTATGCCACACTGCCAGCCCCTACTACCTTCTTTTGTAAACAAAGAAGAGTTTGCTTATTTGTAGACTTTTTGCTTAGAACATAAAAAATCGTAGAGGTGAATAGTATAAAAGTGCTTATTATTTAAAACATAAACAAGTAATGTAAAATCACAAGGAATTTCATAAACATATTCTTCCGTTAATATGTGGAAGCTTATTTTTCCTGAGATTACTATTTTTGTTCTTGGCATATTTATTGATGTGAGAATAAAATCATTATTGAAACAACACTGACCCAGGAAGCAGTGTACTACCACATTGCTTGATTTTGGTCTTGCTGAAATTCATAATAACTGGTCTAAGAGTTTTTTAAATAATAAGTAGAATTCTTCCGTTCCATCATTACTTTGTTCCAACAAATTACACTTACATTTTTCACAGCACTCGTGAAATTTTGATGATAACCGAAATGCAAGATATGAGTTGCCTAATCGATTTGAGTTAATCTTTAATATTGATATCACATTCCATTATGTGGCTGTGTTCAGGAGATGGTTTTCCAGTGATAGATTATTTGCTTTCATTTTTCTGCTCACACCTCTGCATTTCTGTTGCTACAGAGGTAGGGCAGCCAACAATTTGTTTACACATTTCTTTCTGTTTAAAGCTGAATTAAGAAGGGCTGGAACTGTCATTAGGATGCTTTAGAATTATCTGTGAATTTTATTTATATGTTAGCTCTACTAGAGATGGGCATGGATAATTGAAAATGGAGTATAATTTTTAGCTGCTTTGCCAAATACAATGAAATAACCAGTTTAGTTTCTCTAAAACTAAATGGCAGGATGTGGATATCTTTAAGATGCAATGGAGTCTTTATAGGACATGTTTTCCTACTATTAATTTTTATAGCCTGGATCTGCAGAAAAATAATTATTTTTAAATGGGCAATGTCAGTGTTTCAATAAACTCATCCCTCAGCCATCAGAAAAACCATTTCGCTTGGACTGTGATAATAATCAGTTGTGACATATTATTTTCAGCCTTTTCTCCTCCTCCTTAATTCCAAGAAGGTTAAACATTATTGAGCCTAAGCTTCTGTCCCAGGAGCTCCAAAGGGCAAACATTATACATTTAACCTAAACATATACTTTAAAGTGGAATTCTGTGCTCATTCAGGTCTTTGGATTAAATAAAAAGTCTCTGAAAAATCATCAGCCAAGCTTCTTGGCACCTTTACCCTCTCCTTTTGTTGGGTGGCTTTTTTTGGTCTCTGTGAAACAGAAGGTTGGCTGCTTACTTAATAAAGTGTGAACTAGAGTTAGTCAGCCTTGATTTCTCCTGCTGTAGACAAATAATAGAAACTGTGATTTTTTTTTTTTTAACTAAGAGAAGAAACCTCTTGGGTTAAATATCTGATTTTTATCTCTTTTTGACTTGTGTGATTGCTTGGTCTTAGTAGCCAAGATTGTGTAGTGTTGGAGTGTTTTTAGGATTTTGTGACTTGTTAAAAGGCTAGATGGTTTCACATTTAATATAAAAATAAACTACTGGGCCTGAAGGTGTGAGGTAGGGTGGGAAGATGAGTCAGTTAGATGTCAGGCATTGTCTGTGCTTTGGGCAGTTACTTACTGTTTGCTTTGTAGAATTAGTGATTTTCACTTGTTCTTGTGTTTCCTTAGGTGTAGAAAACTTTAAGTAAAGAGAGTGTTTGGTATTATTAGGTATAGTATAAATATTTTATTAATTGATATTTACAAATATCACTCTCACTCATTATAAGGCCAGTTACTAAGAAAAAATGTGGTGGTGGTGGTGTTGGGGCCAGGGGTTGTGTTGCAGTGGGGTAAGCTGCTGATTGGGATGCGTGCTTCCCACGTTGGGAGTACCTGGTTTGAGTACCCGCTCCTCTACTTCTGATCTAGCTTCCTGGTAAGGCTCATCTGGGAATGCAGTACAAGATGGCTCAAGTACTTGGGTCCTTGCTACCCATGTGGGAAACCTGGATTAGTTTTGGGCTCTTGGCTTTGGCCTTGTCAAGCCCTGATTGTTAGCAAGCATTTGAGGGAGTAAACCAGCATGGAAAATCCTGTCTCCTCTTTTCTGTCATTGTGCCTTTCAAATAAAACAAATAAATTAAAAAAAAAAAACAAATACAATAGTACCACTTTCTTGGAAACCTATTAAATTGTTTTTTAAAAGTCTTTATCATTGTAGTTCTTTCATTCTGACTTTAATAATGAGAAGCATTATGTCACCTTAGAGACTGTGCCGTGTAACAAACCTTAGCCCTGGAGAATTATGGGATTTCAATAAATTTTTTATGATGGATCTCTGGTCTATTTTTTCTCTGAATAGCTATTGCTTAGATTTAATGGAATAAGAGAATGTTGTAAGGTGAGAAGTTAGAAGAGTAGAAAAAAGGAAAATGACAGACACAGTTAACGTGAAGAATTGTCAGGTTACATTGTATTTCATATATCCAAAAGTACTTTTCTTGATGCTGTTTTGAAAGTTATCTATTCCTCATAGGAATAGAAATTTAAAAAATTTTAAATTAGATACTACAGACCATGTGCTCTTTTAATAGGCTGGGTTCAGTTTGATTTTGCTTGAGGTAACGCTTAACTAAATCTTTGAGCAAACATAGGTGGTGTAATGGAATGGCTAAGAGTGTCCGTTCTGGGGCCTTATAGCCTAACAGGAATTGCAGTTTTAACTCCAGCACTTTGTAGCTCAGGCAGATGAGTTATTTAATTTCTTTGTGGCTCAGATCCCTCAACTGTAGGATGGGGGTCATGATTCCATAATGTTGTTGTGTGGGTTAACCTATCTATACATTTGAATAAGAAGGAAAGTTTAATCATGGTATGCTCCTTAATTCAGCAATGGATAATGAACATGGAATTCATGATGAAATCACTGAATATAGATTTAATCAAAACTTATGTAAGCTATAATCTTTGCTGTAATTGGAACTCAATAGATAATATCTAAAAATAGAGATAATCGCTATACACATATTATTTAGAACTGTAAAGACAAATACCATAAGAAATAAAGAATTCAAAGTGGTTATATCTGAGAAAGTAGGAAGAAGAGCCAGGGAATCACAATTTTTGCATATAATCCATTTAGTGATTAGGGTACAAAGAGAAATCAAATTAATTCTTTCTCATTGATCATCACTAAACTCAATCTCTACTTCTAAGAATCTCAGGACAAGTTCCACAACTGTCACTCTTAGATAGTGGAAAGGCCTAGGGTCACTTTGCAATGTTAATGATTTCAGCACAGGCTAATATTAACATGCTTCCGGCCTGCCTCATGTATCACCTCCGCTCCATATTCATAGCTAGTACTTTTCCCTTTCCTCTGCTTGAGCCTAATTCGGCCTGAAATAGCAAAATACATGGTTGGCTTCTCTTCTTTCCTTGTATTCTCCTATACCCTCCAGTGGTTGCTTCTGGCTGTTCTGGAATTGGCTCCGGGAGAGAAGGGTTTAGAGGACAAGGGCCTTGTTTTGCATAGCCTGTGATGGCTGTGATCTGGCAGCAGTGCCCTCCTGCTGTGGTGGTGTTCCCTTCGTGTGGCAAAGGTCTTTGCTTGTGTGCTTCTGTGTTGGGCCTGTCCCCCCACCGCTGAGCTGACGGGTCACCTCTGTCCCTCCTTTACCCATGGAGTCCCCTTGAGTAGGATCCCCTTGAACAGAAGCCTAAAGTAGCTCCCCTTCCTTGGGGTTCATATCAGGCCCTTCAAAATTGAATGCTTTTGTTTGCCAGGGAGAGTCAGCTCAGTTCCAGGCAGGCTGTTGACTCCAGCCAGGTTTTGTCTTCAGATTCTTTTGGTGAGAGTTGCATTCCATTCAGACATTACCTGAACTCCAGGACAGAGAGATTTTGCCTTTTAAGAGGTCACCTTGAGGTGGGCATTGTGGTATAGAGAGTTAAGATGCCGCCTGCAACAGTGGCATCCCATGTGGGTGCTTGTTTGAGTCTCGGCTGCTCCACTTCTGATCCAGCTACCTGCTAATCCACCTGGGAAAGCAGCGGAAGATGGCCCAAGTCCTTGGGCCTTGCACCCACGTGGGAGACCCAGATAAAGCTCCTGGCTTCAGCTTGGCTATTGTGGCAGTGAATCAACAGATGAAAGATTTATCTTTCTCTCTCACTGCCTCTCTTTTTCTCTCTCCATAACTCTGCCTTTTAAATAAATAAAATAATTATTAGGGAAATAAAAGGTCTCCTTGAAGCTCTCTACCTTGCGTTGAAGTTCAAGGTAAGTACACCAACCCCTCCTCCAGCAGAAAATGTTTGAGGCATCAGTAGCTTTCTCTATAGCAAGCTAATCTCTGTTTCTGGCTTTGTATATGTCTCTTGGAGCGTGTGTTCCTCTAATTGGTGTCTAGTTGTTTCACATGGCCTTCATAGATGATCTTACACAGTGCTTTTCACACATTTGTGGTATTTTTTTTCTTAATTTCCTGTCCATCTCAAATTTACACATGATTCTTTAATGCACGACTGGTCTTCAGCTTGCATCACAGTTGACTTACTACATGTCTCCAACTATTGACCAGTTGAATTTCTAGCATAATGTCGTATTATTTTAAAAATTATAAAATATTCCACTGTAAACTGCTCTTTAAATAAGTTTTCCCAAAAAGGAACTGAGAAATATGGGCAGAAAGCTAGAGAGGATGAAGAATTCAGAAAGGTCTTCATTTAAAAATTTTTAAATTTATTTATTTTTATTTATTTGAAAGAGATATGGATGTTTTTCATTGCTGGTTCACTCCCCAAATGCCCACAACATCTGAAGCTGGGCCAGGCTCAAGACAGAAGCCAGGAACTCCATGCAGGTCTCCCACATGGTGGCAGGGACCTAAGTACTTGAGCTATCACTGCTGCATCCCTTGGTGTGCACTAGCAAAGAGCTAGACTTGGAATTGGAGTTGAGACTTGAAACCAGGTATTCAATATGAGATACAGGTGTCTGAAATGGTGTCCTAATGACTTGCTAAAGAACTTTCCAGAAAGGTCTTTCTTAAGATGAGAGACATTTGAGATGTTCTACGGAGAAAAAGGGGGCCTTTACTGGACATCAACAAAATGAGAGTAAGGGTAGGAACATAAATAGATCCATTTGGACTAGATAGAGGTTGTTGAATAGGAATAGGGCTGTGGACTCAGTTGATGCTAGATACTTGTTTGTCAAGGTATCAGATTTCCTGGTTGAGTGATGTTTTCCAAAGCAGGTTTGGAGTTTAGGATTATGAGTGAATGAGGTGGGTGGGATTCAGATGTTAAGAGAATGCTTGGTGCATTAGAAGCTGGATGAAGAACAGAAAATCTTCATGGCAGTAATGGGTCAGGAACAAAGAGGATTGGAGGTCTGGATTTCAGTTAAAGATGAGTAAGAGGACCGGAGAGCCCGGAATTGGAGGTCACATTGTTGGATGAGAATGAGAGGTTTCAGTGTTGGTTCAGTTCCAGGTGATGTCATCATCCAGAATAGGGCCATGGTGTCACTGACAGAAGAGAGAAAGTGAAGATTACTGGAGTTCAGGAAGTTAGGAACCTGTGTGGCTGAGGTGTTGGGTGGCTCATTTACATACTTGTGGATATCTTCCCGGATGATGACACCACTTAAAGTGAAGACGAAGTGATAAATCAGATATCAGAGTCCTCAGTGGAAGGGGAATATAGCCAGAGGTCAGACAGTGATAATTCAAGGAGAGGAAAGAAGTGCCTCCGGTGGTGGTGACCTTGAAGCAGGGCCAGCTTTTGATGGGACCTGCAGAAGGAGCAGCCTCTGCTGGAGGGAGGCAGAGGTACAGAGAGCAGGCACTTAATCAACACACAGAGTCTTGGTTTCAGTAACAGCAGAGGCAGCACTTTGAGAGGAGGTAGAGATTGCTGGCCATGAAATGAAGGTGACATAGGGCGCTGAGAAAAAGTTGGCAAGAAGAGTGACATTGGAAGAGGTAGAGTAGGAGGAGGATCTTAGTCTGTTAGAAGAGAACTACCCCTGGGGTTTGGATTTGGGCAAGTGTGCATACAAGTATGACTGGGGCAACTGGTATGGTGGGTGAGTTCACCCGTGCTAAGAATCAGCATCTCTAGGGATGGTCCTCAGGGGTTGCCAAAGGCAGCCTGCATCATTCACACCATTAGTCTGCAGCCTTTGCTCCCACCAGGTGTTGTGTCCATTAGACACTCTTGTGGTGCCTAGGGACCATGAGCCCTTCAAAGGCCTTTGGGGAGGACTGAGACCTAAGCATATATTACAGATTCCAAAATAAACAGTTTGGAACTTGAACTTTAAAAACAGTCTGTAATGACATTATGTCTCTTTCAAATGGGAGTTGCAATTCACCTTTTATATAATTGCACAGAAATGAAGCTTGCTATTACACAAAAACTATTTTAAACACCATTTTTATTTAAATAACTAAAGCCCGTTCAAACATTTAATGGAAAAGTTTATTGACTACATCTGATCTTATGTCTGATGTGATATGGATGGAGCCTGTAAAACAGTACCTAAGGCCTCGTGAACATTGTAAAACCTGTCTGGCTTGGGTTCCAAATAGAACCTTGGGTAAGCATTGTTCAGAAGGAATGTGTGTATGCTCAAGTGAAAATGGTATTATTAAGGTTAAACAGGCCTCCCATCTTGACTTGTGTGGGTAGTTGGGAAATGGATTGAGTATTCTGAGAAATCCATCTCCCTTTTTAATGGCATTGCTTTTCGCATCTACTTTTGGAGATTTTGAAGCCTAAATTATTTCTTCCCGATCTCTTAAATAGCATATCATTTGAAGTGAGGGAGAGGTTTGAAAGAACACTTATTCTTCAGGCTCATAAAGGCAAGAATATAGAGCTGGAGTTTTGAGATCTAGATTTAAACTGGAACAATCACTTAATCTTTTTGATCCATAATTTCCTCTTATGTAGAGCCAGAAGGATGGTAATAAATACCTCCTAGGATTATTGCATGGAGATAATATTTTTAAATATTTGCAATTACTCATTAAATTATATTATTATTATTATTAAATATTTTATTTATTTGTTTTGAGAGGTAGAGTTACAGATAGTGAGAGACAGAGACAGAGAGAAAGGTCTTCCATCTGCTGGTTCATTCCCCAAATGGCCAAAACGGCTGGAGCTGAGCCAATCCGAAGCCAGGAGCCAGGGGCTTCTTCTGGTTCTCCCACACAGGTGCAGGGGCCCAAGCATGTAGGCCATCTTCCACTGCTTTCCCAGGCCATAGCAGAGAGCTGGATTGGAAGAGGAGCAGCTGGGACTAGAACCAGCATCCATGTGGGATGCCAGTAACCTACTGTGTGACAGCACTGGCCCCTAAATCATTATTTATTTAATTGATTGAATGTTGAGGCAGTGAGAGAAAGAAAGAGGGAGAGAGAAGAAGAGAAAGAGAGAACATGCTGTTATTCCTTGGTTCATTCTCCAAATGCTTGGAATGATTGAGGCTTTGCCAGAGCCAAAGCTGGGAGGCTGGGAACTCAATCCTTGTCTTCCATGTGGGTGCAGGAACCCAATTATTTGAGTCATCACTGCTACAATAGCAAGAAGCTGAGGTCACGAGCTGAATTAGGAAAAAGCTGGAATCAGAAGGTGGAGCCAGGTATCAAATCCAGTAACTCTTTGAGGGAGAGACGCACGAAGAGATCTTGGATCCGCTGGTTCACTGCCTAGCTGGCCACAGTGGCCAGGAGCCAGGAACTCTATCTGAGCCTCCCACGTGGGTGTCAGGGGTTGAAACACTTGGACCATCTTCTGCTGCTAACACAGGCCATTAGTAGGGAGCTGAATTGGAACTGAAGCAGCTGGGACACAAATCGGTGCCTGTGGGGAGCAAACCGGACTAGACTGAGTTACTGGAATTAAGACTTATTCTGTGCATCTGCTCTCCCACAATATGGCGCTGGGAGAGAAGTAAACAGCTTCCGCACAGCTGCCTCCAGTTCAACCAATAAACTGTAGGACTTGCTCCTGATTGGAGAGCAGCGTACTCGGCGTGTGGGCAGCCGAGTTAGGATTGGCGGAGGAGGACTATAAAGGAGGAGAGAGACGGCATGCACCGGGAACATCTATGGGGAACATCTAAGGGG
The DNA here is from genome assembly GCF_051225735.1 of Oryctolagus cuniculus. Lineage (NCBI taxonomy): Eukaryota > Metazoa > Chordata > Mammalia > Lagomorpha > Leporidae > Oryctolagus > Oryctolagus cuniculus. The sequence continues at coordinate 112,532,550 of NC_142871.1, forward strand.
AACATCTAGCTGAAGGAACACCCGTGCAGCCCCCGAGAGACCCGGCCGGCGGTGTGCCGCTCCCCTGCGGAAGTGGGGAATGTGGCCAGGGGGAACTGCCCTTCCACGGAGGTGGAAGGGATAGTAGCCAACCCGGGAAGAACCAGCATCAAACCCGGGGAGGGCCGAGCAGACGAAAGAACAGCGCAGGGTCCTGTGTTGCTCCTCCACGAAGAGGGGGAGCGACAGGTGCCCATTTGGATACTGGCATTGTGGGCAGCAGCTTTACTCGCTATGCCACAATACCAACCCTAACTGGTGTCCTAACTGCTAAGTTAAATGCCCACCCTGAGATACTATTTTTCACAAGGCTTCATGAACTATAAAGTGCCCTACAAATATATTTATATATTTAAGTTTCACAAAGGTGTTAGGTGTCAGGATGGTGATTAACAGGGATGAAAAGAAAAGTGGTAGAGTTGTGACAGCCTCATCATTGGCCCATATACTGCCTGCATTTATTTTGTCTTTCTGTGTGTCTGCCTCTCTGTCTATCTGATATGGACCCATCTCCCATGCTGCCATTGAAAACCAAAGCTGAGACCATGGTAGCAACCTACATCTAATCGAGAGCTCTCCCTTTCTGCCTGAGTCTCCCTCATCATTATGACACATTTCATCAGTTTCTTATTTCCTTTTTCACAGAATTTTATTGCATCTCTGTGTATTCCTAAGTTTGTATTTTTAAAGTTTTAGTTATTTTTGGCTTAATAAAAAAGTTATCATACTTTACATAGTTATTTGGAACTTTTCTCCATTTAGTATTCAGCCATATTGTTGAATATTGCTATTTTTTTATTTTGACCTGTGTGAGTGTATCACAGTTCATTTATTTACTCTTTTGTAAGTGAGCATTTGTTTCCAGCTCTTTTTAAGTTTTCTGTACAAAGCACATGAGTTTTTCTTACATGTGTGATCGGTGGAATTGTTAGATTATAGGAAATATGTGAAAATCCAACTTCAGGAGATAATGTCAAACTGTTTTTCAAAATACTTGTACCAAATTATACTTTGTTTTTGTAAAGAAATAAAAGATTTTAATAGAAATTTTACCAGATTGAAACAATTAACAATAACCTTGATTTCACTTGAACAAGAGGAAATAAACCCCTTTGTTTACACATTGTTAGTGGGAATGTGGACTGATTCAAGTTTTTTGAAGGGTAGTTTGATAATAAATATCCCAATGTCAGAAATACATATCCCTTCACACAATAATCCTAGTTGTAGGGATTTTAAAGAAATCATTGTACAAGGACACAAAACTATATGTATAACAATTTTCATTATAGTATGTTATAATAATAAAACTTAGAGCTGAATTAAATGTCCATGAACAGGAGACTGAATAGGTATTTTTTTTTTACCAAAGAAATCTTTTATTTAATGAGTACAAATTTCATAAGTATAACTTCAGGAATATAATGATCCTTCTCACCATACCCACCCTCCCACCCCCACTCTTACCCCACCTCCTCCTCCCTCTCCCATTCCCAGTCCCATTCTCCATTAAAAAAAAAAATCTGTTCCTCGACAGTAAAGACAAGCACTGTTAAAGTCATTGCTTTACAAAGTCAAATTCACTTCTACAGATTTCCTTTTAGGGGTTCTATTAGTTATCACAGATTAGGGAGAACATATAGTATCTGTCCCTTTGGAACTGATGTTTTTCAGTTTCATTCATTTTGTTACAAATGATTGAATTTTATTATTTTTTTACTGCTGTATAATATTCTGTAGAGTACATATCTCATAATTTTTTAATACAGTCTTCATTTTATGGGCATTTAGGTTGATTCCATGTCTTAGCTATTGTGAATTGAGTGGCAATAAACATGGGGGTGCAGGTAACTCTTTTATCTGCTGATTTCATTTCCCTTGAGTAAATTCCCGGGAGTGGGATGGCTGGGTCATATTGAAGGTCTATATTCAGATTTCTGAGGTATCTCCAAACTGATTTCCATAGTGGTTTTACCAGTTTACATTTTCATCAACTGTGGATTAGGGTATCTTTTTCCGACATCCTCACCAGCATTTGTTGTTCATTGATTTCTGTATGAAAGTCATTCTAACTGGGGTGAGGTGAAACCTCATTGTGGTTTTGATTTGCATTTTTCTAATGACTAGTGATCCTGGACATTTTTTCATGTGTCTGTTGTCCATCTGGATTTCCTCTTTTGAAAAATGTCTGTTTAAGTCCTTTGCCCATTTCTTAACTAGGTTATTTGTTTTGTTGTTGTGGAGTTTCTTGATCTCTATATATTCTGGTTATTAATCCCTTATTAGTTGTGCATTGTTTGCAAATAATTTCTCCTATTCTGTGAGTTGTCTCTTCACTTTCCTGACTATTTCTTTTGCAGTACAGAAGCTTCTCTATTTGATATAATCCTATTTGCTAATTTTGACTTTGATGGTCTGTGCCTCTGGGGTCTTTTCCAAGAACTCTTTGACTATGCAAATATCTTGCAGGGTTTCCCCAATGTTCTCTAATAATTTGATGGTATCAGATCGTAGATTTAGGTTTTTAATCCATTTTGAATGGATTTTTGTGTAAAGTATAAGGTAGGGGTCCTGCTTCATACTTCTGCATGTGGAAATCCAGTTTTCCCAGCACCATTTGTTGAAGAGACTGTCCTTGCTCCAAGGATTGGTTTTTGCTCCTTGGTCAAATATAAGTTGGTTGTAGATGCTTGATTTCTGGCATTTCTATTCTGTTCCATTCTGTTCTATTCTGTTCCATCTGTTTTTGTACAAGTATCAGGCTATTTTGATTTTAACTGCCTTGTAGTATGTCTTGGGATCTGGTATTGTGTTTTCTCCAGCTTTGTTTTTGTTGTATAAGATTGCTTTAGCAATTTGAGGTTTCCTGTGTTTCCACATGAATTTCTGCATAATTTTTTTTTCTAGATCTGAGAAGAATGCCTTTGGTATTTTGATTGGTATTACATTGAATCTGTACATTTTGATGATGCTGATTCTTCTAATCCATGAACATGGAAGATTTTTTTTTTTGTATCTTCCATTTCTTTCTTTAATGTTTTGTAATTCTCATCTTAGAGATCATTGACATCCTCGATTAAATTTATCCTAAGCTATTTGGTTTATTTTTTTGTAGCTATTGTGAATGGGATTGATCTTAGAAGTTCTTTTTCAGCTGTGGCAATGTCTGTGTATACAAAGGCTGTTGATTTTTGTGTATTGATTTTATTTCCTGCTACTTTACCAAAGTCTTCTATGAGTTCCAACAGTCTCTTGTGGAGTCTTTTGGATCCGCTATATATAGAATCATGTCATCTGCAAATTGGGATAGTTTGACTTCCTCATTCCCAATTTGAATTCCTTTTATTTCTTTTTCTTGCCTAATGGCTCTGGCTAAAACTTCCAGGACTATATTGAATAGCAATGGTGAGAGTAGGCATCCTTGTCTGGTTCCGGATTTCAGTGGGAATGCTTTCAACTTTTCCCCATTCAATAGGATGTTGGCCATGGATTTGTCATAAATTGCCTTGATTTTGTTGAGGAATGTTCCTTCTATAGCCAATTTGCTTAGAGTTTTCATCATGAGAGGGTGTTGTATTTTATCAAATGCTTTCTCTGCATCTATTGAGATAATCATCATTTTTTTCCAGCAGTTTGTTAATGTGATGTATCACATTGATTGATTTACGAATGTTGAACCATCCTTGCTTATGAGGGATAAATCCTACTTGGTCTGGGTGAATGATCTTTCTGATGTGTTGTTGGATTCTATTGGCTAGAATTTTATTGAGGATTTTTACGTCTATGTTCATCAGGGAAACTGGTCTGTAGTTTTGTTTCTCTGTGTGTCTTTTTTTTTTTCTTTTTTGACAGGCAGAGTGGACAGTGAGAGAGAGAGACAGAGAGAAAGGTCTTCCTTTTTGCCGTTGGTTCACCCTCCAATGGCCACCGCAGCCGGTGAATCGCGCTGATCCGAAGGCAGGAGCCAGGTGCTTTTCCTGGTCTCCCACGCGGTGCAGGGCCCAAGGACTTGGGCCATCTTCCACTGCACTTCCGGGCCATAGCAGAGAGCTGGCCTGAAAGAGGGACAACCGGGACAGAATCCAGCACCCAGACCGGGACTAGAACCCTGTGTGCCGGCACCGCAAGGCGGAGGATTAGCCTGTTGAGCCACGGCACCGGCCCTCTGTTGTGTCTTTTTCTGGTTTAGGAATTAAGGTGATGTTGGCTTCATGGGAAGAATTTGGGAGAATTCCCTCCCTTTCAATTGGTTTGAATAACTTGAGAAGAATTGGAGTTAGTTCTTTTTTAAATATCTGGTAGAATTCAGTAGTAAAGCCATCTGGTGCTGGGCTTTCTTTATTGGGAGCGTCTTTATTACTGATTCAATATCTGTCTTGGTAATGGGTCTGTTTAGGTTTTCTGTGTCTTCATGGCTCAATTTTGGTAGGTTGTATGTATCCAGGAATCTATCCATATCTTCTAGGTTTCCCAGTTTGTTGGCATACAGCTGTTTGTAGTAATTTCTGATGATTCTTTTATTTTTCTATGGTGTCTGTTGTTACAGTTCCTTTTTAATCTCTAATTTTATTGATTTGAGTCTTCTCTCTTCTTTTTTTAGTTAGCTGGGCCAATGGTGTATCAATTTTGTTTATTTTTTTTTTAAAAAAACAGCTTTTTATTTTGCTGATCTTTTGCATTTTTTTGGATTCAATTTTGTTGATTTCTTCTCTAATTTAAATTATTTCTTTTCTCCTACTAGTTTTGGGTTTGGTTTGCTGTTGTTTTTCTAGGTCCTTAAGATTCATTGATAGCTCATTTATTTGGTACCTTTCCAATTTCTTGGTGTAGGCGCCAATTACTATAAACTTTTCTTTTAACACTGCTTTTGCTGTATCCCATAAGTTTTGATATGTCGTATTGTCGTCTTTATTTGTTTCTGAAAAGTTTTTGATTTCTCTTTTGGTTTCTTCTATGACCCACTGTTCATTCAGGAGCACATTGTTCAGACTCCATGTGTTTGCATATGTTCTAGATATTCCTGAATTGCTGATTTCCAGCTTCATTGCATTGTGGTCTGAGAAAATGCATGGTATGAATATCAAATTTTTTGAATTTGCTCCGACTTGTTTTATGGCCTACCATGTGGTCAATCCTAGAGAAAGTTCCATGTACTGGTGAGAAGAATGTGTATTCTGCAATTGTAGGAGGAAAAGTTCTGTAGATATCTGCTAGGTCTATTTGGTCTATAGTGTTGATTAACTCTGCTGTTTCCTTACTGATTTTCTGTCTGGTTGTTCTGTCCATTGCTGAAAGTGGCATATTGAAATCCCCCATTACTAGTGTATTCGAATCTATGTCTTTCTTTAGCTCTCTTAACATTTCATTTTTATAGCCAAGAGCACTATAATTAGGTGCATGTATGTTTATAATAGTTACATCTTCCTGTTGAATTGATCCCTTAATCATTGAATAGTGTCCTTCTTTGTCTCTTTTAACAGTTTTTGGGTTAACGTCTATTTTGTCTGGTATTAGCATGGCTACACCAGCTCTTTTTTGGTTTCTGTTAGCATGGAATATCTTTTTCCATACTTTCACTTTCAGTCTGTGTGCATCTTTGTTGGTGCAACTTATACTTTTTTAAAACAGATTTACTGGGGCTGGCACTGTGGCACAGTGGGTTAATGCCCTGGCCTGAAGTGCCGGCATCCCTTGTGGGCACCGGCACTAGTCCCAGCTGCTCCTCTTCTGATCCAACTCTCTGCTATGGCCTGGGATAGCAGTAGAGGATGGCCCAAGTCCTTGGGCTCCTGCACCCACCTGGCATACCCAGAAGAAGCTCCTGGCTCCTGGCTTCAGATTGGTGCAGTGCCGGCCATTGCGGCCATCTGGGGAAAGTTAACCAGTGGATGGAAGACCTCTCTTTCTGTCTCTTTCTCTCTGTATCTCTGTCTTTCATATAAATAAAACGAATCTAAAAAAACAGATTTATTTATTTGATGGGCTAAGTTACAGAGAGAGGGAGACACACATGCCCACATGCACACACATACACACACACACATACACACACACACAAAGGGAGAGAGAGAGATTTTTCCATCCTCTGGTTTACTCCCCAAAATGTCTGCCATGGCTATGACTGGGTCAGATTAAAGCCAGGAGCATGGAACTTCATCTAGTTCTCCCATATTGGTGTAGGAGTCCAAGCATCTTCTGCATTCTGCTGCTTTCCCAAGTGCATTAGTAGGCAGCTGGATCAGAAGTAGAGCAGCTGGACTCTAGCCAACACCCATATGGGATGCCAGCATTGCAGGTGGCAGCTTAACTTGCTGTACCACATTGCTGGCCCCAGCTTATACTCTTTATCAGTTGTGTCTGTGAACATGAGGGGGCCATATTCTTTTCATCATGTCATCAGAGACTTCTAAAATTTTTACCCATTGAATGCATGTAGTATGTTCACCTCATTGTGGACTTGGATTGCTTTCCCTGGTCAGTGATGATGCCAAACATCTTTTCATATATTTATTAGCCCTGTGTTTCCTCTTCTGCAAAATGTCTGTCCTTATCATCACCTCTTTTCTTCTTTGTGCTTTTCTTAGTGGTTTATTTAAATTCTATATATATTCTGCATTCACTGAGTTTTAATTTGTATTTTTATTGGTGGTTTATTTTTGTTAATCTCTTGTTTCTAACTCCTACTTTTGATAACTTTTAGTTTTTAAAAACACAACAAATGTTTTATCTTTAATATCTGGTAATTCACATACCTGGTTTTTTTTTTCTTCTATGAGTTTGTGTCCTCATCTGTTGTTGCTATAGTTTTACCCATGGAGCTTGGTTTCATTGTACATTTTATGACTTTTTATCATGATCTTATTTTTTTTTAAGATTTCTTTATTTATTTGAAAGGCAGATTTACAGAGAGAAAAGGAGAGACAGAGAGAGAGAGAGATCTTCTATCCTCTGGTTTACTACCCAAATGGCTGCAATGACCAGGCTGGGCCAGGCTGAAGCCAAGAGCCAGGAGCTTCTTCTGGGTCTCCCACGTGGGTACAAGATCTCATCTTCTGCTGCTTTCCCAGGCCTTTAGCAGGGTGCTGGAATTGGAAGTGGAGCAGCCAGGACTCAAGCTGGCAGCCATATGGGATGTTAGTGCTGTAGACTGTGGCTTTAACCCACAGTGCCAGCCTGAACGTGATTTAAAAAAAAGTATTTAATTTATTTGTGAAGTAGAGACACAGAGAGAGTTTCCATTCACTGGTTCAATCTCTAAGTGCCCACAACAGCTGTTGCTCGGCCTGACTGAATGTAGGAGCCTGGAACTCAATCCAGTTCTCTCAAGTGAGGAGCAGAGGCACACCTACTGGAGCTATCAACTGTTTTCTCCCAGTGTGCACATTATTAGCAGTAAGGTAAAATCTGGAGCATAGCTGGGATTCAGACCCAGGGACTCCACTGTGGGATACGGGTGACCCATCAGAGACTTAACCATTATGCCAAAGGACTCCCCCCATGATCTTTGGTTGGTCTGAATGTTGTGGTAATTTGGGGGGCTTAGATTGTTATTTATTTTATTCTCATCGTTATTTGTAAGGCAGAAAGAGAGTGAGATAAACCATGAGCTCCCACCTGCTAGTTTACTCCCCAAATGCGAGAACAGTTGGTGCTGGGCCAGGCCCAAGCCATTAGCCGGGAACTCAATCAGGGACTTCTATGGGGATAGCAGGGACCTGAAGACTTAAGTCATCACCTCCTGCCTCCCACTGTGTGCATAGTAGAAGCTGTATTGAAAATGGAGCCAAGACTTGAACCAGGCACTCTGATATGGGATACAAGCATCATAAATGAAAACTGCTGCACCAGTGCCCATCTTAGGTTGAAGGCACATTTCTTTCTTTCTTTTTTTTTTTTTTTGGCCAGGGAAAAATAAATTCTGTGAAACCAGGAACTCTAAAAATAAAGTCTCACCTTCAGAGTTTCTTCATACTGCATAGTTAGTGTGAACTTGGGCCACAAAATCCACATGATAACCAGCTGTGTTAAAAAGGTGGTTTTTGTATTGCATCCAGCCTCAAGCTTGGGATAGTCATGTGCCCTTGGAATCTTAGGATCTTTCTGTCTTGCTGGTCAGGTCATAGCTTCCCTGGGTTTATCTGGGGGAGGGTGGTTCCTTGGGTTTGTATTATGTCTCTTGAACAGGTGCTTGGCCATCAAGTGAAGTTTAGGTCACAAGGGGTCAGTGTAATCTTTCTTTTGTTTGTGCTTTTGCCTTTCTCTAGTCTTTGGAGATTCTTCATACTTTCCTGTCAGTTCCCTGACACATTTAAAATTATGTTGTTATTATTTTATCTAGCATTTTAAGATATCATATAGTTGGAAAACTTCATAGGAAGTCAAATCAGCAATAAAGCTGCGAACCCCTTGCCTCGTTTCTGTTTGACTAAAAAGGCTGCCCTATGTCAGATCATGTGTACCCCCAAATTCTAGCTTCGAACGCTGGGGCCACCAGAAGTTAAAAATTCTGGACATTTGGGTAGGCATTTGACACAGTGGTTAAGACATCACTTAGAATGCCTGCATCTCATATCCAAATGTCTAGATTTGAGTTGTGGCTCTGCTTCCAAATTCAGCTTCCTGCTGAATATACACCGTTGGGTGTAAGCAGGTGTTAGTGCAGGTACTTGGGATAACCCACATGGAAGAGCCAGACTGTGTTCTGGGCTCCTGGCTTCAGCTTAGTCCAGCTCCAGCTGTTGTGAGCATTTGGGGAGCAGATGGAAGATGAACATTTCTACTTCTTTGCCTTTCAAATAAAAATCAATAAATTTAAAAAATTTAATGAAAAACTGGACATAATTTTCAAAGTATTCTTGCTGTTGTCTATCAAGGTTTTTTTTTGGCTGTCTTTTCTAGCATAATTTCATTTCCATGTAGGATAGTGCAGTACATTTAGGCAATTACTCCTCATCTCTTAGTCTTAAAGCTGATGACTTAGCACCTTCATCTCTGCAGAGAGTAGAATTCATGTTCACATAGAGTATTGACAAGCACTGTAGTGACTCACTTATTTTCAAGTCTCAAATTTCCGTACATAGTTGTCATTTCAGTGAAGTCAAAACAACTTCCTAATTGCACAATGTTTTGTTATAACTTGGAGTTGTACATAAGATCTCAAAAAAGAAAACATTCATGTAATATTTTCATGATAAGAATCAGATAAATTATGAAATAGCAAATGTGGTTGTCAAGATATTTTATTTTACTGTTGATTTATTCATTTTTTTAGTAATTTAACAACTTTCTTTTTTAAAATTTTTTCTTTTTTTTTCTTTTTTTTCTTTTTGAAAGGCAGAGTGGACAGTGAGAGAGAGAGAGAGAGACAGAGAGAAAAGTCTTCCTTTTTACTGTTGGTTCACCCTCCAATGGCTGCTGTGGCCGGCGTACTGCGTCCGGCGCATTGCACTGATCCAAAGCCAGGAGCCAGGTGCTTCTCCTGGTCTCCCATGCTGGTGCAGGGCCCAAGTACTTGGGCCATCCTCCACTACACTCCCTGGCCATAGCAGAGAGCTGGCCTGGAAGAGGGGCAACTGGGACAGAATCCGGCACCCTGACTGGGACTAGAACCCTGTGTGCCAGCGCCATAGGCGGAGGATTAGCTTATTGAGCCGTGGCGCCGGCCAATTTAACAACTTTCTGAAACAATGTTGTAGTCTTGAATACACTTTTTATTTTTGAGACGAGAGTGAGTTATGGGATTATGAGAGGTATTTTTCTCTTTCCATGTGCTACTTAGTACATTACAACTTATTAGCTTTTCAGTTTAGTTCAGGATAAATATATAAACAGGCTCTTCATAAATTTGATGTTGAAACATTATGGTTTTTGTAATTTGAACATCAAAAGGGCTTTAGAGATGATTGTTGTATGGACAGTTTAGGAAACTCAGAAATTATCCATTCTGGGTTGTCACTTTGAGGAAACAAGGTGCAGAAAAGTGACCTGAGAGGCCAGATATTTTCTATCAGACCTGTGATTGGAAATAAGACCTCCAAGTTGGATCCTCTCTCTCCTATGCTCCCTGTTTCTATGCCTCACCTAGCTAGGCATTTTGAAGTTTTTATACTTATAAACAAAAAGGGACTATTTATATGTTTTGTAAGATGAACTGACTCCATCATGTTTAATTTATAAATTTTACATTTTAAAAAGAACTACATAATAATCTTTGGAATTTACAGGAGTATTAAGCAGGCAATTCAGATTTCCCAAGTTTATTTCTAGACCACGAATAATCATGACTCCAGGCATACTTGTCTGTTTATTAGAGCAAAAAAATCAGGAAGTCTGAGACATAGACAGCTCAGGATACTAAGGAAGTGAAAAATAGCTTTTTCTGAAACAAGAGCACTGCTTTTTATAAACAAATGACTGTCATTATTTCCTGTTTTTTAATCCTACTAATGACTGTTTCAGAACTTCATCAGCTCCGTCGATAACCATGAGATAGTAAAAGAAATGAAACTATAAAAACACACAGACCTTTCTCATCAACAGCATTTTTATTGGTGCTAATTATTAATAATAATAGTGGCTGACATTTCTTAAGCTCTTACTGTGAGCTAGGCATTGTATTGGGCAATGGACATGAGCTCATTTAATCTTAACAGCAATCCTGAGGTAGATTTTCTGTATAAATGAGAAAACCAGAGCTCATTCGCCATTGCTGATAAGTGGTGAGACTGGCCCAAGAGACACACAGCTCTGCCATTCTCTGGGTCTGTGTCTAAACCCAGTTTTCCACCATCTCCCCGGGTAGCTTGCTGAGAGCAGTTTCATTTCTGATGCATGGTTAGGAGAGGTTAGCTGTTCACTGGGAGACTATGTTGTGCTCAAAACCTCTTTCTCCAGGACAAGTTTCAGGACAAGTATTGTAGACATGACTATAGGACGAAAGAGGATAAACAGAAAGAAACCAATATTTATGGAAGAAAATCAGTATTTACTGAACTCTTACTATGTGCTAAGCAGTGCAAGTCCTTTTGCAAGATCATTCACTGTTCCTTTTTTCATTCCATACATATTGTCTGAGCACCTGCTATGGCTTTGTCACTGTGTCACAAACTGGGGATAGATAGTGGTGGACAAAAGCAAGTCCCTGGAGTTTTGGAGCTGACTTTCCAGTGGGGGAAGCAGACAACAGCTGATTAACAAGAACATTTGTAACATGTCAGGTGGTGATGAGTGCCATGGGGAAACTGAAGCTGATTAAGGGAGTCTGAGGGGACGATAAAGTTATCCTAGGTGGTTAGGAAATACTTTTCTTTAGAAAAGTGACTTTTTTAAAAAAGATTTACTTATTGGGGCTGGCGCTGTGGCGCAGTAGGTTAATCCTCTGCCTGCGGCACCAGCATCCTATATGAGTGCCGGTTCTAGTCCTGGCTGCTCCTCTTCCAATCCATCTCTCTGCTATGGCCTGGGAAAGCAGTGGAAGATGGTCCAAGTCCTTGGGCCCCTGCACCTGGGTGGGAGACCAGGAAGAAGCTCCTGGCTCCTGGCTCTGGATTGTCCCAGCTCCAGCTGTTGTGGCTATTTGGGGAGTGAACCAACAGAAGGAAAATCTTTCTCTCTGTCTCTTCCTCTCACTGTCTGTAACTCTACCTCTCAAATAAATAAATAAAATCTTTTAAAAAAAGTTTAAAGATTTATTTATTTTACTTGAAAATCAGAGTTACACAGAGAGAGAAGGAGAGGCAGAGAAAGAGAGACAGAGGTCTTCCATCCGCTGGTTCATTCCCCAGTTGGCCGCAATGGCTGGAGCTGTGCTGATCCGAAGCCAGGAGGCAGGAGCTTTCTCGCGGTCTCCCACGTGGATGCAGGGACCCAAGAACGTGGGCCATCTTCTACTCCTTTCTCAGGCCATAGCAGAGAGTGGGATCAGAAGAGGAGCAGCTGGGACTCGAACTGCTGCCCATATTGGATGCCGGCACTGCAGGCAGTGGCTTTACCCAGTATGCTGCAGTGCCGGCCCTGGAAGACGACATTTGAGGGGATCATTAAGGGCAGACCCTGAGACATTGTAGGTTGTGGTACAGGCTTTGGATTTGATCCTGAGTGACATGGGAAGTAGAAGAGTTTTGAGCACAGGCATAATAGGCTCTGGCTTATTTTTCTAAAGACTCAATCTAGCTTGTGTGCGGAACAAGGAGAGAAGTCAGGAGACCAGTTGGAAGATGTTTTGCAGTAATTGTCCAGGGAACAGATGGGATGACGTCGAATAAGAACCGTTTTTATTCTTTTTGTATGTAGTGTACTTTTTGTATGTAGTTTCTAACCATTTCAGTAATTCAGTTTAATTTAGCTATTCCTGTGCTGTAGGTGACAGTTCCCAGCAGCTGAGAGATTTGCTTAAAGCCACATGGCTATGACGGTAGGAGCTCTTTATCAAATTGACATTTTGGGCACAGCTCTTTAAAATGATAGCTGTCACTTTTTTTTTTTTTTTTTTTTTTTTTTTTTTTGACAGGCAGAGTGGACAGTGAGAGAGAGAGACAGAGAGAAAGGTCTTCCTTTGCCGTTGGTTCACCCTCCAATGGCCGCCGCGGCCGGCGCGCTGCAGCCAGTGCACCGCGCTGATCCGATGGCAGGAGCCAGGAGCCAGGTGCTTTTCCTGGTCTCCCATGGGGTGCAGGGCCCAAGCACCTGGGCCATCCTCCACTGCACTCCCTGGCCACAGCAGAGAGCTGGCCTGGAAGAGGGGCAACCGGGACAGAATCCGGCGCCCCGACCGGGACTAGAACCCGGTGTGCCGGCGCCGCTAGGCGGAGGATTAGCCTAGTGAGCCGCGGCGCCGGCCTAAAATGATAGCTGTCACTTAAGATGTCCTCCTGGATGCTAGATTTGGTCTTAAGTGCCTTGAGTGTCTTACTTATCAGTACCACAACTCTGACAGATAGGTGAGGGATCCAGGGTTTGGCAAAAGTTGTGACTTCATGACTTCCAAAAAAGCTGCATGTCTAGTAAATAACACAACTGGGAACTGAAGCTCTGTTCATCTGATTCTAAAGCCTTTGTTCTTCCCATCGCATTTTTTTTTTTTTTTTGGACAGGCAGAGTGGGCAGTGAGAGAGAGAGAGACAAAGAGAAACGTCTTCCTTTGCCGTTGGTTCACCCTCCAATGGCCGCCGCGGCCAGCGCGCTGCGGCCGGCGCACCGCACTGATCCGATGGCAGGAGCCAGGAGCCAGGTGCTTTTCCTGGTCTCCCATGGGGTGCAGGGCCCAAGCACTTGGGCCATCCTCCACTGCACTCCCTGGCCACAGCAGAGAGCTGGCCTGGAAGAGGGGCAACCGGGACAGAATCCGGCGCCCCAACCGGGACTAGAACCCGGTGTGCCAGCGCCGCTAGGCGGAGGATTAGCCTAGTGAGCCGCAGCGCAGACTTCCCATCGCATTTTAACACTTCCCATAATTCCTCCCATGACCTCTTCTAGCATGAAAAATTTTATTCGTGGGCCCCTTGTTTAATTATGGCAAATCAAAGAATTCACAGAATTATAAAAAAAAATGTTTACTTTTATGCATCTTTTTACCACGTCTCCCCCTTGGCTTTGACTACTTTCAGATGATCCACATCCAAGTTGGAGGAAATTGCCTGAGTAGTTACCAATTGCTTAAGCTGTCTTGACATATTTTATTAGCCCTCCTATAATTAGGTGCACCTGAGAAGCCTGCCATGTGGCCAGGGGCACTGAAGGGTGACTGTGTGGGAGCATTTCAGACATTGTGGCACCAGGTTTGCCTGCAGATCTTCTGACTCCCAGCAGGCCACATCCAAGATTATATGCTCCCTCGAGAATCTGGAAGGCAGGGGAGAAGATGAGACCTTCTGTGTCTTTGGGTAATGATGAGCTTTTACTCTGAACTAGGGAAGCAGAGCAGTGGATTGCCACGATTGAATTAAAAGCCTGTGGTCCAGGGTGGGTGTCTCTTGTGTGGTGATCTGAACTGCGCCAGTCTGCATGTCTGTTGGGACAGAGACTCATTTAAGTCCTTGAATCTCTGTCTCTGAGACAGTAGAAAGGGCTGTGTAATAGACAAAGTTTCTTTGTTTCTTTCTTTGTTTTAATCTATAGGAGCCTCAGTGTTTTCATTCCCTTCTATCCAAGTGTTTCTTTAGATGTAGTCTGATGGCCTTATTCACACTCAGATATGAGTGACTGATACCAGTTGGTGTTTTGCATTCATGGGAAGCTTGATTAGAAATAAAAAGTTTTAAACCAAAAGAATAAATCTTTATAATTGGAATTTTAGACAAAAGTGTGCAGGTGATAGAAAGGGAGGTGGAAAATGTGTGTGTGCGTGTGTGTGTGTTTAAAAATTTAATAGTTTATTGGAAAGACAGAGTTACAGAGAGAGAGAGAGAGGGAGAGACAGAGAAAGAGATCTTCCATTCGCTAGTTTACTCCCCAGATGGCCACAAAGGCTGGAGTCGGGCCAATCAGAAACCAGGAGCCAAGAGATATTTCTGGGTTTGCATGTGGGTACAGCAGACCAAGCACTTGAGCTATCTTCTGCTGCTTTCCCAGGCACATTAGCAGGGAGCTGGATTGGGACTTGAACCCGGCACCCGTATGGGATGCCGGCACTTAACCCACTACAGCACAGTGCTGGCCCTGAAAATGTGTTTTTTAAGTCTTAAAAATGATAAACACTTTGGTAATATTACTATAATTACTACTATTATCACTTCTTTATACTTGGTTTTAATTTTTCCTAATTTTTAAAAAAATTTTGGGAGAGGGTGAGTGACAGAAGCAGAGGCAGTGCAGTAAAGACAATCAGAGACATGAGAATTCCCTTCTGCTGGTTTGCTTCCTAAAACCTGCAGGAGCCAGATTTTTCACATGGATTTCAGGAACAGAATTACTTGAGTCATCACCACTATTTCCCAAGGCCTGCATTGGTGGGAAGTTGGAGTCAGCAGCCTGAGGTGGGAATCAAACCCTGCATGCCTGTGTCTTTATCTTAGAATGAAATGCTCCAAAAATGTAGTATTACATGCTAGGTAGCATCGTATTAAAAGTTTCTCACACATTATGTCATTTTAATACTGTCCAACACTCAGCGAAACAGCTATGGTTATATTTAGAAGATGAACAAGTTAGAGAGTTTAGGTAGTTTTCTTGTGGTAGTTTGGGTAGTTAAATATGGAGCTGGAAGCAGCACTGTGGCTTACCAGCTCAGCCTGGTAAAAGTCCTGCACACACTTTCTTTCTGTAAAATTGTAAAATGTGAATTATAGCAGATGTTTCTACTTCCCTGAAATGTAGTCAAGGTGAATCATCAACTTGTAGAGTAATATGGTAGCCAATTGTATTACTTAGGATTCTCCAGAGAAAGACCGATAGAATATATTGGTTATACCACACATACACACGCATATTTATTTATTTGTTTATTTATGTTAAGGCATTAACTCCTATGACTGAGGCTGACAGATCAGAATTCTGTAGGGCAGACCAGCAGGCTGGGAATTCAGGCAGAGTTTCCATGTTGCAGTCTTGTCTCTGTTTGTAAGATATTCCATGTTGGATGAGGCTCATCCACACCGTGGAAGTAACCTGCTTTACCCGAAGTCAGCCACTGTCAGTGTTAATCACGTCTGAACAATGCCTTCACAGCAACATTTCCATTGGTGTTTTACCAAGAACTGAGTATCATGACCTAGGCAAATTGAAGCGTCAAAGTAACCATCACACCAAAAGCTGATTATTTCCTTAAACAGATTTTCAAGGTACCTGCTAACTCTGTAGCTGGTTCCTGCACTATGGAGAAAGACAGGGTGCCTAAGGGAGCAACTATTTATATATTCGGTGGTATGTATGCTTTCCTTTCTTTTTTTTTTAAGATTTATTTATTTGAAAGAATGATAGAAAGGTAGAGACTTAGAGAGGTAGAGAGAGATCTTCCATTCACTGATTCACTCCCCAAATGGCCGCAACAGCCAGGCTCAGAGCCAGGAGCCGGAAATCCATTCAGGTCTCCCACATAGATGGCGGGGGTCCATCTTCCACTGTCTTCCCTGGTACATTAGCAGGAAGCTGGATTAGAAGCAGAGCAGCCAGGTTGTAGACCAGCGCTCCGATATGGGATGCTGACATGACAGTTGGCGGCTCCACCCATGGCACCATAATGCCAGCCTCGTTGTATGTGTGCCTTCTAATGGAATTCATTGATATTTTCTGGACACAGATACACATTTAATAAAGTTCTTCTGTGCTTTATGTTGTCTTGGGAGGAAGCTGTTAGACTAGCTAAGAAAGTCCCTGTTGAGAAAGGGAGGAGAAAGAAAAACACTGAAGCAATCTCTCAGGGTCGGGAGGTCAGCGGGGAAGGGGAGGCAGGCCAGGGGACTGGAATGCACACAAATCATACGGGAGCATTAAGATCAAGGGGGAGAGGAGCGTGGGCAACAAAGCCAGAGCACAGGACTCTGACGGAGGAGAGAGCCCTGCGGGGTGCCCTGGGAAAGAAGGAGTGAATTTGCTTTACAAGCACAGTGGGAGCCGTTTACCTATGGCTTATGGACCATTGCAAGTCAGGAGAAAGATGGGCCTCATTATTTTTGTGTTTTTAAGTAGACTCTTCACATGGTTTGTATGCTGCCAGACATAGGAGAGAATGACAAAGATGTTAGGCTGTCCAGTATGAATCCTGTGGGCAAGCAGACAGTGGACAAGGTGGTGTAGGCACTGTTGCTTTCTGCATGTCTGAGGAAAAGACAAGTAAGGTTGGTGTGGCTCACAAATACTGTGTTCCCAGGGTGCTGCGACCTCAGCAGCCCCTTGCAGATGCTGACCAGCTGCAGCTTCTCTAAGGAGCAGGTCGCTGCCTGTGGCGTGGTGGGCCAGGGCTGTCATTGGAGGGAACCGCAGTGCTCTTGAAGGCTGATGTCTAACCATCCTTGGGCCTTAAGCCAGTGGTGTCATCAGGCACCACCGAGAGAGCCTCAACATCTCTAGCCCTCCTGTGTGACTCGCTTGCGATCCACTCATTCTCCTCCCGTCTTCTCTGGCTCATCACTATTGCGCTGCTGCCTGACTTCCACCTTTAACTTCTTACCTTCCCAGCCACAGAGCAGCCTACCTCTAAACCTTTGCTTTTTCTGTTCTCTGAAAGTTTCTCAAATCCATCTTCTCCTTTCCGTCTCTAATCTCGGTGATTTAGTTTAGGCTTTCATCATTGCTGGACTGTTACAATCACTGCCCACTAATCTTATCTGACTGAGTTTAATCCCCCTCCAGTCCATTCTGCACATCTGTCAGGGTCACTCGTCTCTAAGGGCAGATCGCAGTACTGATCCAGCTCCTGTAAGATCAAGTCTAGCCTTTAGGCACTCACATGGGACCCAATTGCTGAAGCCAAACAGCCAGGCCGTGAACTCATTCAGCAGATGTTGATCAGGGCCCACTCCTATGGAAGGGGATCTAGTGGAGGTGAGAAGCAGTCCCTGTCCACACAGTGAGGTTGAATCTCAGTCTGCTCTGTGTAAGATCTGTCACTTCGGGGGCTGGTGCTGTGACAGAGCAGGTAAAGCCGCCGCCTGCGATGCCGGCATCCCATATGGGTGCCAGTTGGGGCCCTGGCTGCTCCATTTATGATCCAGCTCTCTAGTGTGGGCTCAGAAAGCAGTAGAAGGTGGCCCAAGTCCTTGGGCCCCCGCACCCACATGGGACACCTAGAAGAAGCTCCTGGCTCCAGGCTACATCTTGGTCCAGCTCCGGCTGATGCGGCCACTTGAGGAGTGAACCAGTGGATGGAAGACTTTTTTTTTTTTAATATTTTATTTATTTATTTTTTTAATTTTTTGACAGGCAGAGTGGACAGTGAGAGAGAGAGACAGAGAGAAAGGTCTTCCTTTTGCCATTGGTTCACCCTCCAATGGCCGCCACGGCCGGCACGCTGCGGCTGGCGCACCGCGCTGATCCAATGGCAGGAGCCAGGTAATATCCTGGTCTCCCATGGGGTGCAGGGCCCAGGTACTTGGGCCATCCTCCACTGCGCTCCCTGGCCACAGCAGAGAGCTGGCCTGGAAGAGGGGCAACCGGGACAGAATCCGGCGCCCCGACTGGGACTGGAGCCCGGTGTGCCGGCGCCGCAAGGCGGAGGATTAGCCTAGTGAGCCGTGGCGCTGGCGGATGGAAGACTTTTATATCTATCTCTCTGTAACTCTGCTTTTCAAATCAATAAAAAAATAAATCTTAAAGAAAAAGAAGATATATCACTTTCAACTCAACCCGGGTTCTGATTTACTGATCTCCATTATGACCTGGTGCTCGCTATTCCTTCACTTCAGGGTTGTGGTAAAGTCCTGAGTTCCTATGTGATGCCCAGGTGTCAGGGAATGGGGAGGGAATGTTGGTGCCTTCCCATGGTACTTCCCCAAAGTGCCTCACAGGCTGCTTCTGAGTGCTTTTCAGGACACAAGGATCTTGAGAACGGTTTACCCCATAGTCAGTCCCGCTAGACACCCCTGGCAGCTCTCTCTTTCTAGGTCTTTTCCTGGGATTTTAGAAACCTGTGTTCCAGGACCCACACAAATGCTTCCTCTGGCTAAAGGGGGCCTATGTTTTAGGCTGAAGAATATCTTTTCTCCAGAGACCTCTGCTCTTGACTACAACCCTAGTCTCAATAGCTTTTTACTTGTGGAAAATAAAAGGCGAGTGTTCTTGCAGGCTGATTCTGCCTCCTGCCCTGCCATGTAGCTTCCCCTAGGGGTAAAGCCAGGAAGGGAAAGGCCCAGATTACCTTGCAAAGACAGAGATCTATTGCAAAGACAGAATGAAACCTGAGGCAGCCTTTAGTGCAGATGTCGGGGCTGTGAGCCACATCATTGTTCCAGAAGGATCTTAGGCGTTCTAAGACTGGCAGATCTTAGGGGAAAATCCAAATGTTAGTTATAGGCAGTTGGAATGCACTTACCATTTATTTCCCTGGGGTGGGGAGGCAACAGTTAGATTGGTTTGCAGCCATCCAATAGGAAACATCCCAGCTAAGTTGAGTTTTCCACCTCTTGGGCAGCAGACCTTCTGGGTCCAGGTACTGATCCTAGGCCCCAGTCAGGTGTGGCATAAGATAATAGGGTTGTTTTCATTTAAAGTACTTGGAACAGCCTTGCTGTCCTCAGAAGGGGTCAGTGGGTGGTGCCAGGCACTTAAAATTTTGTAGATTTTGTTTCCATGCAATAATAAACACTTTTGTTTTAATGAAAAAGTTGTTTGTCCACTTAATTTAAATAGTAGCTGTTTGAAGTGAGAGAAATAACATGTAAAAGCTATTTGCAAAAGCAATTTTCTGAAGTCTCATTAATGAAGACAGGTAATGAGAATGGAAGCCTAAAGAAGGCATAGAAACATAATCCTGTTTATGTGTCAGCAGAGAAGAATAGGATATCTATGATTGCTTTTTTGATACTAACGTATTGGTCTAACTTTGTTATTGTCTCCAATAAGGGAGATAATGAATTTGAGAGAGAGAGAGAGAGAGGGAGAGAGAGAGAGAGAGAGAAATGTACAAGGCATCCCAAAGACTTGAAGTTTCAATAACCAAGCTTGAGAAATACATGTAAAGAAACAATGGATTTTGTATTTTGAGAGCTATTAGCAATATGACCCAGTTCCTATCACTTTTAGTCTCTTTACCTCAGCTATTCCAAATTTCCTGGAGAGACAGGCATACTGCCTCAACTGCAGTAGTCTTTTACCCTTGGATCAAACAAGTGAGACTAGGAAATGTTGCCTAACTACTAAAGTTTACCCAATGCTTCTGCTATGTGTTGGGCATTGCTCTCACCACTTTTCACATATGGTTTATTCTGCTACTACAACCCTATTGATTCAGTACTGTTATATTTCCTGTTTCTCAGATGAGAAAATTGAAGCCAAGAGAAGCCAAACAGTATTTCCAAGGACATACAGCTTTTTCCCAGGATTCAATCTTTGGAATATATATCTTTAACATGCTGTATGGACAGCATAGATGGTAGTTAGGGTTTGATCTCTGCAAAGGTGCTGTGTTTATACCTTGGGGCCCAGATGAGTGATGATAGCCCACATCTTCTTTTTGACAGAAGTAATAGCAAACCTTGGCTGTGAAGTATTAGTATATGTGCTGACGAAGCAAGCAAGGCTCTGAAGTATTAAAATCAAAACCTCCTTCATGACACAAAAATGGTTTGAGAGTCATGGGGGAGCAAGCTGACAATGGCAGGGCCAGAAGCAAAACCATCAGCATCAGCAGCTGTAGTGATGAGTGGATGGACCCAGCAAGATTCACCAGAGATCATGAGCCAGCATCTGTATGAATCATAAAGTTCTTATCCACTTCCTGGCCATTTGATACGTTAACCAGCGTTCTTGAGGACAGAGCAGAATGAGGTCAGCTCTTGGACGTCAGTAGAAACGTGGTGTCATTGATTTTTTTTACATCCATTTAATTGAAATAATTTGTTAGTCTTCTTTTTTATTTTGTTTTGTCCACTCTTCTCCAATTTTCTTCTCCTTATTTTTAAACATTTCATCCCCTGTCTATGGTTTGCCATTATATTTGTTACCCTCCTTACCGGATCTCTCTGTCTTTCCTTTGCTCTCTGAATGCAACAAGTTACCTATCCATTGATTTGTGCCACGGATCTTAAACTCATATGCCTATAAGGTTCTGATGTCATAAATGAATAAAGTGGGGGCAGGTGAGGACACTGACCTACTGGAAAGCACATGTCTTTTCTGTAAAGGGGATCTCACTACTCAGCCCAGTATAATACATTTTGAATACCTTTTGAATGTTTGCTATGAATTTGCTTTGAAAAGTGGATAGGCCATGTACATTATATCTACCTGATGACTGTATTAGTAGTTAGCAGTTTAGGGAGCATATCCTTGGATGAGGAAGGGAGATGGCAACACCTCCATCTCTATTCTGGCTTCTGAAGGACCTTAGATACTCTAGTGTCTTTGACTCAGAATCTCCCTCCTAATGGACTTTTTACTACAAATCACATTTTTTTAATGGATATACTTACGTTATTCCAATGGAAGGCATAGTTTTAATCTTGGCATGTAAAGATAAGATGATGGTATGCCATTACAAGCTGGCTGTTTTGTCACCTCTGCTTTCCTAGTTGGGTTTCTTCTCCAAGGAAGAAGTCTCCAGTTGACTGATATAAATAACCAACCATTTAAAATATAAGATAAGGGGCTGGTGTTGGGGTGTAGAGAGTAAAGCCACCATGTGCAACGCTGGCATCCCGTATGGGCACCTGTTCATGTCCTGGCTACTCCACTTAAGAACCAACTCTCTGCTAATGGCCTGAGAAAAGCAGCAGACGATGGCCCATGTACTTGGGCCCCTGCTATCCATGTGGGAGACATGGGTGAAGCTCCTGACTCCTGGCTTTGGTCTGGCCCAGGCCTTGCCATTGGGGCCATCTTAAGAGTGAACCAACAGATGGGAGATCAATCTCTCTGTCTTTCTGTCTCTGAACTCTGACTTTCAAACAAATAATTAAATTTTTTTAAAAAAGATTAAATATCTCGTTAAAGGGGTATTTTTAGTATTTATCTTCCTCATGTGTTTATGTTTTGGGGATCTATTTTGCTTTTATTTTAGGCAAATTATTTAAAATGTCCTTGTTCTGATTGGAAATACTGTATGTAGATATACAAATGCAAAACAGTTCTTGATATCTCCATTTCTGTACTTTTAATGTGATTGGATTAAGGTAGACTTGCAAAAAAGGTATCTGAAATTTTTGAAAGAATTTTATAATTTTAGAGCGATTTGATATTTTGAGACTTAACATAGTTTTTCTGTTATTTATAATCTATTTGGGGAGATATATGTAGGTTCCCTATGTGGGAGCACCTAGGGCCAAAGAATCTTACTGTTGGAAGAGACTGAAGAGTAAGTGAAAGGATTAATCCTTTGGAGTAGGAGGGTGCTCACTATACACACATCTGTCACTGTGAATAGTTGTATATTTTGGGGTGCTTTTTCTTTATTGTGAACTGACACCTATCTCCTGGTCATTGCTGTGTGTTGGACCCAGTTCTTAACTCAGAACAAGTCCAGTCATTTTGAGCTCCCCAGATACATGGTAAGATGTTTGAGGATGTGAGCTTGTTATATGCGCCTCTGGTGCTTGGGACTGCATTTTAGGATGCTTAGTACCATGTGGTTGAGTGTACAGACTCTGCCAAAAGGCTCCAAATGGAAATCCTGGCTCCTCCTGTACTGACAGAATGAGTGTGGACAAGTTCTTTAATCTTCCTAAACATCTGTTCCCTTATTGGATTGCAGTGAGCATTAAATAAGATGTGAGTGGACATGCTTAGTATTGTCCCCGGTTATAGCTACTCAACAAATGATGCAGCTGGTTAGAATGTACTGGTTAAACTGAAATAAAGGAAGCCTTGTAGAATGTCTTAGTAAGGAATCAAGATTGTCTGGAATTCACACATGCTCTTACTGGCAACTGAAATTAATATGTCCAGGAGATATCTGCATTTATTGCAGCCTTCTTTACAATAGCAAAGATAGGGAAACAACCTAAGGGTTCATCAGTGGTTGAATGGGTGAAGAATTGGGCTGCAATCTTAGGTCTCCCGTGTGGGTGGCGGGGACCCAAGTACTTGAGCCCTCTCTGCTGCCCCCTGGAGTTTCAGTAGTAGGAAGCTGGCATCAGGAGCTGAAGCTGGGACTGGAACCCAGGTAATCCCACCTGGGATTTGAGTGTCCTAATGCTAGGCTCATATGCCTGCTACCACCTTTGCTTTTTGACTTACACAGAAACTGTTATGTAATGACAATCTTGGACCATATCATGTATTTTTATGTAATAGATTAGAAGTTAGTTTTGGTACTTCCCTAATAAAGGTGTTTTTTTTTTTTAAAGATTGATTTATTTATTTGAAAGTCAGAGTTACACAGAGAGAGAAGAAGAGGCAGAGAGAGAGAGAGAGAGAGAGAGAGAGAGAGAGAGGTCTTCCATCTGCTACTTCACTCCCCAATTGGCCACAATGGCCGGAGCTCTGCCAATTTGAAGCCAGGAGCTTCCTCTGGGTCTCCCACACGGGTGCAGGGGCCCAAGGACTTGGCTCATCTTCCAGTGCTTTCCCAGGCCATAGCAGAGAGCTGGATCAGAAGTGGAGCAGCTGGGACTCAAACTGGCACCCATATGGATTGCCAGCACTGCAGGCAGCGGCTTTACCCGCTGCACCACAGCACCGGCCTCATAAAGGTGATTTTTTTTAAAGGTTTGTTTTATTTATTTGAAATGCAGAGATAGAGAGAGAGGGAGAGAGAGAGAGATAGCTAAAACTCCTTAAATGGCTTCAATGGTCAGGGCTGGGCCAGGCCAGGCCAAGAGCTTCTTCTGGGTCTCTCTTGATGCCTTGCAACCTAAGAATCTTGATCTTGTGAGAATAACCCCAGATCAAACATCACATTAGAAACGTTGGAAAAGACCTTGCTGTGTGTTTCCCCTCAATTCATCATTCTCAGAATGTTCAGATTTACAGAAAACTTGAAAACATAGTCCAATGAATGAATATGTTTTGTTAACCTATTGTCACATTTACAGGTTCTCTCTGTTCTTATTGAAACTTATTGAAAACAAGCGTAGACACCCTGAGTTTTTCAGTCTCCTTCTCCTAAGAATACGGACATGTTCCTATACGGTCATAATCATTATCATACCTGAGAGAATGTATAATTTCTAATATCATCTAATAGACAATCCATCATCCATGTTTAGATTTTCCAAATTGTTCTAAAAGTGTCTTCAGTTTAAAAAAGAATTCAGAATCTAGTGAAGGTTCATGAATTTGTTGTTATAGCTTAACTTTTAAAATCTAAAGTAGGCCCTCCCTTTTGTTTGTATATATTTCATGACATTGACCTTTAAAAAATATTAAATAGGGGCTGGCAGGTTAAGTCGCTGCCTGTGACACCAGCAACTCATCTGAGTGCTTGTTTAAGTCCCAGCTGCTCTGCTGCTGATCCAGCTCCCTGGTAATGCAACTGGGAAAGCAGCTTGGGTCCGAGTAACCCGAGTGCTTTGGCCTCCACACGGGTCACCCTTGTGAGAGACTTGGATGGAGTTCCAGGCTCCTGGCTTCTGCCTGGCTTAACCCCCAGCCATTGTGGCAATTTGGGGAGTGAACCAGTGGAAGAAAGATCTCTCTCTTTTTATTTTTCTTAAAGATTTATTTATTTATTTGAAAGTCAGAGTTACACAGAGAGAAGAGAGGCAGAGAGAGAAAGAAGTCTTCCATCCGCTGGTTCACTCCCCTGATGGCCGCAATGGCCGGAGTTGCACCAATCCAAAGCCAGGAGCCAGGAGCTTCTTCCAGGTCTCCCATATGAGTGCAGGGCCCTAAGGATTTGGCTCATCTTCCAGTGCTTTTCCCGGGCCATAGCAGAGAGCTAGATCAGAAGTGGAGCAGCCAGGACTCGAACTGGCGCCCATATGGCATGCCAGCACTGCAGGTGGTGGCTTTACCCACTATGTGACAGCATTGGCCCCATTTTGTCTGTCTCTCTTTAACTCTGCCTTTTAAATAAACAGATAAATCTGTAAAAATATATTAAAGAAAAACTTTTAAACTGACACATAATGTACATATTTTGGGGTACAGTATGATATTACTTTGTTTTTTCCTTGAGTGGCAGAGAGAACCAGAGAGAGAGTGCTTGCCCTCTCTCCAGATGCTCACAACTGCCAGGGCTGGGCTAGGCTGAAGGTGGGAGCCAGGAACTCAATTCAGTTCTAGGTGGATGGCAGGGAGCTGACTGCTGAAGCCATCATGTGCTTGCCTACTGGGAGCTGTATCAGCCAGAAACTGGACTTGGGAGCTAAGTCAGGACTCAAACCTAGGCACTCCAATGTGGGACTTGGATGGCCTCACACTGGGCCCAATGCCAACCCAAGACTACAGTATACATATGCAATGTGTAACAGGTCAGGGTAATTGGCATGTGCATTGCCTCTAACATTTATGCTTACTTTGTGTTAGGAACATACAAATTCTATATACTAGCTATTTTGAAATACACAATTAGTTGTTGTCAACCATAGTTATCATATTGTACTCTAGAACATTGGAAGTTGTTCCTCCTATCCAACTATATCCCTGGATACATTGATTTTCCTCTTTCTTGGGATGGGTATTGGGGTACAGCAGGTTAAGCCACCACTTTTTGTTTTGTATAGCAGTGCCAGTTTGAGTCTTGGCTACTTTGCTTCCAACCCAACTTCCTGCTGATTTGCATGGGATGATGAGTCAAATACTTGGGTCCCTGCCACCCAAGTGAGAACTGGATGGAGTTTCTGTCTCTTGGCTTCAGTCTGGCCCAGCCCGCGCTGTTACACTGGCATTTGGGAAGTGAACCAACAAGTGGAAGATTCTCTCTCCCTCTCTCTCTGCCTTTCAAATACATAAAGAAATCTTTAAAAACAAAACAAAACAAAACAAAACACCTGTTTTCTGTCTTCTAGTCCTCACCTTCCCAGCCTCTGGTGACCAATATTCTGCTCTCTTCCTTGAGACTAACATTTTTGGCTTCCACATTCAAATAAGAACATGTGGTGTTCACCTTTCTGTTACATTGACCTTTTTGAAGAATCTGGGACAACTACTTTGCAGAGTGCTCTACAGTCAGGATTTGTCTAATGGTTTCCTCATGTGCTTTTTATTATCCTTACCTTTTTTTGAACTATACATAAAGAAATGTACACAAATGTTAAGTCTTCAGATTTGTGAAAGTTTACTTTCCTGCTTCTGAGATTCTAAAACTCTGGCTATTGTAGAAATCTTTATCTCTGCATTTATTTTCCCATTGCCTTTAGAGAATGCCTGTTGCCAAGAAAATTTCCTGGCACTGGTCTAAGATTGGGGTGCTAATGCTGGGCAGCATCCAACTTCAACAGTTCCATTGTACTTATCTCAGATCCCCCACCGGGGTTTTAATTAAAGAAGTTATTGTTCAGTTCTCCTTCTAAAAATGTTGCATTATGTAATTATCCTGGCTTTAGGAGATTTGGGTTGTTTTTATACCATGTGGATATGTGGATGAATTGGCTATTAGGAAAGTCAGTTGAAAGCTTTGGTGAACTAATTCACTTGTTAAAACTACTATAAAAACTAAGTTGTGAAAGATACAAATACAGATTTTTTTTTTGTTTTGTCATATCATTCCAAAGATAGCTCATACCCCTTTATAAAAAAAGAAGTCAAATATTAAAAATATTGTGACTTCTGCCAACTTTGTCTTTACTGCCCTAATTACCCTTTCAGCTCTTTGGTGTGCTTTTCCCATTATTCTTTGCTACTTCTCCTTTTCTCAATGTGCTTGCTAAATGGGAATGACAAATCGTGGTGTGAATTGGAGTTTTAACTGGGGTCAGTGGGTCAGTGAGTCCCATAAATTAGATGTGAAGTTTTGTGTGTAGTTGTTTAGATGCTTTGCTCTAGAGAGAGGTTTCCATTGATTTTATTAACTTTCTGGAGGTGTCCATGAGCCCACAACAGTTAAAAGCCCTGGCTTGAATGGTTGCTTCTTCACAGGGTCTTTGATATTTTCTTCGACCCTTGACATATTATCTTTTTTTGGGTAGTCTTTTGTGTACATATTTTGGATTAAAAATGACAAGGAATATAGTTTAAGCAATTCACATTCTTAGTCATCATCCAGAGATAACCACTGTTTACATACTGGAAATACTGGAGTCTATCTGTCTATGTATCTGTCATCTATCAACCTATCTGTTTACACACATGCATACATGCATAGATTTTTGGGAAAGGATTATCCCATGTGAATTGTTTCCTCTTTGCTACATGTACATCAATAACATTTTTGTTTAACTGCTACAGAGTAGCCCATGATGTGGATATACAGTCACACACCACAAGCATGTATGATAGTGGTCACATAGGAATATATTGGAGCTGAAAAAGTTATAAGGTGTTGGGGCCAGCATTGTGGCATAACAGGTAAAAGCCACTGCCTGCAGTGCCAGCATCCCATATAGGAGCCAGTTCGAGTCCTGGCTGCTCCACTTCTGTTCCAGCTGTCTGCTATGGCCTGGGAAAGCAGTAGAAGATGGCCTATGTCTTTAGGCCCATGTACCCACCTGGGACTCCTGGCTCCTGGCTCCTGGCTTTGGATCGCTGAAGCTCCAGCTGTTGGAGCCATCTGGGGAGTGAACCAGTGGATGGAAAACCTCTCTTTCTTTTTCTGCCTCTGCTTCTCTGTGACTCTGCCTTTCAGACAAATAAATGAATCTTTAAAGAAAAAGAGTTATAAGGTGTCACTCACCTGTTTGTGGTGAAGTTGGTGTAGACCAATGTACTGTGTTGCCAGTTGTAAAAACCTGTGACACCCAATTTTATGCAGAGTACATTACACTTGATCATCATAATAAATGATAATATTTTGGGTTTGGGTATTTGCTGTACTATACTTTATAATTTATAGGGTACTCCTATTTATATATTTTTTTAAAAAGTTTACTGTAGAACAGTATAGTGTGTTAGGATGGTAGCAGCCTCCTAACATCTTGTGTTAGTTAACCATGTCTTCTTTATCATATCGTTTTCTCTTGTGATTGGTTTAATCTTGTACTATGTTGTTTAGTATGGCTCTGGGAAGAGTAGGTTGTGTCATCCCTGTATGTACACATACCGTACAGCCTAGATGTGCAGTAAGCTATACCATCTGCGTTTGTGGAAACATACACTATTCCCACAATGAAGAAGCTGCCCGGTGACTCATTTCTCAGAACACATCCCTCTCCAGAAGCTAACCATGGCGGTATTGCAGTTTATTTAACCAATCCCCTATTGATGCACAAAGATACTTGTATTTTAAGAGGAATCAAATTTAGGCAACAAGAGTAGACTTATGGGGTGGGTGCTGTGCCTTAGGTTAAGCTTCTGTCTGCAGTGCCCGCATCCCAGCTGCTCACTTCTGAGCTAGCTCCTTGCTAATGTGCCTGGGAAAGCAGTAGAAGATGGCCTAAGTCCTTGGGCTCCTGCACCTGCATGGGAGACCTAGAAGAAGCTCCTGAATACTAGTTTTGGGTCTGCCCAGCTCTGCCGTTGTGGCCATTTGAGCAGTGAACCAGTGGTTGGAAGATCTCTTTCTCTGTCTCTCTGTAACTCTGGCTCTCAAATAAATAAATCTTTAAAAAAAAAAAAGAGTAGAGTAATAAATAGGAACCTGGGGCTTTGGAAAGAGCCCTTTTCCTTTGTCCTACCTTTCTAAACCCTTAATCAAAAATTAGGTTCTGGATGTTGGGTCAGAGCACCCAAAACAAACAAAAAGAGAACTGTACTCTCACCCCCAGCCAAGACAGTGACATGCTGTGACAAGTCATTTCAAACCAATAAAAGAATATAATGGTTTTATATGATCCATCTGCTTCTAAGCAGCTTCATTTAAGTCCATTGTCAATTACCAGGGTTCAAATTGGGCTCATTTTGTATAGTTTAATTTTAAAGGAATGTTTATAGAAATTTTTTGTGGAAAAATATCTAGTACTCTGATAGTTAAAATGCTTGAATTATGCAGCCTGGGAGAGACCTTAGCATATATGAATATAAATGTGTGATTTCCCTCAGAGTGTGCGTGCATGCATGTGTGTGTGCGTATGTGCATATGTGTGTGTGTGTGTGTATATATATATATATAATATCACTGAAAGAGGCATGGTAGATTTCTTGCTTTTTTCTCTTATCTGTTTACCAGTGACTCTACCAGATTAGAGGCAGCACCAGTCAACACCCTTGGGGACAGGGGTAGTAACCGTTCCCATCTGGCTACATGTGATTAATAGTGTTTATGTCATAGCATAAATCACATTGTGTTGTTCAATCAGCTGAGACTCCAGCCATTAAAAAAATTTACTCTACAAAAATCAATAACCAGTGGGTTTTGGAGAACAGTGGGTCTTTAACAGTTATTTCCCAAGTCTGTCTGTAAACAGTCAAATTACTATACTCAAGAAAATAGCGCAGACAACAAGAAATATAATCTCACAGATAAAGGATGACCTTAAGTAAGGACAGCTAGGAAGCCATTTTAGGGAAGACAGAGTGCAACGGAAGAAACCCAATACCCTTTTAGAAGTCTTTAAGAATGTCACCCCTTTTCACAGATGCAACCTACGATGAGACCTCAGAGAGCTCAAGATGAATTTTCAGAAAAGCATGAAAAATAAATTGGGTTGATAATAGCATGCTGTGACTGACTTAATGCCACTCACAACTCTCTAGGGAATGCAGCTGCACTACAGAAAATCAATTTTGTTTACTTATTTGCCTTAAGTTTGCCTAATGACTTATTGTCACTAGGAAAATATACAAAATGTAGATAAATTAGCCAAGATGATGAAATCTCATGTTTGATAAAAGGGAAGATCACTTTCTGGGAAGAAGGATGGAGCTAAAGATAAATCCTATGTGCCTCCTTTTGTGGGATCTTTTAAGTGAACTTTTAAAATGATGGTGTGGATGATGTGTAGCTGAATGCCTGAATCCACCGAGGGAAGATCAGTAGTCCTGATTCAATGACAGTTTATTTCACATGCCTTAGGTGACTGCTTTGGGACCGAGCTCCCACAGCCTGTGTGTGCCGAGGTTGTGTTTGCCACTGCTTTTGTGAGCAGCGCAGTGTTTTTGCTCGAATTGGAGCACGCCTCACTGGTTCCTGCCTGCAATTTGCTTCTTAGGAATCCGTGGCTCCAACTT
This sequence comes from Oryctolagus cuniculus, assembly GCF_051225735.1. Taxonomy (NCBI): domain Eukaryota; kingdom Metazoa; phylum Chordata; class Mammalia; order Lagomorpha; family Leporidae; genus Oryctolagus; species Oryctolagus cuniculus. Next base: position 112,562,382 of record NC_142871.1, read on the forward strand.
CACGTTTCAAGAATTCAAGTTATACCAGTTTCAGCTCTTCCCCGAGAGAGCCCCGGCGAAGTCCAGTTCCCAGTGGAAAAGTGAAGACTGGCCTTTGATACTTGATTTTATTCAGAACCCTGTTGGCTGCACAGATAGTCAGCATCCTGGTTTCCTGGGTTCGTTAATAAGCCAGTGGCTCTCTAAATTATTACAAACACAACCCAATAAAAAGGAAGGAGTAACATCTTGGGCCTTTTCCCTTTGTGGAAGACATAACCCACTGATGCAGGATCTGACTGTGTAGATGTGATCCTGCTCCGTGAAGGCAGGACTAACCTTCAGGCAAAGTGCTTTGGTGAAAGCGTCATGTTTCTCATTTCACTGTGTAATGACCGGGAGCTGAGACAGGGCTCTGTTTCCTGTCACTGCACTGCCTCATTCTCATCTACATTATTGGCAGCTGTGACTTTGCTCGAAGTTTAAATTATCTCAGGAACTCCAAACTGGGTTCAGATGTTTGTTTATTGGCGCTGCCATAGGCTTCTGAAAACAGTCTTTTGTGTTGTCCCTGTCTTAAAAGAAGGCTCTTCTCAGAATCGGCCCTTCCTCCCTCCTTGCTCCTTTCTGGGAACCAGCTTGAGTCGCATGACAAAAATTAAATCAGGAGGACCTGCAGCTCAAAACTGGCCAGAAAGAAATCTCCAGCGGTGAGGCGGTGAGGCGGCATGAAACGGAAAGGAATTGGGACCGACATCCTGCGTTTGTGCTTTGTTTTTGAAACTTAGAGTTTAGTTGCATTAATGAATTAACCAGCAGTCTGGTCTTGGAAAATGTTTCTCCTGTCCTGGTGGGGGAGCCAAATACTATAGATTTGGAACAGGAAGGCTGTTGATTCTGGCTTCATTGTTGGGCCAGTCATTTGTGAGCTGGTGGCCGGACCGCAGGCCACACACTGCTTCCGTGCAAATCCTCATGTATTGGATCTGCCTAGGTATCGTTTCTTCGGTCCGAGCCTCAGCCGGGCAAAGATGGTGAGCGCTGGGTTTCGCGGTTGTGTCTCTGGGTGTCCCCTCAGCTCTGAGGGTGGTGCAGGATGCCAGATCCATCATGGGGGTGGCAAGGGGGGCCGTTGCAATCGATGAGCCTGTGTGAGTATTTTGCTGTTCATTTTTTTTTTTCTGTGTCATCCTCTGTAGAGTTCCGGGAACGCGTCCTATCGCTGCTCTATGTCTTCCTCTGCGGATTTTTCTGACGAGGATGATTTCAGCCAGAAATCTGGCTCGGCGTCTCCAGCTCCCGGAGACACCTTACCCTGGAATTTGCCTAAACATGAGAGATCCAAGAGGAAGATTCAAGGGGGCTCGGTGCTGGACCCCGCCGAGAGGGCAGTGCTCCGGATAGCAGGTAAGAGCATCAGAGGAGAAGGGGATGAGTTGGGGGGAGAGTTGCGGAAATTCACCCTTCCCTTCCCTGGGGGCCATGGCTGGGAGCTGATGCACTGGGCAGATTTGCGCGCTGGAGGTGGGGGAGGAGGATGACTGTGTTTACTTGTGCCTCCTTTTACTGATAGAGCCATTTGCCCTGCCTGCTAGTGACTAAGCTGTTTGGCTCTGCCTTCTGGTTGGATGAATCGATACATTTGAAATGCAAGGAGATATTTACTGTCATCTGCATTAAACTTTAGTATTTACATGCTGGGGAGAAGGAGAGGGAGAGGCAGAGAGAGAGAGAGAATGAATTTGCAAGTATTAACTCTGGTGATTCCTAGTGTATTTGCTGAAAGTTGCAAGAGATCAGCCTTCATTTTCATTTTTGCCTAGGAGCACTGAGCTACGCAGTTCCTGGTTTGGGGTACCCAGGGTTGCAGAATATATTCTAGCAACTTGGATGTCATTCTTTTTTAAATGTAGAATCTCTGTCAGCATCGTGTGTCCTTAGCAGCTTTATATCACTATTGCTTTTGAGTGTGTAGGTGGTGTGCATTCCTGATTAATTAATATACGTGAGGCGCCAGCATTTCTGTTCTGCGTTACCTGGTGTTCCCTTGCATTGGCAGTAGAAGACAAACCAGAAGCGATGGCTTGTTTTACCTAGTTGAAAGCTGAGAACTCTTTGGAAAGCAACTCTCCAACCTGCAGCACCTGTGTGGCGTGTGTGTGTGTGTGTGTGTGTGTGTGTCTGTTCTATGCATATCAGAGTGGCTTTTGGGGATAGTTGTTCCCTCAGTCCCTCACTGTGTGTGTGTGTGTGTGTGTGTGTGTGTATTTTCCCTCTTGGAAATGGTCACAGGACAGGATGGAGTGTATCTTTGGGATTTTCCTACAGAGGCAAGAGAGCAGGTGGTTTTTGAGTTGGTTTCTGTAGCCAGAGGTCTAGGCCTCCTTACCTATGCTCTCTACCAGTATTAACTCAAGAGGTGGGTGTCCCATAGTTGTGTTTGCCTCCTGCTACTATGCAAAGTTGGGACTTTTCTCTTTCTCTAAGAGAGCTGCAGGAGACCAGCCCAGATTCCAGCTTCTGAGGCAGGAGAGTCCCCCTTAGATTCCCCCCAGTGGGATTTTCTGATTACTGGAAAAACAAACAGCTCCAGCCAGCCATTCTCTAGTCAGGGTTTCTGGGGCAACAGCCTTGAGCTTCTTCTGGCTGCTGTTATGAGATGCTGGCTCCTCTCAACCAGGCCTTTGAAGAAGAGGGGTGGAGCCGGAAAGGGCAGGAGAAGGCAGGATGGAAACTGTTTGGGAGCCAAGTGGAGTGAGCAGAGTGGCCTTTGAAAGCCAGGGCAGACTAGGCTCTCAACACCCTCCTCCAGTACCAAAATGTGTTTAGTCACTGAGGCCTGCTCTCCCTGCCCAGCTGAGCTCCCTCCTGCAGGTTTGAGGCTCCAGGAAGAGGGCAAGACACTGCCCATACCAGATGTTTGGCTCAGCAGAAAGGGAAAGCAGGTGAAAGAAAGGTGTGGGAGAGAGGTTGTTGGGGCCTTGTAGCAAGCCTAGGGCACCAAAGCAACATGTCTATACTGTGCCTCTTTTCAAAAAAGGGTTTGTTTATTTGAAAGGCAGAGTGATAGGGAAAGGACCCCCCCCCCCCCACACACACACAGAGCACTTGCATCTGCTGGTTCACTCCCCACGTGACCACAACATGCAGGAGCCAGGCTGAAGCCAGGAAAACAGAACTCAATCTGGGTCTCATACGTGGGTAACAGGGGCCCAATCACTTGGGCCGTCTTCTGCTGCCCTTCCAGGCGCTCCCATGGTGCTGGATTGGAAGCAGACTGGCCAGGACTCCAACTTAACCTGTTGGGCCACAATGCTGACCCAAATATACTGCGACTTCTTTTTCTTTTAAATATTTTAAATATTTATTTATTTATTTATTTGAAAGAATTAGAGAGAAAAGGACATACACACACACACACACACACACACAGAGGTGTCTTTCATCTGCTAGTTTTCTCTCCAGATGGCTACAATGGCCAGGGCTTGGCCAAGGCTGGGCCAGGCTGAAGCCAGGAGCCAGGAGCCTTTTCCAGGTCTCCCTTGTGGTTTGCAGGGTTCCAAGCACTAGGCTGTTCACTGCTGCTTTTCCAGATGCATTGGTAGGGAACCTGGATAGGAAGTAGAGCAGCTGGGATTCAAACCCATTCCCATATGGGGTGCCAGCTTCACCTGCAGTAGCTTTACCTGCTATGTCACAGCCCCAGCACCTGTGCCTCTTTTTTTTTTTAAAGATTTATTTATTTATTTGAAAGGCAGAGTTAGAGAGAGAGAGAGAGAGAGAGGAGACACAGAAAGAGAAATTTTCCATCTGCTGGTTCATTCCCCAAATGGCCACAATGTCCATGGCTGTGCCAGGTGCCAGGAGCTTCCTCTAGGTTTCCCATGTGGGAAAGTCCAGTTGAACTGGTACCCATATATAACCCACTGCACCAAAATCCCTGCCCTCTTCCACTTGACCCCCCTTTTTGCCCTCAGGTGCCTTTTTATGGAAGCCTGAGAGTTTTGAAAATTGTAGTAGAGATGGCTGTGTTTTGCTTTTGGTAGTGAAGAAAGGGTTTTAGAGAGGATAGGGTATATAAATTGGGACAGACTACTGGGCAGGAAGTCAAGTGAGGTTGGTGGTATGAGCCTTCAGTGTAGAGGTCGGTGGGGAAGCAGTGGAAGAACTGGGATGCTAATGGAATGCTGCAGCATGCACACAGGTACTGATGATGTTAGCAGACCGTGGACTCACTGAGGCAGGGCCATGTCTGGTTCATGGTAAAATGTCTCATGTGTTTATGGGGGTAGCTGTGAAGTTGGTGACAGTTAATTCACTTGAGATCTCAAAGTGAACAAATTTAAAGTTATAGTCATTCTTCAAAACAGTATAAAACAGCATGTAGCAACAGATGGTATGGAAGTATACGACTATATTTTAAAACAAAGTTGTATATTGGAGCTGTTTGTTGCACAAATCATAAACAATCATACATGGAGGGTAGTCCTGGGGCCAGTCCACAGAATCTGTTTAATTTGTAATGTGGCTGAATTATGAGATTCAGATATATTATGTATTAAATTGGTCACTGGTCATCCCATTTAAGAATGAGGGAATTTGGTACTGTGGAGTTTGAAAACATACACTAAAATTTCAACTTATGATTTTATTACACATTTTCATAATAGCTTTGAAAGTCCCTCCCGCATCTGAAATTTGTCCCCTGTAAGAGATGGGGTGAAATTCAGAAATGGTGTGAGGATATCTGTGGCATTGATTGCTTAGTAATTAAAAGCTGAAAAGTTCACATTTTCATTTGCCTTTAAGTTCATAAAATTAGAATTGTGAAAATACCTACTGTGTCAAAAAGACTTCAGGGTCTGTGCGATACCTTAATGCAACCATATTGAACAAATACTAAGTCTCTGTAAGAAAATAAAGAACAGCACATAGTTTGGCCTTTAGAAAGTTACGGTGTAATATGGTAAAGGGACGTGTTGTTAGACAACAACGTGGTGTTGAAAGCCCAGTGATGCCTGGAAGCACCTCCTAGTGAAAGTACTCAGAGGGGAGTCTAATTAACTCAGAGGCAGAGGAGGGGCAGGGGAGGTGCCAATTGAGCTTGATGGAATTGGGGTGAAAGCAAAGGTCACTTTAGAGGGATGGAACTACAAGAACAAAGGCAGGCAGAGTGTTTAAATGGGAACTGCAAGTAATGTGTGTATAGCACAGGGCCTGGAAGGAATGGCAAAAATTGTAAAGCTGTTTTGTCCGGTTCTGAGACAGCTGGGCTCTTAATGCTGTTAAGTGGTAGGGAACCACTCAAAGACTTTTTTTTCCCTAAGATTTATTTATTTATTTGAAAGGCAGGCTTAGAGAAACAGAGAGACAGACAGACAGACAGATATCTTCCATCTGCTGGTTCATGCCCCAAATGACAGCAATGGCCGGTGCTGGGCCAGCCCGAAGCCAGGAATTTCATCTTGGTCTCCTCTCCCTCCTGTAGGTACAGAGGCCCAAGCAGTTGAGTCATTTTCTGCTGCCTTGCCTAGGTGCTTTAGCTGGGAGCCAGACTGGAAATGGAGTAGTTAGGACCTGAACTGGCTCCCATATTGGATGTCAGCGTCATTGGCGGTGGCTTAACCTGCCACAACAGCTGCCCCTACTCAAAGATTTTTAAGTAGTGCAGTGACGTATCCAGGTTTACTATCATAAAGTCAGACTGGTGATGCTGTCCTACATCTGACAGTTTGTCTTTTACAAAGTGCATTTACATTTATTGCTGTAAAGAAAGAAGAGCAAGACAGAGAGGCAAGATACAAACTCACAGCCAGAACACGTTTATTCAGGGAATAAATCTGAGATGTGGCTCACTACCGGTGTACACACAGGGTGAATACATGGCAGATAGCCCAACGCCCTTACAAGCTGACGCTTATATAGACAAGGCAGCTGAAGGTTGTAAGGGGGAGGGTGTTAGGCAGGGCTGGCCTGGTTTGTGGGGGCTTTTCAAGCCTTCCTCTCTGCAGGCCTGTTGGTTAGTTAAGAATGCAGAGGGTGGGGTTGAGCTAGTTGAGAAAGAATGCGAGGGGCTACTATCTGTCTTTGCTCCGTGAATTGTAATTTCATCATTAAAATCTGAGCTTCTAACATATTTACCTCCATCTCTCAGGATCAATGTGAGGATAAAATGACAAAATGTAAGGGAAAGGGACTTTGTAATAGTTGATATATATATATCAAATATATATTTGAAAGGCAGAGAGACAGAGAGAGAGTGAAAGGGAGATCTTGAGATTTTTTCATCTGTTGGGTCACTCCCCAAATGGCTACAACAGCCAGGACTGGGCTAGGCTGAAGCACTTGGGCCATTTTCTGCAGCTTTCCCAGGTACATTAGCAGGGAGCTGGACCAGAAGTGAAACAGTGTGATCCAATACACCACAGCATGGGCCCCAGTAATCACTATATAAATGCCTTTTGCATACAGATAATATAGGTCTTCTGTTCTTAGCTACAGAATATTGTAAGTTGTGTTTTTCAGTCTTGGAGTACCTGTAAATGTGTCCACAGTTTGTCAGTGGTACTGTTATCCTAAATAAGAATTTTTGAAGTTGTAATTGAAGGACCAGAGTCCAATTCTGGACTCAGGTAAACTTGGATTTTAATTTCTCCTGTCACCAACTAGTTGGGTTTGGCTTGGACAATTTACTGAACTTTTCTCAGCTCTGGTTTCGTTCTCAAAAGGTCATAGTTATTGTGATATATAAGATAAGGCAAAACATTATGCACACTCCTTGTACAGAGAGAATGCTCTATCAACAATAGCTTAGTCATGGCAACAGGTGCTCAGCTGAGCACTCAATTTGTTATCTCATTCAGGCCTCCCAGGAGTCTAGGAATTAGGTGTTACCATATTCTCCCTTTCTTAGGTCAGAAATCTGCAGATCAGAGTGAAAGGTAAACTTCACAGGGCTAGGAAGGAGAGTTGGGATCTGAATTCAGTCTTGATTCCAGAGACTAAGCTCCTCAGTGGAATGTGCTATTATTATTAGCATATCAACCTAATATTATCATTCCGAGAATGCATGAGGTAAAGGCTGTTTTTACAAACAACCTCAAGTTTGCTTCTGTTAATTTGGTGGCTCCTTAAATGGACAGTTAAAATCACGATGTGTGCATGGGCTGTCTTCTAAAACTGGGTGCTACTGGGCATCAACCTCTGATGAGGACTCTTGACTATACCCTCAGTGGCCTCACTCACTGTGAGGGAGGCAAGATGGTTTGGAAAAACAGATGTACGTGGTCTGAGAATGAAATAACTCTGGAATCTAATCACTAACCCTTTCAAGAAAGTGTCCCATATGATACCTGTTTGTTACTTAGTGAACTAATTTGCTCATCAATGCATTTCAAGTTACCAAAAAAACCTCCAGTGCTCTTGAAGGCTTAGTGGGTAAGGAATCAAACTCAGGTGGTTAAACCATTGGTTGGGATAGAAAGGAGACATGTGATTTTACTTTGTTTGGAGTAGTAATATTAGGATAATTGCTGAGGAGTTAAGCATTCAGATCCTAATGTGAGTGAAATTATTTTTTTCCCGAGAATATATCATTTTTCAAGAGCAATTCATCTCATCCAAGAATTAGTGGACACCAATAAAGAAAAAAAAATCATCAAGGGCAAAAAGGTCAGTATATGTGAGAGGAGGAAATGGGAAAGAAAATTTGGGTAAGAGGTGAATCTGACATAGGTCAGATGATCAACAATAAGCTGGTTTACCTAGTAATAGTAACAGTAGCTGACACTCCTAGCACTTACTGTCTGCTCGGCACTGTTCTGTACTTCATTTATCATCGCAACCTTGTGAGTTAGTCTTCTGCATTGTACCAATGAGAAGGGGCTCCTGTTCAGTCATTCCTCTTCAGCACACCTATTTACACAGACCCTTAAACTCACCCACTTCACTATGTGATATATCAAATTCTAGGAGACGGTGCCCATTTTACTCAATTTAGTGGCTGTGAGTCCTATGCGGGATGAATACTAAGTAGAAAGGAGGAGAAAAGAGACAAAGTAATCTGTGCTGAGCAGACAGGGCCCGCGGCGGAGCCCAGCGGCAGATGCGCCGGCGGGCTCTGGGGGGCAGAAGGGAGGGACCGCGGGCTGGTCCTCCGGCAGCCGCGGGGCGGCGGGGTGCGCAGGCGCAGGCGCGGCCCGGCTGTCAGGCCCTGATGCGCGGGGCCACCTGCAGAAGCCGCCCCGCCCCGTCCCGGGATGCCCCTGGTGACAGACCCCGGTGTCTGCCTGCCTGTGCTGCGGCACAGAGACCCGAGTCCTCCTCTGGCACAAGATACATTAAAAAAAAAAAAAAGTGCTTCCAACACTCTTGGTTAGCGATTCCCCGGGGGTAGAGAGAGCCGCTAGCCCCTCAGCAGGGGGCTTGCGCTCGCTGCTGGCGGTGATCTGAGGCTTTGTTTCCCGGGCACCTGTTGTGGGTCCCAAATAGAAACCTAGCCCTGGGGGATCCGGGGGCCTGGCAGCCAGTGTCCGGGCGGTGGGCGTGCTTGGCGGCACCGTGAAGCCGGGTGGGCAGGCTGGCTGGGGTGGGGGGAGGGGGCCCGGGGCGCTGCGGCGCTGCCTGGAAGGGAGGGGCCGGGCGGCGCCGGGGCCGGAGCCCAGCCTGCCGGGGCGCTGACCGCGCGCTCGCCCCCTCCCTTCCGTCCTCCGCCCTCCCTCCCTCCCTCTCTCCGGGGGCGCGGGCGAGTGTCTGCAGCGCGGCGGCCAGGAAATGCCGCAGATGCGCCGCGCGCAGCATCCTTGGCGGAGGCAGTGCGCCCGTGCTCCCGCAACGTCGCCGCCGCTGCAGCCGTCACCCAGGCCTAGGTCGGGCCCGGCCCGGAGCTGGCGCCGCGGGCAGAGACAGGAGTGCACCGGCTCAGAGGGTCCCGGCGCTCGCAGTCCGCCACCGCCACCGCCACCACCTCCAATCTCCCGGCTCCCCCGCGCGCCAGTGGCGTTGCCCGTCGCCGCCCCCGGGCTCGCAGAGATTTGCTGCTGCTGAAACCTGAGAGTCACTCTGGCTCTCGGGGAGCCGGGCCGCCCAGCACCCGCGGCCCACTAGGGGGCCTGGGCGTTTCCTCCGCCGGCTAGGGCGCCGGCCGCCCCTTCGCGCCCGGCTCTGCGTTTCAGGCTTCAGCGCTCTTTCCCCTGCTTGCTGCTGCTTCCTCTTTTCCAGTTCCCAAAGGCTGCGTCTTGCTGACTATAGTACTGTCCCAGGGTTACGAGGGGGAGAGGGGACTTGGCCAGTCATCGCTTAGATCAACTTCGGCATGGCGGGTTACCTCTCCCCTGCTGCTTACCTGTACGTGGAAGAGCAGGAGTACCTCCAGGCCTACGAAGATGTCCTGGAGAGGTACAAAGGTACGTAGTCCCCTCTGCCCCGCGCTGGCGCTGTGTGGCTTGGTGGGGCAGCCGTTACCTTTCCTTAGCCAGAGCCACCATGGCTTGGGCGCAAGTAAACAGGTGTCTGGACCAATCTTGGGAATGGCCCAGGTCTTTTTGGATGAGATTCAGCAACCCCTAACGCAGCAAGGGTGGTGGCATGGGCGAGGGTCTGCAGACCAGACGCCCTTGGATAGGCTGTAGAGTTGGGGTGGTGGTGCTGGAAGGGGTTTGGTTTCCAAGAAGTTCATTGCGTTTTCTGCCCCTTGTAGAGGCACTACGCATAATCGTAATTCTTCCTGGGAGGGTGGATGCCATCAATTCCCCAAGGGAATCCCGAAGGCATTGCTACTCCAGCTCGACATAGTGTATTTGGTTGACTCCAGAAAAAAGACTATTAAATACAAGGACTCTTTCACCGCAAAGAGCTTCTCCAAACCATTTGCCTTAAAATGTTCTTCCTTATTTGAAAAAGTTTAGGGTTTCTGATGAGGCATACCCAGCCTGATGTCTGGTAAAAATTATTTTAAAGGGCGATGGGCGAAAAGACACCAGCGCCTGCGTTTGTCGTATACTTCAATAGAAAGAAGTATATTTTGAAATGTTTTTCTGCCTATCCTTTATGTTTAGGAGATTCTATGCCAGCCTGATGAATACTGATATTTTAGTGTGATGTTTACTTTGACCACGTAGTTATATTGTATTAGACAAAATAGGTGTCGCATCTCTCCATCTTATGAGTCTTTCTCTCTGGAAACCTATTTTTTATGTGTGTACAGATTGGCCTCTTATTGTGGCTTCTAAAATGCACCCCAGGGTAGCTCACAGAGCTTTCATTATATTAGTAGTGAATTGTTGCCTGTCTCCTGGTTAAATTCAAATGGTTTTACATCTTTTTATGTTTATCACTCGTGTATATTTTATAATTGGAATATTGCAGTCCACGTAGAATGTTGTCAGCAGCACAATCGGAATTCCTTTGTGCCAAGACTCTATTGTGTATGTATAACATTGCCACCGAGCAAGTGCAGTGATATTTTAGGCTGAAGCACATTGGTGGCCTTTGTGAATGTGTGTGTGTATGAGTGTGTAATACACTCATGTTTGCCTTCCTCTTAATCAGTTCTCTCCAGAACTTTAACAAGAAATATCGCCATATGGATTATTAAATCTTATTGAGGAAATGTATCAGTGTTCTATAAATTCAGAAAAAAATCAGAATATTCTGATGTGTTTTATGTACTTATGAAAACATACATAGCTGTATGAATTTTTGTCATATCAGAATTTTACTTCAGTGACACGTGAGTGATTTCAGGTGTCTGGAAACTGAAATAACTACACTGCTGATCTGACTTGTCTTGAAAAGTAGGCATCATTTTAAAGCTTGTCTTATTTGCCTTTGGAAATAAAAGATTAAAGACGGGAAGTCCGTTGTATTTCTCACTACACTTCATGTTCATTATAATGTAACCATCAGTATTGCACTTAAACATACACTTCTTTCAAACACATTGTCTGTGATTTCATCGGAAAAAGTCGGGTATTTCCATCATTTTCTTTGTGATTTTAAAATGCTTAGGTCGTCAATTTGTACTTGGCTTTATGGATGCTCTATGTTTCATTTAGTCTTGGAAAGGAAAGGAAGCGTGTTGGCCTGTGTATTCCATGAAAAGCTGGAGACCTGGAAAACTCATTGTTTCCTGGTGTGTTTTGAAGCCAGTTATGATTTCCCATCAGTATCCAATACGATGACTTCACTGCAGTGCTTATTATCCTGATGACTTGCTATGGGGGCTGATCTAATCAGAAAAGAATTGGAGGCTTTGAATGGGGAGTGTCAGTTCACTAAACTTCCAAAGCACAGTTGCTCTTTTTCTGAAATCACGCTTTGTTGAAAACATTTTGTGTTCCCATCCGAACTTAAGAGGGGTTATTTTGATTTTTATTTCTGACGGAGTTTCTTGGTTACAGAGTGAGTCTGCATTCATCTAGGGTGTTCTCAGGTTGCCAAGTTATCATATGCCCCAGCTGTTGAGTAGTGTAAGTGGTGGAGTCAGCTGGAACAAATTCAAAATCTGCCTGTCATCATAAATGTAGAATTGGAATAATCTGTAACGTTAGGAATCATGAATATTAGAGTTTTGTCAGGCCCAGCTCTTTGGAAGGCCTTCAAACCAGAGCCTCTGTAGAAAAACAAGAGTGGCTGGTGAGCCCTAATTATTTATGGTGTGATCTATTCTTGTGTCTTGCGTTGGTCCTTTACTTCTGAATAAAAATAGGCCAGTGTTTGCTGAGTTAGAATGCCACAGAAAGAACTGTCTTCCACAGAGAAGGATGCAGGATGCAGTGCTCTCATTCATATTCTAGTCTTGCTGCTTATTCGTAGGCCATCCAAGATAACCTGAGTAAAAACCATCATTTTACTTCAATTGATACTGAAGTCGGGTTGAATACAGTCATTTACTTTTAAGTAAAACCTAATCCTTTATTATGCTGGAAATTGACCACCAGTGACTTTCTTTTATTTCTGTAGTAAATAATCCAGTGTATTTCCTATGTGATACAAAACATTTTTAGTCTCTTAACATAAGAGACATAGATTGAACTTTCTTACATTTCTTCTCAAGTACAAGAAAACTAACCCATATCCTTTTCTTATAAATGATGAGATTAGTTAATTATCCCTATAATATATGGAATTCTATTTGACTGTGGTATCATTGGAGGATTTTGTTTTCCAGAAACATTTCAATTATTTTATGTGAGAAAATGAGATCATTATTGTGAACCCAAGATGTTTTCTATACGTTTTAGACTTAGTTAAAAATGTTAAACTGTTCAACAAAATGGTTGTTTTCCAATTGATCTTGGTGTTAATCAGTTGTCCTCAACAACTGTAATGAGAGTGTTGCATTGTCTGTGAAAGCCGAGTGGAAGATTTGTTTACTTATACATAAAATAACTAAGAACATATCAGAACTCTTCCATTATTTAGGTAATAGGCAGTTTTTCCCATACTGCATAAATAACTGAAGCAGTTGCTTTGGTCCCTTCTCCCGTTAGGGCTGTATAATTCTGCATGTGTGCCTGGGGACAAAAGGAACTTAAGACAACAGTAGTTTTCATTTTCAGTTCAGTTGTATTGCCTGTATATGATCTATGATTGGTAAAAATCGTCCTTTTCACTCTGTCAGCTGACTTTGGTGCTCAGTTGAATTGAAAGCTGGAGTATAAAGTTTTCGGAGAATCTCTCCGTCTTCATATAGTGCATCCTGTGATGATCTTGCTCAGTGGTTTTCGGTTGGCTTCCAGGATTTTGCAGAAACTTGATTTCAGATTTCATCTGCCTGTGCTCTATTCATGGCTTAATAGTCTGTTATGTAATAAGTGAACTTTAACTGTGCTGCATCATGATAATGTTATATTGTAGCTAGTTATATATAACTGTATTAGTTTTCATTTAAAAAAAAATGAAACAGCCTTAGTCTGGCTACTGTTCTTTGAGGTTGTGTTTGGCTGTTTATAACAAAAAACAAATGGTAGTGATGAACCTAATAGATGTTTTCTTTTTCTCAGATACTGAGTGATCCAGGGAAACAGGTCAGGCTGTAAGTTACCTCCATTTGTCAGTAGGGACCTAGACCCCTAACTTGTATTGTTGCTTATCCACTTACAGTATATCATGGTTATTTTGTGATCACAAGATGGCTGCTCCTCTTCCAACCCTTGTGTCTCAGTTCCAAGTGAGATCTGTTTTAGAGGCCACCCCTAGTTGAAAGTGGAGCAGAAAATGTAGATTTTTGTGCTGACCCCATACAGTGCCCTGAATAAAATTGTTCTGCTTGTGTTGAATAAGGAAAGTCTGGTGATTGCCCTTGGAACCAGCAGTGTGAGACACACAGAGAGTAAAGTGTCTTGTGTTGAAATTGGAATCTTGAAATTTGGATTCAAGTTAACAACCATAACACAATAAGCTGGACTTCAGTTAGAAGAAATAGCAAGAGCTCCATTGAATTCTCTGCGGATTTTAAAAATGGCACGGTTGAATGTTTATAATGTTACAGCCTGGATTTGAAAGTATTTTTTTACCAAATGATTGGGAACTAAATTGATCCAAGAACTTGTTTATTGCTTGACGCCATAGGAGCATGAGAATGTTAGCAGTTATGAATTTAACTTTGAACTTCAGATATTATACTCAATGCTCTTTGAGTTTTTGTTTGATTTAGTGTTATCTCAAGATGTTTAGTCAGGGACTTCAAAAAGTTTTTAGTTTTTTTAATCAATTTGGAGATGCCTTTCTTTTTTTGGCTCAACAGTACTTTTAGGTAATAAACATAAAGAGAGTTGTCAAAACTTATCATCTCTTATTTTGTAGCCAGGCAAAGAAGTGATAATATTTATGTCTTTTGTTCATGTGCTGCTGGATAGTGTTTGACCAAAGCATGCTCAGGAAATGAGAGATTTTGAAAACTTCTGAAGCTATGCAGGTGCCACTGAGATGGAATGTCTATGCTCTCATGTTCATTCCAGTTCCACAGCTGAGCATAAGAAAGTATATGTTCCAAAATCATCTGATCCTAACAACCCAACGAATGGATTGAGATACAAACTGTAGATCAGAATGTTCGTTATTTCAGTAACTGAAAAGAAGCCCAGATGCTTCCTTTACCTGCACAAGACTTCTCTCTGTAATGGCATTTGAAGAAGAAATAGAAACATACTGGAGAGTTCTGTGTCTGTTTCTCAGTTTTTAGGAATTTAGGGATTGCATTGTAACTACTTCTAAGGAGGACCCCCAGGCAGCACTTTGCTAAGGTGTATCATTGTTTTTAAGTGGATGTAAGCCACTCTCCTTCCCCTACCCCAGTCCTCCTCCTCTATTTTTGGCCTATCCTTTAATACATTTTGCTGTTGTTTTCCACTCTATTTTATATGAATGGCAGAGTTACAGAGCTGGTTATATCTTCCATTTGCTGGTTCACTCCCCTAAATGGCCGCAGCAGCCAGGGCTCAGCCAGGCTGAAGCCAGGAGCCAGGAACTTCATCTGGTGTCCCACTTGGGTAGCAGGGCCCAAGCACTTGAGCCATCTTCTAATGCTTTTCCCAGGCCATTAGGGAGATGGATTGGAAGTGGAACAGCCAGGACTCAAATCAGTGCCCATATGGGATGCTTGAGTTTCAGGTGGCAGCTTAATCCTGTACATCACAACACTGGCCCCTCCACTATGCTTTCATCTTTCCCCAAAGAGGAAGCAAATTGCTTGGATTAGATGTGAAAGAAAGCTTTGTATTTAGAATCAAATGAGATTTTTACTTTGTGGAAGGTGAAAGTGCAAGGGAGGTAAACGAGATTTTTGAAATCTGTGCATATGAGGAAGTATCTTTAGGACATTTATAGACATGTGTATTATGAAAAAAATGAATGGATTTCTACATTTTTGCACTAAAATACAATTCTGTTTCCCACAACTGTTTGAAATATCCTTGTATATATGTTTTCCAGTTTGCATAACTTTATAACTACTACCATTTAAGGAAATTGAGAATTAGGGAAGTTAACTTCTCTGAAATCATACAGCTGGAAATTGTAGTGATGGCTTTCGAGCATCGAGTGTGTTTGATATAAACTGTATATCATAAATATATTAAACAGACAGAAATATAGCAGAAACTGTTTTATGAGAATATTTTTAATTAGGATGTTGATTTTGATAAATACTATTCTTTCTGAGGCATTTAAAGTGGACATAAGAAATAAAAATAGTTTAAAGGTTCATAGAGGTTTATTTTGATTCAAATATTAAGTAGGTTTTGGAGCTTGAACTGTTAGTATCTTCACTGGATTGTAAATTTTAATGATTAGATAACCATGAAAGAAAAATTAAAAATTTTACTGTATTTCTCACGTATATTTAGGATGAACTTTTGAAAAGAATTGTGTTTTTGTAAATGTCACCAGTGAGTGCTACTTGGATACATGGCTGAAATGTTCCCTGGAAAGAATTGTCAAAGGGAGTTTACAAAGTCTTGATTTTTCTCTAGTGGGTGAAAATATTTCTCAGTGAATCCTGGTATTAAAGATATTGTACAAAGATGCTATTGTTCCAGTGAATTAAAAGCATGCCACTATCCAGCATTAGAGTTCTCCATGCTGCTCATACCAATGTGACAATATGCACTCTTTTTTTTTTTTTTTTTAAGATTTATTTATTTGAAAGGCAGAGAGAGAGAGAGAGAGAGAGAGGTCTTCCATCTGCTGGTTCACTCCTCAGATGGCTGCAGTGGCCAGAGTTGTGCCAATCTGAAGCCAGGAGCCAAGAGTTTCTTCCAGGTCTCCCACACAGGTGCAGGGGCCCAAGGACTTGGGCCATCTTCTACTGCCTTCCCAGGCCATAGCAGAGAGCTGGATCAGAAGATGAGCAGCCGGGACTCAAACTGGCCAATATGTACTTTTGATTGTTGACATGAAGTAATACTACTTGGTAGCTTACTGTATCCCACATTTATTAACCCAGTGAGGTAGACTCTGGGTTAAATAAGATGGGACACAACAGGGCATCTGAAATACTCTGAGCAGTAGACATGATATATGCAGTTGTAGACATAGGAACTCAAGCCCTGTTGTTGCTCTTAGGCCAGTAGCCTTTTTCATAATTTTTAGATTAATGGAATAATTTTCAGAGTGGTGTTAGGTTTACAGAAAATATTAGGGTACTTCAAACAATTCATGGAAAATTGAATTGAAAGACTTATTTTGGTGCAAAAAACCAATTGAAGTTGTATATGTGAATATAGAGTTGCCGTGGACTCACACTTCTTCCCCTAAAGTTTCCTCTTTGACAGCTTGTGCTGGTGTGCTACATTTGTTATGACTGATGGATCAGTACTGAAACATTTTTCTTAACTAAGAGCCGTAGTACATTAGGGTTCACTCTGCTGTACAGTTGTATGGGTTTTGGCAAATGCATAATGTCATGTTTCTACCATTATAATATTGTCTAGAATAGCCTTACAGTCCTCAAAGTCCTCCGTGTTCTCCCTGTTCTTCTCCCAGCCCCAAAGAACCCCTGACAACCTCTGATCTGTATGCTCTCTCTTGTTTTACCTTTTCCAGAATGTCATATATTTAGAATCATACCATACTGGCTTCTTTGACTTAGCCATATGCACTTAAGGGTCTCCCCTGTCATTTCATGTCTTCATCACTCTATCTTTTTAAAAAATTGCTGAATAATTGTCCATTGTCTAAGCAGTTTGTTTATATACCCACTTACTAAAGGACATCTTGGTTGCCTTCAGTTTTTGTCAATTATTAATAAAGCTGCCATAAGCACATGTGCAGATTTTTGTGTGGATATAATTTTCCAGTGCTTTCAGTAAAGGAGTGTGATTGTTGCATTGGATGCTTTGTTTAGAAACATACCAAGCTGTAAGAAACTAAGCTGTCTTCTGAATTGGCTGTACCATTTTTCATTTTTACCAGAACTGAATGAGAGTCCCTGTTGCTCTGCATTCTTGTGCCCATTTTGTGTTTGTCTCAGTCTGTTTTGTGTTGCCATCATAAAATGCTTGAGGCTGCATCATTTATAAAGAAAAGAAGTGTATTTGGGCTCATGGTTCTATCCAAGACTGGTTGGCCACATTTAGTCGGCTCTGCTAAGGGCCTAATAGTACATGGTGTTATGGCTCAGTAGCAGAAGGGGGAAGAAGGAATCAGGCATGTGCAGAAGGAGCGCATGTGACAGAATAAGAAGGTTGGGTACCAGGCTTGCTTTATAACAACCCACTGTTTCAGTCATCACTCCAGTCCCTTGAGATCTGGCTCATTCTCCTGAGAACTAACCTGCTCTCTCATTTGAAAGTCGTCTTCCATCTGCTGGTTTACTCTCTGGATGGCCATAACAGCTGGGGCTGGGTCAGGCTAGAGCTGGGTCAGGCTGAAGCCAGGAGCCAGGAGCTTCATCTGGGTCTCCCACATAGATTTCAGGGGCACAAGGACTTGGATTATCTTCCTCTGATTTTCCCGGGACATTAGTAGGGTGGCTGGATAAGAAGTGGAGCAGCCAGGACATAAACCAACACGTGTATGGGACACCAGTGTTCCAGGAGCTTTACCTGCTACAACGCAATGCCTGTTCCACAGTAGTCCTTTTTTTTTTTTCTTTTTTAAAGACTTATTTATTTATTTGACAATCAGAGTCACAGAGAGAGAGAGAGAGAGAGAGAAGGAGAGGCAGAGAAAGAGAGAGGTCTTCCATCCACTGGTTCACTCCCCAAATGGCTGCAATGGCTGGAACTGCGCGGATGTGAAGCCAGGAGCTAGGTGCTTCTTCCGGGTCTCCCATGTGGGTGCAGGGGCCCAAGGACTTGGGCCACCTTCCACTGCCTTCCCAGGCCATAGCAGAGAGCTGGATCGGATAGTGGAGCAGCCAGGTCCCGAACCGGCGCCCATATGGGATGCCAGCACTGCTGGCAATGGATTAACCCGCTACACCACCACGCTGGCCCCCACAGTAGTCCTTTTATACCATTGCCTCCTTTTCCGTACCTTTGCATGATTGCATGTTATTAAAATGAATAAGGACCTAGTTACATACTTTCATATGATCCTGGTATTCCTAAGTAGTGTTTTGTTTTGTTTGCATATGTTGTATATTGTACTAGTGGCTCAGAGTTCAGCAATCTGACAGTTTGCTTTGGAATGTCTACATATGCTGCTGCTGCAGTTCAGGTATCCAGTTAGTTGGCAGCTATGATGCTTTATAACACTTGGGTCTAAAATTAGCTGAACTGTTCTATTTTAAGGATAGACTGAAATTACTAGTTCATGTCCTGTAAAATATGTGAAAGTTAAACTCTTGGGATATTGAATTACTTCTTTTAAAACTTAATCATAAGTAGAGTTGTTTGGAAAGTTAGTTTTTAAAAAATATTTTTGTATGTTTTCTTATGGTGATTTGATTATAGCTTGGGTGTCATGTAATATGTGTACAATATCTGAGAAACCAGTTTTATGTTACTACTCTTTAGACTTAAGACATTGCTTTTATGTGAATGCTCATGTTTGATTTTTAAAATATGAATTGAGTTTGCGCAAGGTTACCTGATTACCTGATTTTTCTTTTAGTATATTAGAGAAGAGCCGCAGCTCTTACATATGTATGACTGCTGGAACACTAATAACTGGCTTTGCTTAAAAAAGAAAGAATCATTTGGTTGTGCATTTTGTGATCTTTGTGATAACTTTACCTGTCAGACAAGCTAGAGAATATTGAAAATACTTGGTAGATAGAAGTGTTTGTAATTCAGAATTTGATTTTGCATGTGGAATGAATTTTATACCCTTTAGGATTTTTCTGTGTATGAAGGTGATTTGCAACGTCATTGGCGTTCTTCAGGCAATCTCAGAGGCTTTGCAGATGTAGCTATCATAGATGATTTGTAGTCTTTATACAACTTCTTTGAACATTTTTGGAGAATCTAAGGCAGGAGTGAAGGATTCTAAATTACAGAAAGCAGCGTGCAAAGACATTTCAGTTTTCTTGTGGAAAAGGGGGTAAGTATTTAATATGAATCTATGTTCATTTAGAAAACTATATGGAAATTTTATTAAAATGATAATGGGAAGGAATGAAATACTTTAAAAATTGGCATTCATTTGAAATCATTCAAGCAGCATTATTCTCAACCTTTCTCATATTACTAGTCAGGAATTCATTGATTGTGCTTCAGGTGAACAAATTACCATATGATGTAGCCTCGCCTCTACCTCTATCACATTTTGCATTCAACATCTCCCTAGAAAAGCTCGGAAGAGATTAAGCATTGGAATATGAGGTTGAATTCTAAATACTTACTGCTTTTCCAATTTAAGAGAATGCAAAGAAACCAGAACCTACAGAAGGAACCACGCAGGTCTGTATTCTCTCAAAGAGCAAAGTTTTGTGAAGAAGGTGAACCAGCTCCACTCATTGTAAGTCAATGCTACAAGTGGAGTGATCTGAGCATCCCAGGGTTCCAAAAATGGTTGGTGTTTGGAAGGCAGGCTACATTTCAGTAGAGGGAAAGAGCTTTTGTGTTGTGTGGAGGTGAATCGTGTTGGCAGAGGGTTTCCTCAACTTTACCATTTCATTTGGGCAGTCTGACCTTGCATTTCACTCTTTGCATTGTAAGAAAATATGAGTTAATTAATACTGTAATATGAACCCAGCGGATTTTGCTTATAGGTAACTGATCATGTGTTGAAAAAGTTATTCTCTGTTTTTTTTTTTTTGACAGGCAGAGTGGACAGTGAGAGAGAGAGACAGAGAGAAAGGTCTTCCTTTGCCGTTAGTTCACCCTCCAATGGCCGCCGCGGCCGGCACGCTGCGGCCGGCGCACCGCGCTGATCCGATGCAGGAGCCAGGAGCCAGGTGCTTTTCCTGGTCTCCCATGGGGTGCAGGGCCCAAGCACCTGGGCCATCCTCCACTGCACTCCCTGGCCACAGCAGAGAGCTGGCCTGGAAGAGGGGCAACCGGGACAGAATCCGGCGCCCCGACCGGGACTAGAACCCAGTGTGCCGGCGCCGCTAGGCGGAGGATTAGCCTAGTGAGCCGTGGCGCCGGGCAGTTATTCTCTGTTTTTAAGAACTCTGGTAAACTGTAAATATGTTATCAAACCTGAGGATTTAGTGGTGAAAGTAATTTTTAGAAATAGCTCAGCAAATGTGAAGATTGAATGAGATACTTGTAACAGATGTAGGAAACTCTGAATTAGATCATAACTGCAGCATCTTACATTCTTACCATGTTTTTATGAATATGATATAATTTGATTCTTTTTGCAGCTCCCTGAGACAAGGAACATAGGTGCCAGTGCTCTTATTTTATAGCCAAGGAAACCAGGCTCCTATGATTATATTGATGGAGTGGCCAGCTGGGGACTAGAATTTTGGTTTTTTGATAGCTACTCCAGACAATTCTCTACTCTAGATAATTGTGGCTCACCCTTATATCTTTATAAAATGTTCTATAAATATGTGCAGTAAGAGGTGAATAGTCATCATTCAATAAACATTCTTTTTTTAAAAAAAGATTTATTTTGCTTATTTGGGAGGCAGAGTTATGGAGAGAGAGACAGGAGTGTGTGTGTGTGTGTGTGTGTGTGCGTGGGAAAGAGAGAGAGAGAGAGGGAGGGAGAAGTAGACAGAGGGAGAGAGAGAGAGAGAGAGAGAGAGAGAGGTTTGAGGTCTTGCATCCAATAGTTCACTCCCAAATGTTTGCAGCAGCCGGGACCAGGCCAAAGTCAGGAGCCAGGAGCTTCATCCAGGTCTCCCGCATGGGTGGTGGGGGTGCAAACACTTGGACCATCTTCTGTTGCTATCCCAGTTGCACTAGCAGGGAGCTGGTTTGGAATTGGAACAGCTGGTAAACAAACCAGTGTCCATATGGGATGACAGTTTTGCTGGCTGCAGCTTGACCTACTAAACTGTAATTCTGGTCCCTACTTTTTAATTTAGTGTGGTTTGGGGGCTACCATATAAACCTCAGTAAAAAATTCTGTTACAGACTGTAGAAGATTTAGTTGTTTAGGGGAAAACTCCATTATCTCTTCTTCTTTCTGTTGTTAATTGAGGCAGCTCTTCAAATTATATGGTTGTATGTTTAGACAGAAAAACTGTTCCATTAACTAAAGATGTAATTTCTGTAGTACTCACTGCAAAAGGAGGAACTGTGCATGTACTTGGGGAATATGGGAAGAAAACTTGTGGAACATTCTTGCTAACATTTTTGGTAGAAAAAAAGAAATATAGAAAATAAGAGTAAAAGCAATTTGTAGTTCTGTTATTCCAAATATTAGTTTTCTAACATATTTCCTTCTCCTTTTCTGAATTCTCTTATGTACAACATTTTTAAAAAATATTTATTTATTTATTTGAAATTCAGAGTTAACAGAGGCAGAGAGAGAGAGAGAGGTCCTCCATCTGCTGATTCAGACCCCAGATGGCCACCATAGCCAGAGTTGCGCCAATTTGAAACCAGGAGCCAGGAGCTTCTTTCGGGTCTCCCATGCAGGTGCAGGAGCCCAAGGACTTGGGCCATCTTCTACTGCTTTCCCAGGCCACAGCAGAGAGCTCGATTGGAAGTGGAGCATCTGAGTCCTAAACTGGTGCCCACAGGGGATGGTGGCACTGAAGGCGGCGGCTTTGTCTGCTATGCCACAGCACCAGCCTCTTACATACAACATTTAAAAAGTTGGACCAGTGTGTACAAAGTTTCATATCCTTATTCACTTAATATATCCCAGCATTTTAATATTAATATACTATTTTAAATATATTTTTAAATATTTATTTTTCATTTACTTGAAAGGCACAATCACACATACACACATATAGAGAGAGAGGGAGAGGAGGGGAGAGGGAGAGAGAGATCTTCCATATGCTGGTTCACTGCCCAGCTGCCCACAACAGCCAGGGTTAGGCCTGGCTGAATCCAGAAGCCTAGAACTTCATCTGGGTCTCCCAAGTGGGTGGTAGGGCCCAGGTACTTCAGCCATGACTTGCTGCCTCTCATGATGCCTTAGCAGGAAGCTGAATCAGAAGTGGAACAGCCAGTACTCAAAGTGACACTTTGATATGGGATATGAATGTCCTAAACAGTGGCCTAAACAGGTACACTACAACACCTGCCCCTAAAAATATTTTTAATGACTGATCCATGCATTCTATTATGCAGTGGTGATAGCCAGTTTCATGAAATGTTTAAGCAATTTTGCATCTTGATAATTTTTGGTTAATATTACTACATTGATATCGTTTCATTGAATTTTAAACTTCAGAAATACAACTTTCTCCAGATAAGAAAGAAATTATAAGAAATACATAAACTGCATGCAATTAACCATTTATAAAATACTGCCTAATTTATGGTTGAATAGATTATAGAATTATATATCCAATTTAAAAATTGTAATCAGTCTGAATTCTGGAAGGAAGCAATGACTAATAATGAGATCTGATTTTCTTTCCTGGCTCTTATTGTAACTAGCTGGTCTTGGGTAGCTTATAAATGAAAATGAATTGTTGCCAAGTTTCCTAAAAATCCTATAATACTTATTTAATTAATTGCTTCATCTTTTATTCATTTCTCTTTAAGATATGTTATTTCTTATTTATTTGAAAGGCAGAGTTATATAGAGAGGGAAGAGACAGACATCTTCCATCCACTGGTTCAATCCCCAAATGATCACAGTGGTTGGTGCTGTGCCAGGCTGAACCAGGAGCCCAGAGCTTCTTCTGGGTCTCCCATGTAGGTGCAAAGGCCCAAGCACTTGGACCATCTTCCACTGCTTTCCCAGGCACATTAGCAGGGAGCTGGATCAAAGTGGAGCAGCTGTATCTCAAACCTGCGCCCCTAGGTGGCAGGTTAACTTGCTGCACCTCAACACTGGCCCCTATTCATTTCTTGAGTGCTTGCTTGCTTTCCTTTATTTTTTTTTATTTTTATTTTTTTAGATTTATTTATTTATTTGGAAGACAGAGTTACAGAGAGGCAAAAGCAGAGGGGGAGAGACCAAGAGATGCCTTCCATCCTCTGGTTCACTCCCCAAATGTTTGCAATGGCTGGAGCTGGGCCAATCCGAAGCCAGGAGCCAGGAGTTGCTTCCGGGTCTCCCATGTGGATGCAAGGCCCAAGGACTTGGGCCATCTTCTACTGCTTTCTCAGGCCATAACAGAGAACAGCCAGGACTTGAACGGGTGTCCATATGGGATGCCAGCACTGCAGGCAGCAGCTTTACCCACTATGTCATAGCGCCAGCCCCAATTGTATTGTTTATTAATGGGATGGACTCAAGGAGTACTTGTGAGGATTAGATTTATCTGTAACATTGATTGAAGTAGAACTTTAGGGGGAATCTACATTTTAAAAAGTTTTCCTACTCTTATTCCATGCATTAAGGCTATGTAAACTTGATGCCTTTGAATTTGTGCCAATTATCTCTTGTTGGAACTTTAAAACTGTTAACCATCTTACCACTATGTGCTGTTTTCATATTTAGGTCAGTGTTTCTTTCATGTTTGGTTTGAGGAGCACCCTGTATAGTATGGAAGAAAGGCTTCTTCTTCCATCTCTGGTCATGTTGGAGATTTCTTCTGTGGTACTTTAATTGCTTACTCAATAGTGATCCTGGACAAAATTCCTGACTGGTCATTTCTTTCTCCAAGATTTTCAATCAGTTATTTCTACAGCCTAAGAACTAGGGAATGTGGTTTTCAGCTCAGAGATTGCTGAAGCTGTTTAAATTTGCTTATCCTGACCCATACTCCACTTCCCCCACTTCACCCCATTAATAGAACATGGAATAGTTCTGCCTTTAACCTGGCTTCTCCTTTCCTATCTGCCCATCTTTTGGGAATTACTGTTATTTGTGATTGATATAGTCAAAAGACAGACACATTGAGTGTATTGATTTTCTTAAATTTTTAATTAAAAATTTCTATTAAATAGAACAAATTTTATATATTCCACAGGTACAGTTCCAAGAAGACAACCATACTTC